>NW_017732738.1:89724-117313 GCF_001890085.2 Hipposideros armiger
CAGGAAGAGCGCAATGATGGTGCCAACTTGGGCCAGTGAAGCAATGTCCTCCACAACTAGACTGAAGAACAAAAGGACAGCAACTTATCTGTTCCCCTTCCCCCAATTCCCCCAGCGCTGTTCCCATCCCCCAATTCCCCAATTTAAAAAAAAAAGAAAGAAAGAAAGTGATGAGCAAAAAGATTCAAAGGAGAAGCTTTAGTGTGTGACTAAATGATTAGGTACACAAAATCACCAGCAACCAGAGAAATTAAAACTAAAATAACAAAGGGATCCTAATTTACTATTTAAAGTTTGACAAAATTAGGATACAAGGATATTGCAAGTGTGAACAGATGTGAGTGTGCATGAGTTCTCCAGAAAAAGGGTATGAGAGGTGTGGTCTCTCGGAAAAGAAATAGTATTATCCCAGGGTCCTGCCCAAAGGATAGGCGGTGTGTGCTCCAATATCGACTGTGGAATTTTGGTGGGAAGGGTGGCAATGGATGAAGCAAGCACAGATAATAAACAAATATGCAAAAGAAGCTCCAAGACAGATGCACTTGCTCTAATAATTATAGATCTCAAAGATATTAATGTGCAAGGAGAATAGAAAATAGACTAAGTTAATATCATATTATCATTTGTGTTTTAAAATTTCAAACACACAGAACCATGCATTCTAAGTCTATATAGAAATATGTTCACATTTGTACTTTCTAAGGAAAGGGAAGAGAGACTGAGAAATAGGGAAGAAGGAGAAAAAACACAGTCAATAAGAATGGTCTTGCACAGGTCAAGGCTGACCATAAGTTAAGAACTGGAGAGTATGATTAATTCAACAATCTGAAATTTTAAAACAGGCAGAAGAATCTCAGAGCAGGACCTCATAGCTAGATCACCTCACACCCTGGGTAGTATACTATATCACTCCTCAGTTGACCTCTTAGTGGCTATTTCCCTATTCTTTTTCCCGCTTTTAAAGCACTTGAAACTTTGTTAGAAATTGAACAAAATTGCAGTGCAAAATATTTTTCAGTGGTTGCGAAGAGTAGCTTATTTTGAAAATCTGTAACTCATTCTTTTTATTTGTTATAAGGCAGAAAGACATCACTAAAAGTTACCAATGCCCAACTTGCTTAATTATTAGCAAAGAGGCTAAAGAGGAGAAGGCTGTAGGACCATCTCCATGTCAGAAGTTCATCGGACTATCCCTGATGCTTTGTCTCCAAGGCCCTGGTCCTTAGTCCCTGGCCCAGCACGTGGCCCTGAGCACAACCTTCAAAGTAATGGCAGAATGATGAGATGGGGAATGTGTTTCTCCTTAAGGCCCATTTTTCTTCTCTCTATTTGGTTTACTATCTTTCTTTCTTTTTGAAGACAGAGGCATACTAGAGAGCCTTATTCTCTGAGGAATATCCAAGTTTTTAACTTGGCTGCATTAGCCCTGAGTGGAAATGGATGGCTTTCCTGCGGACAAGTATGAAGAGTCAATTATGAAGATTTCTTCAAAAAAGAAGTTCTTATCCATTTTGCCTGAAAAAAATTTGAGCTGGGTCTAATTACCCCTGGGGCAACATAAATTTTCTCTTATTGAATCTTCCTTTAAATGATCATCTTTGAAAGGCTGGGTCCTATAGATACCCTAAGATAGTCAAGATAACTAAGAACAATAGACATACCAATTTTTAATTCTGAAGTTTTTGTGCCATTATTAAGAAATCATCCCATTATTTTAAGGTGATTAGGGCTTGTTTGCATGTTGTGCGCGCACGTGCGCGCGCGCACACACACACACACACACACACACACTGCAGATAGATAAGCGGGAAGAAGAATTTGCATGTGCTAGATGTAATGTATCTGCTAGCTGTGGTTTTCCAGAAGAAAAAAGCACGCATTATTATCCATTTAATGTTGAACCCAGTAGAGGAGCAACAGGTAAAGGACTGCATTGCATCCCCTCCTTGCCCTCTGAGAGACACCATAGGCTTTGAACCCTCCTGTGTTCCAGAGGGCTCTGGGCACAGTATGGACTCGCCATCTCCATGGAAACAAGTCCTGTAGAAAGCTTCTCTCAAGTAAGCAGAAAAGGCCCGCAGGCTTTGGAGTCTTGCTCGGTTTATGTCTAGTGACCTAAACTACCTCTTCTACCTGTGCGATTGACACCCTTGTACCCAAAATTTCAAAACTTGTAAAAATGGAGATAGCAATGCCTTCTTCCAAGTATTATTAATGAAGATTAAATCCAACTACGCAACAGGTTTGGCACCCTTCAGTTGCGAGATAAATGTTATTTCCCTTTCCCATCAATACCATTGGACTAGTGACTGGGAAATCTTTGGTGCAAATTTCATGCCTCTTTCATTGGATGAATGATCCCACAGAGGTACAGAGTAACAACTGAGTCAGGAGAGAGTGAAACATATTATCACAAAAAAAATGACTCATGAGTTGGGTTTAGTCTCTGTTTCTTATCATTTTTGTTTTCTCCATCTGGTGGATTTGATGGGGATTTGTTTGACAGCTGCAGGAGGAAGTTGGGAATCCCCAGTACCAGCTCTTCTCAGATCCACCACTCCTCACCCTGCTTCTGTGTCTCCTCCAATTGCAGATATGTACAGCATATCCCAAGCTCTCCAGGACGGACGGGTTCCCCAGAGAGCCTGGGAGTGAACTTAATTTCATTTAGGAAAATGATTTCAGGCTTCTCTCACACCATGTCTGTGACCTAAACGACTGACAAGCACAAGATGAATCAATGAGATGCATTTACTTTCACTGAATCTTTTTTTTCATTGTGGTTGTCTGCAAATTTTAGCTCTTCCCCATCTCTTGCTTGTTTAAGTTAAGTTTCTTAACATTGTGAATTTTTCTCTGTCATTCCACCTTACACACTGAGGACAGACATTTCTCCCTGAAATATAAGCCACATTTCATGTTTCCCTAACTCACAGATGTCCACTGCATTACTATTTCCTATGTGCCTTTGAAGACTCCTCATCATCAAACACCAAACCTCATTTTCAACTTCTTTTCCTATTGGATCTATCTTGAAAAAATATGCTCCAGTTATGGAGAAGTAACTGTCATCCCTGAAACACCATATACTGCAAACTCTTATACATTTTCATAGGTTGTCCCTTCAGTTTGGAAAGTCTTTTCCTCTTCTGGTAAGACTGCCTAACGTGTGCTTGACAATCCAGACAACAATTCCTCAAACATGTCCTTCCTTCCTGCCATTCCAAACGACATTCCATTCATTTCTGCCTCTGTTCTATAGCACATTGTTTGCGCTCCTACCTAGAACGCATTAATATCTGTCCTATCTGAAAAAGAGGCTGTTGTGGTATAGTGGAAATGACAAAGACCTGACATCAGAAATTACACCCTGGGAGACATTTCAATGTATACATATATGAAATCATCGTGTTATACATGAAAGAAAGAAATAGAGGGAAGAAATAAAGAAGTTATACTGTGGTTTCATCGCTTACTAGCAAAAGTGACCTTGACAAGTTTTTATCATCTCTCAGCTTTATAATCTCTATTTTTAAAAAGCTACAGTACAGTAACTAATTACAGTGTTTCTTGAAGGTGTTTATCAATTTTTGTAATTGGCATCCACTGGAGTCTATCCTCTGTGCCTCTATGATTATTTTTTTCTTGAGGCCAAGGGTGCTGTTTCATATCGGTGTTCCATAAATATTGATTAACCTTATAGAGAGGGAAACATTTTTTATCAGAGCATGTGTTTGAATTCAACTCTTTGAGCACAAATGTGTCATCTGTCCTCCAGCTCCAAAGAGGACATTCAGATGCCCAACAGATATACGAAAAGATGCTCAACATCACTAATCATCAGGAGACTGCAAATCAAAACCACAGTGAGATACCAACTCACACCTGTCAGGATGGCTGTCATCAACAGGACAACAACAAGTGTTGACAGGGGTGTGGAGAAATTGGAAATTTTGCACACTGTTGGTAGGAATGTAATTGGTTCAGCCACTATGAAAAACAATTTAAAAAAATTAAAAATAGAACTTCCATGGGCCGACTGAGTGGCGCATTGGTTAAGAGCTGGCTTGGGATGCCAGAGGGCCCTGGTTCGGATCCCACATATGAGGGCCAGTGACACTGCCCTCTACAGCTAAAATGCTGAACAACAGCTCAACCTGGAGCTGGGCTGCCGTGAGTCGCTGGTGATGGTGTAGGCTGCAGCCATTGCTGCAGTGGGTTGCCATGGGCTACCGTGTGTAGCCAGCAGCCAGTGTGAGCGGCCAAGCAGCCGCCATGAGCGGCCATCCAGAAGCCGGCAACTGATCTGCCTCGCCCAGGAAGAGTGCAAGGATGGTGCCAACTTGGGCCAGTGAAGCAATGTCCTCCACAACTAGACTGAAGAACAAAAGGACAGCAACTTGTCTGTTCCCCTTCCCCCAATTCCCCAGCACTGTTCCCATCCCCCAATTCCCCAATAAAAAATCTTTAAAAAGAAAATAGAACTACCATATGATCCAGCAATCCCACTTCTGGGTATATATCCCCCTCCCCCCAAAAAATCAACATCAGCATGTCAAAAAGATATGTGTACTCCCATGCTTATGGCAGCATTATTCACAATAACCAGAATATGGAAACAATTCATATGTTCACTGATAATGAGTAAACACGATTGGTACATATACAATAAAGAATTATGCAGCCTTAAAAACAGAAAAAAAATCTGCCATTGGTGACAACACGGATAAAACTGGAGGGCATTATGCTGAGTGAGATAAGTCAGTCACAGAAGGACAATTACTGTGTGAGCTGAAATAGACTTATGGAAGCAGAGAGTAGCATGGTGGCTTCTGGGAGCTGGTGAAAAGGAGCATGGGAAGTTGTTGCTCAATTGGTACAAAATTTCAGTTCTGCTACATGAATAAGTTCTGGAGATATGCTGTACAGCATCGTACCCATAGTCAAGAGTATGGTACTGTGTAATTTACAATATAATAATGGAATGGATCTCATGTTAAGTGTTCTTAACATAAAACAAAAACATAACAAAACCCCTCAAAAGAACACAAGAAAACTTTTGGAGGTGATGGATATATATTTAGTGTTTTGTTGTGGTGACGGTATCACAGTAGTTTGCATAGGTCCAAAATCAAAATAATGTGTATATTATATATGTGCGCTATTTGGCATACCAATTATACCACAAAAACACTAAGAAAAAAGTCATGACAACAAGCTGTAGGGTGTGAAGTGGTCATGTAATAACCTAATTCATTTCATTAACCTCATAGCCCCCCACCCTCACCATTCCACTACTCACCATGCCCACCCCCTCCTCGGTTCCTTACCTAAGGTCTATCTGGAGGCCAATCCCCCAGGTCTTTTCCTAACCTGTTCATCTCAATCATCCAGGTCTCTCCTCAGAGGTCAGGTCTCCACGACATTGCACCCTGCCCTCTGCCGTATGTCATCTATAGCGCTCATCCCTACCCAAATTGCATGATTTATAGGTGTTTGCTACCCCTACCCCTGCTAGAATACACTCCAGGAAGTAGAATTCTTCCATCTCAGTCGTGTCTGCATTGAATGAGATTCTTCATGAACCAAATAATTCTGAAGAGTAGTTCACTGAAACAAAATGCGCAAAAGCCTGAAAACCAGATGGACTTCAGAGCACTGAGCTAGCTAACCAGTAGCCATCACTGACTAATTAATCATCTACTATGTTCCTACATAGTTTCCCTTTATCTTCACAACTAAACCTAATAATGTGGCTACATTCTTATCCCCACTGTGGACATGGAGACATTGTATCAGGAAGACCTAGGAGCTTGTCCAGGATTCCAGGAAAAGAAGGACCAGGATCAAACACAAGCTTCATCCAGTTTCATGATTTCCTGGGTGAACTATGCATCAGAAACTCTCCATCTCTTATTTCTCTGATTGTGTGATCTCCAAGCACTGCTGCTCATCCACCTCCCAAGTTTCCTAACACACAAAGCGCTCTAGACAGAAATCACCCCGATTTCACTTACTGGAAATAAAATACCTCCCCTCACCAATTAATAAATGTATCCAACTATGAGACACATTTTTATATTTAATATTGCATTTTTCCAAGCTCATGGTAAATGAGTATAATAATAACAATTACTTCATACAGTAGTTTTGGAAAAGTAACAAGATAATCCTGTAAACTTTTTAACACTGTGCTAGGCAGAAAGAATACATGGTATAGTTATCAGTCATTATTATCAATGCATATTAGCTCCTTTCCTAGACCTGCCATTGCATTCAGGGCTACTGAATCTGTCTGGTTTCAGCAATGTGTGTGGGCACTGACTGAAAAAAGGCCAGAACTGTGGAGGCTTCACTCACAGGTACAACCACGAGACCTGAGGCCATGTCCTCCTCTTTCTTGTTAGCCTCTGCCTGGATTTTAGAATAGACTGGCATCCTGCAAACAGGCTTCTCCAGAAAGTGAGTCATAGGACCCTAAGCAGAGAAAGAGAGAGCAGTGGCTGAAAGGCAAAGTGAGAAGTAGACTTTGTGACAAGGACCTCTGATTCGTGAGCTCCCTTTCTCTGCGTCTAAATGGCCTCATTTAATGTTTGAGGGCCAGCCAAGTGGTGCGATGGTTAAGAACTGGCTTGGGATGCCAGAGGGCCCTGGTTCGGATCCCACATATGAGGGCCAGTGACACTGCCCTCCACAGCTAAGATGCTGAACAACAGCTCAACCTGGAGCTGGGCTGCTGTGAGTCGCCAGCGATGGTGTAGGCTGCAGCCCCTGTGGCAGTGGGTTGCCATGGGCTACCGTATGTAGCCAGCAGCCAGTGTGAGCGGCCAGCATCCGCAGGGAGTGGCCGTCCAGAAGCCGGCGACTGATCTGCCTCACCCGGGAAGAGCGCAATGATGGTGCCAACTTGGGCCAGTGAAGCAACATCCTCCACAACTAGACTGAAGAACAAAAGGACAGCAACTTGTCTGTTCCCCTTCCTCCAATTCCCCAGCGCTGTTCCCATCCCCCCAATTCCCCAATTAAAAAAAATAATAAATATAAGATATATTTATAAAAAAATGTGTTTGGATTGAGTCAGCGTGCTCCTGCTGCTTTAAAGTTTATAATGTAAGGGAATGTCATGCTGCTCCCACAGACCTTCTATCCTATCCGAATACGGCAACAGCTATAAGTGGGAAATTTTAAATCCACACGGAGAGGGAGACAACTCAAAACAGAAAGCTTTATATCTCAGTATTCCAAAGCAGACCATGTGACCCTCTGCTTCCCTCAGCTGGGAAGGCTGGGAATTCCATGCACTTCTTCGCAGAAGCCAGGAAACACATGTGAGGGCCTTCTCTCTGCAGAGTATGAGCAAGGGCTCCAGGGATTTTCAGAGATCAAGGGCATTGACCTTGTGACCAAAGAATCATAATCTAAAAGACATACAGTTATAACCATGGCACTAGACAGAATGTGTTTAGTGTCATAAATATACATAAATATAGTTTACAAGTCACAGAGTATTGAAAGAAACTTCAGAGCAAAAGTTCTGACAGCCAAAGCACACACTTGGAATCAAAATAAGAACGAGTTTAACAAGGGTATAGGTCCATACAACACATTTATGGCAGAAAGGGCAGATGGGCATATTTAAGTAAACTAACTAGGCAAACATTCATTAAATGTCTGCTTTGTGCTAAGCTCTAGGGAGGCATAGGGACTGCAAAGATACAGTCTAAGCAATGATTGCCTTTGAGATGCCAGGAGGTAGGAAATGCTTAATTAGAAGCCAGTTGCTATGCAAGACAGTGGAGGCAATGCTCAAAGTGAGAAGAGAACAAGAAGGTAGTGATTAAAACAGAATATACAGAACCTTAAATTCCAGAACAGATGGTCCACATTTTCCATGTGAGCTAGTGAGAAAAGGATACACTCATGAGAACGAGGAGTAATGTGATTGGACACTTGCATGGCCAGCTAAATCCAGTTGTGTTAAAAGGCACTTCCAAATGGCCAACAGGTACATGGAAACATCACTAATCATCAGGGAAATGCAAACCAAAACCACAGTGAGGTAGCACCTCACACCTGTTAGGATAGCTACCATCAAGAAGACAAGAGAAAAGACCAAAAAGAAGAAGAAGGAGGAGGGGGAGGGAGAGGGGGGAAGGGGAAGAAGAAGGCAGCAGGGGCAGGGGAGGGGGAGGGGTAGGAGTAGGGGGAGGGGGAGAAGACAAGAGATACCGAATATTGGCAAAGATGTAGAGAAAAAGGAACACTTATACCCTGTTGGCGAGAAGATAACACTTGTACACTGTTGGTTCAGCCACTATGGAAAACAATATTTTAAAATTAAACATAGAACTACCATATGATCCAGCAATCCCTCTTCTGGGTGTATATACAAAGGAAATGAAAACAGGATATCAAAGAGCTATCTGCACTCCCATGTTCATTGCAGCATTATACACAATAACCAAGACATGGAAACAGCCTAAGTGTCTATCAACAGATGAATAAAGAAGATGTGATATATCTCTATGTCTATCATCTCTATCTCTATCTCTATCTCCATCTCCATAATGGAATATTATTTAGCCATGAGAAAGAAGGAAATTCTCCCATTTGTGACAACATGGATGAACATTGAGGAAATAATGTTAAGTGAGATAAGTCAGACAGAGAAAGACAAATAGTGTATGACCTCACTTATATGTGAAATCTACAAAAGGTGAACCTGTAGAAACAGTAAAATGGTGATTATCAGGGGCTATGAGGTGGGGAAATTGGGAGATGTCACTTAAGGTACAAACTTGCAACTAGAAGTTGCAAGTCCCATTCATTAACAACACAGTGATTACAGACAACAATACTTATTATAAACATCAAAGTTGCTAAGAGACTAGATCTTAACGGTTTCCACCACAAAAAAGAAATGATAATTATGTGATGGGATACAAGCGTTTGCTAAACACTACAAGTATGGTGGTACTCACATTGCAGCATACAAGTGTATCAAACTAACACATTGCACACCTTAAACTTATACAATATTATATGTCAACTACATGTCAATTATAATAAGACTGTCTGGAAGGAGTTAGGGAGAATGGATGGGTGTTGTGGAGAAAATTCTTTAAGATTAAGCAAGATGTAAAAACAATTAACACCTGTTATCCATATCTGTCCTAAAATTTCAAAAGCATTTGAAAATGATAGAGATAAAAATCACCAATAGAAGGCAGTATTTAAATCAAAAGCATTTGAGTGCATTATTTTCAAGAACCTGTCTCTTTGTTCTCATACTGACCCTTTGAAGCTGATGAATAGAAAGATAATCTATATACCCAAATGAGGAAAGAGGTGCAGAAAGGTTCAAGTGACCATAGTCTAGAGTTGCTGGATAAAATACAGGATGCACAGTTAAATTTGAATTTCAGATAAATGACGACTTTTTTAGTATAAGTATGACCCATGCAATAATGCTCCAATTATTACATGGGCGTGCTTATACTAAAAAGAAAAAAAAGTATTTGTTTATCTTAAATTCAAATCTGACTCGGCATGTTGCAGTTTTATTTTCTAAATCTCACAACCTACCATGGTTCCAAAGTAAGGCAAAAGAAGGAGTGCATGTGGGCAGGCAGGGGAGCTGTGTGTTCTTAGAGGAGGTCATTCAGGTTCAACCTTCTTAAAGGGCAAGTGCATCCCCCGACCCCTCATTCCGTTCCGAAGGTGTAAACCCAGCCTCCTTCCCCTGCTGTTTTTCTCCCAAGAGGGCCAGTGCCCAGAGTCAGGACTCACTTGAGTTCTCTCAGCAGGTTATTTCCCATCCCGTCAGTGTGGCTGGGGTTCTCAGCTCCTGACTTCACTCCACTTTGGGCAGTCTTGACCAAAGCAACACCAGGCAGGATGTTGCATCTGACCACTGGCTTGTGCTCCCGCCAACCACTAGCTGCTTGGGGACAGGCATGTTAGAGAAGGGACCATACTGAAGGGGAGGAGAAAGAAAGGCATGTTTTTTTCAGTGTGTGTGTGTGTGTGTGTGTGTGTGTGTGTGTGTGTGTGTGTGTGTGTGTGTGTTGGTGTTGGGGGAGGGGCACATTAAACTGAAACATGAGAGAATAAATCTAACACTCTGGGTTCACTTTGCTTTTAAGGAAATTCCAAGATTGCAAGATTAGACAGGGTAAGGACTTTCTCAGAAATCTGTTATCTCAAGATTCCCAATAGTTTGTTCTCTTCCAAACACACAAGAAGAAATCCTGTTAAAAGAAAAAAAGAAAGAAATGAAATGTGTTTGTTCCTCCAGTCGTAAAAATCAAATCAAATGTAATGCCTTCCCTCAGAGATCTGACGCTTCAAAGACAATGCTGCAAAGAGTGTGGCAATGGGACGTTATTCGAGGCAGGTAACGGAGCAGTTCTTCCCGTTGTTGTTCCAAGTCTAACGTTACACGGGGACGGAGCCTGCCTCACAGAGCCCTCTCCACTGTCTGGCCCCGCTTCCTCCCCACACCGCCATAGGACCGCTGAGCTCAAGCTGGCTGCAGTGATAATTTCGATAATTTCGAGGGCGGTTGGCTGCTTGATGACTGAGCCGTGGCTGCTGGGGGAGTAAATGACTCGTGCGTGTGTCTTTCACCCAGTGGAGTGCAGGATAGGGGCCTGGTTTTCTTCAGTTTTTATCCAATATGAAATTCACTTGCTAAATTCGGAAACTATATGTTTACCTATTCCAATTCTTTATTGTTTCTGAATAAGGATACCAAGGCTGACAAAGTTTAACTCACTGCCAGAGGTTTCAAGTATCTTATAATAATTTCTCAATTTTATGTGTTAATCATAAGCTTGAGAATATTATATCTGAAGCAGGAGGATCACATGTCCCATTCCGGGCTTTGGGTTTACCTAACTCATATTTGAGAACCTATTCCCCAGGGCCCTGCTTCCCAAACTTCCACATCTATGCTGACCATTTGAGGGTTCTGTTCAATGCAGGTTCTGATTGTGGCAAAGTAGGTCAACAATTCATGTTTCTAACAAGCTTGCAGCTGAGGCCACTCTGTTCGTCCTAAGTCAAAAGCATGAGTCACCTGAGAACTTGTTAGAAATGCAAATGAGCGGGTTCCAACTCACACCTGCTGAATCAGAAACTCTGAGGGTGTGTTCTTCCTGCTGCCTGCTAAAGTTTGAGAACCACAGCAATAAACCATTTATTAATCACAAATAAACTCCTCAAGCCCCAAATGCTCAATAATTAGGTCCTATTGGGGTCCCAGTCACTGAACGCTAGAGATGTGATAACAGCAAAAGTCTCCAGTTTCCTCAGCTGCTGTCACTCCCCCTCTGCCCACACTAGTCAATCTGGTAAAGGAGACTTTACCCTTTTTAAATTAAAGGAGACTTTAATTCCACTGCTGAAGGCTCACCACTGAACCTCCTAGACCTCATGTGCTTTATCTGTACAACAGATAGGACACAAGTAAAAGCGAGCTTCTGGTGACCTGGAAGGTAGTCTGCAGTGATTTGATGGCAGCTGTGACTATTGACTGAACACAGCAGGAAAATCCAGCTTTGTTTGCAGTCTCAGTGCTGTGTGCAACAACAGGGATGCCAGCCCTTTCAAAGGCAAGGCCTTGACTTCCCCCAGGTGCAGATCATCTCCAGCCTCTACAGGAGTCCCTCTGGAATAGCCCCTACTCGCTTACACTTATGTTTGGTCTCTCTACTTGGTCTCCTGATGACCAACAAGTTTAGTTTTTACTTATCTGAACTTTAAAAAACACACAGTGCTTTCTATTTACTTTGATAGAGTTATCATCATACTTCGGGCTTTCAATGTCCAACATTTAATCACATGTGTTTTTCTTATTAAATTATGTGCTTTGTATTGAAAATCTAGAAAGTACAAATAAGAAAACATAAAAACATTTAAATAACCCAGAATCCTACTACCCAGAAATAATTCCCATGTGTATTTTGATGTGTATTTATAGTCTTTGCTCTGCGAACACACACATGCACCCATTGATTTAAAAAATTCTGAAAGGAGTACACTTTGCACATATGTCTTTCTATACAATTAAATAGGTTTTCAAAAACCATTTTATTCTTTTTTTCTTTTTCCCAGGTTTATTGAGGTATAATTGGTGTATTAAAAAACTGAATATAATTAAGGTATATCATTTGGTGAGTTTAAACAAATGTATACACTTCTGATATACCATCACCACAATTAACGTAATAAACATATCCATCACCTCCAAAAGTGTCTTTGTGTCATGTTAGGGTATGTGTGTGTGTGTGTGTGTGTGTGTGTGTGTGTGTGTTAACAACACTTAACATGAGGTCTACCCTCTTAATAAATTTTCAAGTGAACAATATTGCAAATCACATAAATGATAAGGGGTTAATTCCAAAATATATAAATAACTCCTACAACTCAATAGCAAAACAAAAAGCAAAACAAACAAAACAAAACAACACAGTTGAAAAATGGACAAAGAACTTGAATAGACATTTCTCCAAAGAATAATTACCATCACTAATTATCAGGGAAATGCAAATCAAAACCATGATGAGATATTACTTCTGTTAAACTAAAAATCTTTAACTTCCATGACTGAAGTCTTTTTTATTGAAGCAAAGGTTTTATTGAACCAAAAATGCCAGCCAAAAGACAGGTTCTTGGGGCATGAAGTCTAAAGCACCAGTAGCATGGCTAGGTAGAAAAGACAGCTTGTCCATCCCAGAGTTTTGCAAGTGTTTCCATACATCAAGTAGGAGGAAATGGGAAGAAAGAGATAGTCTGAAAGAATTTGCAATAGCTATAGGCAAGGGGTGGGAGACTGAAGTGGGGTCAGCTCTGGGACAGACACAGGGTCCACTTAAACAAATGTCCCGGGAAGCCCTCGTGTGGTGCCTGGCTGAACAACACACGGAAAGAGCCCTGGAAAGTAAACCGCAGTTCCAGCCAGCAAAACAGGAACAGTCAGGGTCAGGTTTTGGTTAGCTGATCAGCAACCATTAACAGACTATCAGCTCTGTCTTTTTGTCTCAGTCCCTGGCCACTGTAATTTAATTAGAACATCTCAGAATTTTCTCCTTGTCACCACATATCTTTTAGGATGGATATTATTAAATGCATTTTCTTAATATTCTTACTAAGGGATGCAAAGTATTGCATTGTATAATGATTATTTTTAACTCCTTTTTTGGCTACTTCCAGTTTTTCTATTATAACAAATCTTCAATTAACAATCTTATAAATAAATCTTGATATGGTATTGTTGATAATGTTTAAGGTTTCTAATACTAGGTGCAAATTTTCCACCATGTAAATGATAGATATTTGCAACATTTTCATGTCAGCCCACCCAAGGTGTGGGAGATGTGATCTCAGTTGCTTCTGTAAGGCTCAGAGCTGGACCAAGGGGGTGGGGGGTGAAACATGGTTTCTATCTGTTGACAGCTGGTTCCTACTCATTTGCAGATACTATTAGAACCCAAACCAGTTCCTTAGCAAAACACAGGGTAGAGAAACAGACTCTGAAGTCTGATTCAAATGTTTTATTAGTGAAGAATGGCCAATAAGATGAATATTAACTGTTGGAAAAGCTCCACCAAATCAGATATTTGGTTACAAATGTTTTCAATGCCATTGTTTGAGTAAATTTAAATTTTGTTATGGTTATGGTATGAAAGAAAGAAATTATCTCAAATTTGGGAAAAGGTAAAGTGATGATTATGTACGAAATTCAAAATAAGCCACAAAATACATGTATCTGGTGTAATGCAGACATTTGAGGATCCACAAATATAGGTACAGGCTTTCTCTGAACCCCCTTATCTGCTAAAAACAGACCCTCCAAAAAACCTGTATATGGTCATAAACCTCCATGAGTTTTGTCAGTAGGGAAGACTGATCACAGGTGAGAAGAGAAGTTGGCACCAGGCCAAAACAGACATCACCAACTATCATGGCTTCCACCTATTCCCCTAAAGGCCCACTTATCTTTCCTAAAAATCTCTACCCCAAGTGGCCTTTGTCCCCTCCTTTAGCCAACTAAAAAGCTATATAAGCTTTCATATCTCACTGCTCCTTTGGACATTCATTTCCTTCTTTGATGACCCATGCATGTAAAATTAACAATTAATAAGTTTGTATGCCTTTTATCCTATTAATTCTCCTGTTGTCAGTTTAATTCACAGGCCCCCAGTCACTAAACTTAAGAGGGTAGAGAGAATGGTGGTTTTTTTCCTCCAGTCATTTGGCTGATGATGATGATTTCATGCTAAAGAATTTTATAATCAGCCTAAAAGATTCTCATCTGAAACTTGTGGGCAAAATACCTTTCTTGCTGCAATATATTTGCAAGTGTAGAAGGAAAATTTCCCTTGATAACACCACTCGCCTAAACATATCAGAGTGCAGTGTTGTATATCCTCCAGTGCTGCTGTCCAGAAATGACCAGAAATGCTGAGGAATTCAAAAGCCAAAGCTAACAGTGTAGAAGAACTTGAGGAGGGCCTGTTTACCATCCCTTTTGGATCGGGACCTAATTGAAAACATTTCCCCAACCAATGAATGACATATGTGTAACTTGGTTTAACAAACTGTGTACAGGTCTGTGGTCTCATTCTGTTCACCCACAAAGCAAGTGTTCAACATTTCATAGTGCACCCATCATGAATGCCTTTCCTACAACCTCCCGTGAACTTTCTCCTTAGTCAACTGTGTGGTGCATTTCTTCCCCGACATAAGGCCCCTTACCTGGAAGCTGATAAACAACTTTCTTTAATGTTCTGGTGGTCTTGGTTTTGTTGACACTAAGAATTAGCAAATCTTAAAGGTTCTGATGTTCACATCTTAATAATATTATAGGTGAAGCTGCAGAAATAAGTTATTGTGGATTGACAGCTGCTAGAGGGCAGGTGGTTCAGACTTATTTTAAGTAGAAAGTAAACACATAGTGTAGTAATCTTAATTTTGGCATTTTTTTCTGAAATAACTGTATAAATCCATACTATTGAAATTCTTTTAGAACCAGCTCTTTTATCTTCCTGCTGTGTTCTCAATAATTAATATAACGATAAAAATAATAATGTCAATGGCCAGTGCTTTGACATGTTCAATAATAACTTTGAACATTTTGTTCTTATAATGCTTTTTCCAATTGTAAGACATGTCATAATGAGGAAAATGAACCTGAGTTATGCAGTTAAATCCCAAATGCATGGGCATTTCTTTCCCCATTTTCTTCTTTTTTAGGTATGTCATACCTTTATTTGTTTTGTTTTTGACTGAGATGTAATTGACATATAACATTGCAAAAGTTTAAAGTGGACACATGTTGAGTTGATACATTTTACATACTTCAATATGACCGACTTTGTAGCGTTAGCTAAGGCCTCCATCACATAATTACCATTTCTTTTTTTATAGTGAGAACATTTAAGACCTTCTCTCTTAGCAACTTTCAAGTATGTACATACAGTATTGCTCACTAAGTCACCAAGCTGTGTATTAGATTCCCAGAACTTTTTTATCTTCTAGGTGAGCGTTTATGCCCTTTGAGAGATGTCTCCCTCAATTTTCATGGCACTGATTCTAGCCATGAGGCTGGGTATAACCAGGCTGAGTAAAACCCTCCAACTCTGTTGTGGATGAGACCCCAAGAGAAGGGAGGCAAGGACAGGCTTAAGTTGTAGAGCCTGAGTTTCTTAAATACTCTTAAATACCGTTTTACAACTGTCGTCAGTGCCTGTCTTCAGAGCCAAAGCTGATTTTCAGAAATATCTTCTCTCTATCCAGTTCCTTTAACTTAAGAGTTGCTTATACTAAAAATTAATTGTATTAAATTAGGTTCAACTCTCAGTTTTTCAGATGTCTATTATTAGTAAGAAAAAAAAATCAGTACAATCTATTGCTGTAAAACAAGGGTGCAGGGCCGGCCAAGTGGCTCAGTTGGTTAAGAGTTACCTTAAGAGCATGAGCTCTGAGCAACAGGGACGCCGGCTCAATTCCCACATGGACCAGTGACACTGCACCCGAGCTGCGCTGCCACTGAGCTGCCAACAGGTGGCAGGATGGCTCAACTGGTGAGAGCATGTGCTCCTAACAAGACTGCCTGTTCAAGATGGTGGGCTACACCTGCCTGCAACTAAGACTGAACTTGGCACCTTGAGCTGAGCTACCACCCGGATGGCTCAGTGGATAGAGCATGCGCTCTTAACAACAAGGCTGCTGGTTCGACTCCCACATGGGATGGTGGCTACGCCCACCCGCAACTAAGATTGTAATACAGCACCTTGAGCTTAGAGGCCACGAGCTGCCAACGAGCAGCCACATGGCGACTGGCACCCTCCACAACTAAGATTTAAGAACAACAACTTGGCTGGTCCCCCTCCCCAATTCCCCAGCATTGTTCCTCTCCCTCAATTCCCCAATTTAAAAAAAACAACAACGAAAAAACAAAAAAACCAAGGATGCATCTATCTCTCATTAGAAATCAACTTAGTAAGTGGATGTGGATTGTAAGTAAATACATTTATCCCCGATTAAATGAACTATAGTTGCCAACTTGGCTTGCCTTTGAAAGAGTGGAAACTTCTCATCTAGAATCGAGAGGTTGTATGGCTTTGCTTCACACAGTCTCACACAGTTCTACTCAGTAAAATCAGGTGTTCTTTAAGAGAACTGTGCACAGAACAATCTTTTATTTCTGATGCTTCATTCTGCAATTCCACAGAATTATAATTGCAAATGTCCCCTAAGGACCCCCAAGCCTGTGCCTTCCACTCTGGCCATTAGCGAACACTTGCATGTGAAAATGATTATTATCACAGCCCCTCCCCATGGGTCCCCAGACTTATTGTAATACCTGGTGGGAAATGGAGCTTACCCTGGCGGGACCTCAGCCTTGCCTTGTCCTAGGGGAGGAGAATTAAGCCCAGAGAGTCATTAAAGATACTGATTGAAGCATCTTGTTTTGGCAGTGGATCCAGACCCCAGACAGCGGCAGATCTGATGTGCATGATATCTGTGGTGATGGTCATGGTCTGTCATTTGTTGGGATGAATACAGATGAAAAGGTTCCAGTGGGAGCCATGCGGCACTGACTGCGAGATGTGGAGTCCCTGCTCATCTTCCTGCATGACAGACCAGGCTTCTCACATTATTTTTCAGATTTTACTTTTATTTTATTTATTTTTAAGATAGAATTGACAAATAAATTGCATATATATTTAAGGTGTACAAGATGATGTTTTGATATACACACACAATAAAATAGTCACCACGATTTGGTTAATTATTACACCCATCATCTCACGTACTTACTTTATTTAGTGGTAAGAATGCTTAACATCTACTCACTTTGCAAATATTAAGTGTATGATACAGTATCATTAACAATAGTTACAAGGGTGTACATTACATCCTCCGAGCTCAGTCACCTTATAACTCAGTTTGTAGCCTTTGACCAACTCCCCATTTTCCCCAGCGTCTGGCAACAACCATTCTACTCTGTGTTTCTATGAGTTCAGGTTTTTTTTGGATTCCACATACAAGTGATACCGTGCAATATATATTGTCTTTCTCTGCTCGCTTATCTCACTAAACCTAATACCCTCCAGTTTCACCCATGTTATCACAAATGGCAGGATTTACTTTTTTTCATAGCTGAATAATATCCCTATATATACCACATTTTCTTTAGTCATCCATGTGTTGACAGACACTTGTTTTGATATCTTGGTTATTGTGAGTAAAACTGCAATGAAAAGGGAAGTACAGGAGTTGGCAAAGGGGAATGAAAAGGTTCTCAATGTCACTAATCATCAGGAAAACAAAAATAAAAACCAAAATGAGATACCACCTCACACTTGTCAGAATGGTCATCATCAGTAAATCAACAAACAAGTGCTGGTGAGGATGTGGAGAAAAGGGAACCCTCGTGCACTGTTGATAGGACTGCAGATTGGTGCAGCCACTATGGAAATCAGTATGGAGGGTCCTCAGCATTCTTACTTAAAACCTCAATTCATTTAATAAAAATATTGTCATTTAAGCAAAGCAATCAAATAATTAACCGAGCGAAATGGTGTCCTTTTATTTTCCCCAAAGCACCAAGGTGTTCTGATGGGGTTTGGTGCATCAAAAAAGTATATTTGGAGGTTCTATAGACAGACTGAATCATAGTCAGTCTGCATTTCAGCAAAGGTGCCAGGCCGACAGCAAAGGGTGTGTGTGTGTGTGTGTGTGTGTGTGTGTGTGTGTGTGTGTGTGTGCGCGCACTGAGCACACAGGCATTATGCAGTTGTTCTTCATAAAGTTCTGTTACTCAAGTATTGAGGTTGGCTGTGTGTCTGAAAGGAATGTAAAAGGTGACATTCTTGGCTAAAAGGTAGCCTGTGTGACATCACCATTTCCTTATTACTTGCATAAATAGGAGGCTTAGATCTCACCAGAGCTAGCTGAAATATAAGGGTACAAGCTTTGAGTTGTAAGGTGAATAAGTTCTGGGGACATATGTACTGCACAGTGTCTGTGGTTCATAATACTGTATTGTGTACTTGAAATCAGCTAAAAGAGTAGATCTTAAATGTTCTCATCACAAACTATGTGAGGTGATAGATAGGTCCATTAACTTGATTGGGGGGCATTATTTCACAATGTGTACATGTATCGAAACATAACTGTTTACCTTACTTACATGTATTGTTTATGTGTCAGTCATTCCTTAAAGTTGAGAGACAAGGACAAAACCTAACTTAATGTTTCTCAAGACATTGAACATAGGATCACAGTGTTATAGACTGAATTGTGTCCCACATAAATCCCTATGTCACAGCCTTAATGCCCAGTCCTACTAATGGGACTGTATTTGCAAACAGGATTTTTACAGAGGTGATTACACTCGAATGAAGCTGTTAGGGTAGGCCCTAATCCAGTCTGACTAGTGTCCTTATAAACACAGAAGATTTGGACACACAGAAAGACCAGGGATGTGCACATACAGAGGAAAGAGCATGTGAGAACAGAAAGAAGGACGGCTACTGCCTGTAAGCCAAGGAGAGAGGCTTCAGTGGAAACTAAACGTGATGCCATTTTGATCTAGGATCTCTGGCCTCCAGAACTGTGAGAAATGAATTTCTGTTGTTTGACCCTCCAGTCTATGGTATTTTGTTATGGTAACCCTAGAAAATTAATACACACACTTTCCATCACAGCTTGCCACACACTCATTCATTCACAAGCAGAAACACAAAGGAAGAGAAATTAAAAATGTATTTATTTGGCCTACAGAGAGCAATAAACAGAAGTCACCTCCTGGGTATTTATGTTCTGATTTCCAAATGACAGTGTGTTCACTGCTGTGAGCAAGTGATGGTTTCAGGCTGCAAAATTTCAAGTTTGCATAAATCATAAACCTAGGGAGAAATTTGCTTGTCTCTCTGAGGTGCTATAGAAAGTCCAGGACAGAATATACCTGCCAGTACTAAATGGCCCATGTTGGGGTTTTCTGTGCACATGGTTCCTTCCGTGGGGCAAGACTTAACTCACCCTTTCCCAAATGCCATTCCTTGGATCACCAGTATCTTTTTTTTCCTTAAGATTTTTATTGGGGAATTGGGGGATGGGAACAGCGCTGGGGAATTCGGGGAAGGGGAACAGACAAGTTGCTGTCCTTTTGTTCTTCAGTCTAGTTGTGGAGGACGTTGCTTCACTGGCCCAAGTTAGCACCATCATGCGCTCTTCCCGGGCGAGGCAGATCAGTCACTGGCTTCTGGATGGCCGCTCACGCTGGCTGCTGGCTACACACGGTAGCTCATGGCAAACCGCTGCAGCAGGGGTTGCAGCCTACGCTGTTGCCGGCGACTCACGGCAGCCCAGCTCCAGGTTGAGCTGTTGTTCAGCATCTTAGCTGTAGAGGGCAGTGTCACTGGCCATCATATGTGGGATCTGAACTGGAGTCCTCTGGCATCATAAGCCAGCTCTTAACCAATGCACCACTCGGCCATCCCGAATCACCAGTATCTTACAACGAGGTACTTCACATTGAAAATATTATACTAGCAGGAACTTTTTTCCTAAAACATATTAAATTACATGTGCTATGGAAATACAACAAGCATATTTACTAGTTATTAGTTTGTCTTTTCATCTTTTCTAAGAGACCATTACCATCCTTAAAAATAGAAATTGCTGCCACTGTTCATCTAAGGATTTCTCATTTTAAGAAGTAGCTAGGGTTCAAATCAACACCCCACATTTGGAATGTCTGTCTGAGTGGGGTCTGTTTCAAAACCACTATTTGTTTTCTGCCTTCACAATATCTCAATGCAGGGGCCTGGTTTTATGCTTGGGATCCTCTGTTCAGGGCGCGTACCTTGGTTTCAGCACCCCTGGGCGTAGATGGCTTGCCCTGCATCGGGCAGAGGAAGCCATTAGACAAAAACATTCACAGCCAAAGTCTTTTCTGAAAGAAAGGCTTTGTTGAGTCATATCCTGGCCAGATCCTAGGTAATGACCGCTAAACCACTACCAACAGGGTTAGCTGGAGAAGACAACTTGTCTGCCATCTGGATTTGACGAGTGCTTTTACAAGTTATGTTTTGGGGAAGAAAAATGTTAAGTTGTTTTGAAAGGATTGACATCAGCTACAGACAAGGGGGCAGGATGAGGTGAAGGCGGGGCAGCTCTGTAATAGGCGCACGGTCTGTGAGAAAGAGACATTTACTACTTCTTTTGTTTGTTTGTTTTTAAGATTTTATCGGGGAATTGGGGGAGGGGAACAGCACTGGGGAATCCTGGGAAGGGGAACAGACAAGTTGCTGTCCTTTTGTTCTTCAGTCTAGTTGTGGAGGACGTCGCTTCATTGGCCCATATTGGTATTATCATTGCGCTCTTCCCGGATGAGGCAGATTGGTCGTTAGCCTCTGGACGGCTGCTCACAGTGGCTCTTGGCAGCTCACACTGGCTGCTGGTCACTCATGCTGGCTGCTGGCCACACATGGTAGCTATAGCAGCCCACTGCAGCAGGGGCTACAGCCTATGCCGTCACTGGCGACTCATGGCAGCCCAGCTCCAGGTCGAGCTGCTGCTCACCATCTTAGCAATAGAGGGCAGTGTCACTGGCCCTCATGTGGGATCCGAACCAGGGTCCTGCTTCTCAGAGCTGGCGTCCCAAGCCAGCTCTTAACCAACATGCTACTCGGCCGGCCCAACATTTACTATTTCTGATCAGTTCCAGGCAACAGTTCTGAAAGTTCATGTGCAGAACGTGGTGGCCTCTGCTGGTCATGACAAAAGGTCACTCAAGGCTCCAACACACATCCGAGAATGTGAGCAGTCTAGTTGGCACATAGCTAGTAACTGGTTAATTACTCTTATCTCTTTCTCTCCCTGTCTGGCCCACTATAACTTAATTCAGGACATCTCAGAATTTTTCAAGACCATCTAAAACGTACCATTCTGTGATGAATGGATGAATCAGTCCTCAATGTTCTATCCCAGTTAATGTGACATGCATGACGAGAAGCCACAGCCACTGCTTTATTGAGTAACACACACAGAACCATGAATTCAGGGGAGCTCAAAAACTAAGAATACATAATGCATTTCTGTAACTAATGAAGCACATTTCTTTTTGTTTTAATAGCTTCAATAGGAAATACATATATGATTTCTATTTTTAAAAATCGCAGTATTTTTTGACTGGCTGAGTGGCTCAGTTGGTTAAGAGTTGGCATAAGAGCGTGAGCTCTGAGCAACAGGGCCGCCAGTTTGATTCCCACATGGGCCAGTGACACTGCACCCGAGCTGAGCTGTCCTGAGCTGCCAACAGGTGGCAGGATGGCTCAGCTGGTGTAACAACAAGATTGCTTGTTCGATGGTGGGCTACCCTCACCCACAACTAAGACTGAACTCGGCACCTTGAGCTGAGCTGTCACCCGGATGGCTCAGTGGATAGAGCGTACGCTCTTAACAACAAGGCTGCTGGGTTCAACTCCTGCGTGGGATGGTGGCTAAGCCCACCCGCAACTAAGATTGAACACAGCACCTTGAGCTTAGAGGCCCCGAGCTGCCAACAGGCAGCCAGATGGCGACTGGCATTTTCCACAACTAAGATTGAAGAAGAACTGGCTGGTCCCCTTCCCCAATTCCCCAACACTGTTTCCCTCCCCCAACCCCCAATAAAAATCTTTTTAAAAACCCCACAATATTTTAATTGTAAAACAGCATATCTTAAGACAAAACTATGACCAGATAGGTCTTTGAAGAAGGCATAAAAAAAAATAATAAAAGACTTGAGGGCCGGCCAAGTGGCACATTGGTTAAGAGCTGGCTTGGGATGCCGGAGGGCCCTGGTTCGGATCCCACATATGAGGGCCAGTGACACTGCCCTCTACAGCTAAGATGCTGAACAACAGCTCAACCTGGAGCTGGGCTGCCGTGAGTCGCCGGCGACGGCAGGTGGGTTGCCATGGACTACCGTATGTGTAGCCAGCAGCCAGTGTGAGCGGCCAGCAGCTGCTGTGAGCGGCCATCCAGAAGCCGGCAACTGATCTGCCTCACCCGGGAAGAGCGCAATGATGGTGCCAACTTGGACCAGTGAAGCAATGTCCTCCACGACTAGACTGAAGAACAAAAGGATAGCAACTTATCTATTCCCCTTCCCCCTGTTCCCCAATAAAAATCTTTTTTAAAAAAAAAGACTTGAATAACATAATTATCATTTAAAATATTTGCCATTTTGAAAAAATAGTAATAATTTTTTCTCTTGAGGTACAAGTTTCTCTTATAACACTAATATCCCAAGCTTAATGACTTCTATATAGAAATGGGGCATATATGAGAATGACCTTAAGTCATTATAACTTTCTCAAGGTTCTGGATTTTTTTCTATAGGTGGTGACTACTTAAAAGATATGTTAATGACAAACATTTGGTAACCTGATTATAGGTGAATAGAAAAAAAAAACAAACTGCAAAACTCAAAGTGACATCTATCCCATTTTTGTTATTTTCCAGCTTTATTGACTTGTGATTAACAAGTAAAAATTGCATACATTTAAGGTGTACAACTTGATGTTTTGATATAGTATACACTGTGAAATGAGCACCAACCACAACTAAGCTACAGGCTTGTTCAGCTCTGGGATGGATGCATTTCGGGAGGACCACTGGTGTTCAGCGGGTGGAGGACTCCTTATCTCACAGGTTGTCTGCCTCCCCAGGTGCCCAGCACCCTGTGCTCTGCAGTCCAGCTTATTCACTCGCAAGGGCATCACTCAGTATTGATGTGCTTCTGGGAGCTGGGAATGCAGAAACCAAGGAAGCGAGCAGCAGGCCGTCCCCCTCATGAGCTTGCCTTCTGAGGGGAGTGTGGTGGTGGAAAGTGCTGCAGACAAGCAGAGCAGGGATGGAAGAAAGGTGGGTCTCCAGTTCTGAGTAGCAGTCTGAGAAGCTGTCCTGAGGTGAAGCTTGAGGATAAACCTGAGGAGATGGTAGAAATTCTAGGCAGAGTCATCAGAAGGGACAAAGGCAATATGGCAATTAAGTGCCTCGCACGCGTGGCTCCAGGTGGGGATGGGGGTGAGAAATGGTCAGAGAGGTGGCAGGTGTGGAGGGGTGAAAGGCCAGTGAGCACAGGGCACAATGGACTTTACAGCTTGCTGAATGTTTACTCAGTCAGGCGGAAGGCACTGTAGGGCTTTCAAGGAAGGTATATGTAATTTGATTCACGTTAGTACAATTATGGCAGAGACAGGAAGACGAACAAGTTGTGAGAAGTAATTGTAATCTATTTTGAAGGTAGAGCCAATAGGGTTTACTAATGGATTGTATCTGCTGGGTGAGCATAGTGGGTGGAACAGAGAGAGTGATCAAAATGGACTCGGAGCTTTCTGACCTGAGAAGCCCAAGAACAGAGTTGTCATAAGCTGACATCAGGTCCTGAAGCTGCAACAGGCCTGGTAGAGAGCAGGGTTTATTATTCTTTAAGGGTTTTATATTAGCCTTTCGTATCAGTCAGTTCAGGCTGCCAAAACACAATACCACACACTGGGCAGCTTAAACAACAGAAATTTATATTTTTATAGTCCTAGATCAAGGTGTTGTCAAGATTGGATTCTGGCCTCTCCTCCTGCCTTATAGACAGCTTCCCTGCTGTGTCCTCACTGGGCCTTTCCCACTTTTCCCTGTGCATGCTTGGGGCAAGAGTAAGGGGGAAACCTGTTTTTTTTTCTTTTCACTTCTTTTCTTTTCTTGTAAGAATACCAGTCCTATAGGGTTAGGATGTCACTCTTATGACCCCCACCCCTCAGCTAACCCTAATTATTTCTTAAAGGGCCCATGTCCAAATACAGTCACAATAGGAGTAAGGGCTTCAACATATGAATTGGTTAGGCTACTTGAGATCACTAATGGAGTGTGTGAGAAGGGAAAGAAATACCACTGTGAGTGCAAACCTATGTGTCCTTTCTCCACCACCTAATTGCCATGTGACCTTGAGCAAGTCACCAGCCCACTCAAAGCCTCACTGACCTCATCTTTAAAGTGGGGTTCATAAGAGCTCTTTGAAGAGTTAAATTAAGAGTAATTTAGATAATTCAGGTTAGACTGAAAAACCAGATAAAAGTATTATTGATATAAAATTACTCATACTGAATTTGAGGCAGTAGATTATATCAATCACATACTTTACTGCCTATGTTGTTTGGTTATATACCATTCACAATAGAATAAAAAACAATAAAATACTCAGGAATAAATTGAACCAAGGATGTAAAATATCTCTATGTTCAAAACTATAAGACTTTCAAAACAGCAATTGAAGAAGACACAAAGAAATGGAAAGATACCCTTTGCTCATGGGTCAGAAGAATTAATATTGTTAAAATATCCATACTACCCCAAACCATTTATAGATTCAATGCAATCCCTATAAAAATCCAATGTCATTTTCCACAGATATAGAAAAGATAAATAATAAAATATGTATGAAACCATAAAAGATGCTGAACAGCCAAAACAATCTTCAGAAAAAATAACAAAGCTGGAAGCATCACTTTTCCTTATTTCAAACTATACAGCAAAGCTATAGTAATCAAAACAGTATGGTGTTGGCAGAAAAATAGACACATAAACCAGTGGAACACAATCAAGAGCCCAGAAATGAACCCTCATATTCTAATGTTTGACAGGGAGCCATGTACTCAGTGGGGAAAGGACAGTCTCTTCAATAAATGATGTTGGGAAAACTAGATAATCATATACAGAAGAATGACATTGGACCCCTATCTTACAATGTTTACAAAAATTAACTAGATATTGATTAAAGACTTACATGTAAGGTCTGAAACTTTAAACTCCTAGAAGAAAATACAGAAAAAAAGCACTACTTGACATCGGTCTTGGCAATGATTTTTTTAATATGACACCAAAATTACAAGCAACAAAAGTAAAAATCAATAAGTGGGACTATAATTAAACTAAAAATCTTCTGCACAGCAAAAGAAACAACCAAGAAAATGAAAAGACAACATATGGACTGGGAGAAAATATTTACAAAACATATATCTGATAAGAGGTTACTACCCAAAATATATAAATAACTCATACAATTCAGTAGCAAAAAAAATCAAACAATTTTATTAAAATGAACACAGGCCATTAGGTTATTATAAGATTTTCAACAGAAACTCTACAAGTCAGGAGGGAGTGGAATCAAACATTCAGACTATTGAAAGAGAGAAATTATGAGCCAAGAATAATACACCCAGCAAAGATATCCTTTAGACATGAAGGAGGAATAAAGACCTTTCCAGACATACAAAAGCTGAGTGAATTTTCCAACACACAACGTGCACTACAAGAAATACTGAAGGAGACTATTTGACCTGAAACACAAAAGCAAAAGAATACAAAATCATGAGTAGTATTATGAACAGACAGACAGAAGCAGGAAATGGCAACCCCCACACCAAATAAGACACTATACCCTCAAACATGACATACAGGGTAGAGAAGAAAAAAAGACATTTAAAAAATAAAAGAGGAAAAAGACACCTTGCCACTGCAATGCAGAAATCAACTCACAGCATAAATAGGGATAATTTGTGACAACAAAACATAAAACAGGAGAGAGTAAAGGTCTGAACTGGCAAAAAGGAAGCATGCTGAAGAAAATGGAATACTCTAAATATGAAACTTTCTTTTACATAAACTTAATGGTAACCATTCAAAAAATATCCAGAATTGAAATATATCACACACAAAAAAGAAGAAGCAGAGAAGAAAATCATAGAATACCACCACACTGAAATAATAGACAGCAACAAAGAGGAAAAGAAACAATGGAGACACAGTCCTACCAGAAAACCAGAGATAGAATTATAGGAAATCCTCATATATCAATAATCACCCTAAATGTAAATGGACTGAACTCACCAATAAAAAGGCACAGAGTAGCACACTGGAACAAAAAACTAAACCCAACCATATGCTGCCTCCAAGAGACACATCTCAGCTGCAAGGATAAATATAGACTCAAAGGGAAAGGGTAAAAATTGACATTCCAAGCAAATGGTATTTACAGAAAATCAGGTGTCACCATACCAATATCAGATGAAACAGCTCTCAGGATAAAAAAGTTAACAAGAAACAAAGATGGACATTTCATAATGATAAAGGGGACTATAAAACAAGAAGACACAATTGTCATCAATGTTCATGCCCCCAATCAGGGAGAACTGAAATATACAAAGCAACTACTAACAGAACTAAAGGGAGAATTTGACCAAACCACAATTATAGTAGGGGACCTAAACACATCATTAACAGCTATGGATAGATCATCCAAACGGAAAATAAATAAATATCAGCCCTAAATTACACATTAGATGAAATGGACATGATTGACATTTATAGAGCACTTCATCCTAGAACAACAGACTATACATTCTTTTCTAATGTACATGGAACATTCTCAAGGGTAGACCATATGTTGGGACACAAAACTAGCCTCAGCAAATTTAAGAAGATTGAAATCATACCAAGCATATCCTCTGATCACAAGGCTTTGAAACTGGATATCAACTGCAAAAAAAAGCAGGAAAAACCACAAATATGTGGAGATTAAACAACATACTTTTAAAGAACAACTGGGTTAAAGAAGAAATAAGAGGGGAGATCAAAAGATACATAGAAACAAGTAAGAATGAAAATACAACCTATCAAAATTTGTGGGATGCAGTGAAAGCAGTTGTTTTTTTTTTAAGATACAAACAAATATATTTGTGAGAAATTTACAAAGTATGCTTGTTTCATATGAATGGATTCAGGTACCCTTAGCTGGGTCTCGGCAAGGTCCATGGAAACTATTTTTTTTATGAAATACATTTTTTAGAATTAGTTTCAGCTGTACAACACAGTGCAATAGTTATACTTTTTACCCCTCGAAGTGACAACCCCCCTCCCCCAATCCACTGCCCCATTTCCCCCCAATATCATACATATCTATTAAAAATCCCTTGACTCCACTCCCACACTATACTCCACGTCCCATGACTATATAGTTGTAGTTCACATACAA
>NW_017732738.1:121872-131752 GCF_001890085.2 Hipposideros armiger
AAAGAAAAAATAAAAAGGAAAAAGAGAAGGAAAAAAAAAGGAGGGGCTCTCTGCCCGCTGTAATCTGCACTGCAGACCACTTGCTCAGCAATAGAGAGATTCTGGGCGACTCAGCACCAGCTGCTGGGGGGACGCACTCAGTGGGTCATGCACCGACCTCCCTCTAGACTTGCAGTAAGCTTCCCAGAATTAGTTGCTGTGTGCTTTGGAACTGTGCTCACCACTAAAAATCCTCACAGGTTGTTGTGGGCTGTCTGCTGCTGCAAAAACCCTCTGTGGCCTGCAGAGGTAGGAGCTAGGGACAAGGGGCTCAGGGTGTCCCTGGCAACACAGCTCTAGGTGGGCAGGGCAGGCCCCCAAGGCACCACAGGGTGTGGTCAGTGGCCCCCACCAAGTCAGAGCAGCATGCACTCCTGCATCAGCAGCCAACCCACACAAACTCGCCCAGAAAGCCCCAGCTGAATCACGCAGGTGCACAGCTCGTGGCCCTACACTCCCAGGAAAACTCCCTCTCAGCCTGTCCCAATCAGTCGCTCAAAGATCAGGCCGAACAGCCCAACAGCCAATTGCCACCAAGACAATTCTGCATGCACAGTGCGGAAATCAGGGACCTAAGGCCAGTCGCGCACTTCTGGGTCTGTTGTAGTTGAAGCGCGCTTGCCCGGCGGCGTTTACCTGGCTATGCAGCACAAACAATATGGAGTGGGGATCCAAGGCCACATGCACCAGAGGAGAAACTGGAACACAAACCTCCAGCTCCCGTGCCAAAGTCACTCAGTTCAGTCCTTCCCAGAGTCTCCTGGGCCTCGCTCACAAAGCTCCTCCCTCCACCAGGAACCGGGTGAGTGCTCACCAGTGAGCAATTCGGTTTTCCGGCTCCACTGTTTCTCCAGACACCCCCAGCCTCACCGAGCCGAGCAAAGAGAGTCCTCACTATTTGTTCCTTCCTATCATAGAACTCCTCTTCCCAGCAACATAACTCTGGGCTGGTGATCGCGGTGTGGGGCCGGAGGGTCTCTCCCCCAACAGGAGAATCCTTCCCACCACTGAGGTGACCCTCACGGGTTTTGCCCTCTCTCGTCTCTGCCCCTCCTACCGGACTCGATGTGGCCTTCTCTTTAAGTCCTTTGTTTAGAGGTTCTGTTCATCTAGGGTACAGGGAACTTCCGAGGTTGAATATCTTATAAATGATTTGTAATTTTGTTGTGATCCTGGGAGGCAGTCGGCACAGCATCTGTCTATTCCGCCATCTTACTGGAAGTCCCGTGAAAGCAGTTTTAAGAGGAAAATTTATATCATTACAGGCCTATCTCAAGAAAGATGAAAAATCCCAGATAAATAACCTCACATTACATCTTAAAGGACTAGAAGAAGAAGAACAAATGATACCCAAAGTCAGCAGAAAGAAGGAAATAATAAAAATCAGAGCAGAACTAAATGAAATAGAGAACAAAAAGACAATAGAAAAATTAATGTAATAAAGAGGTGGTTCTTTGAAATTATTAATAAAATTGACAAACCCTTGGCTAGACTCACTAAGATAAGAAGAGAAAAGGCACAAATAAAATCAGAAACGAAAGAGTAGAAGTTACTACAGATAACAGAGAAATACAAAGGATCATACAAGAAATCTATGAAGGACTATATGCCACCAAATTCAATAACCTAGAAGGAAAGGACAAGTTCTTAGAAACATATAGCCTTCCTAGGCTGAATTATGAAGAACTGAAAAATCTAAATAGACTGATGAACAGTAAGGAAATTGAATCAGTCAACCAAAACTTTCCCAAAAGCAAAAGACCAGGACCAAATGGCTTCACTAGTGAATTCTACCAAAGATTCAATAAGGATCTAACACCTGTCCTACTCAAACTCTTCCCAAAAAATGAAGAAAAGGCAATACTTCCTAACTCATTTTATGAGTCCAACATTACCCTGATACCAAAACCTGGTAAGGATAACAAAAAAGAAAATTACAGACCAATATCTCTGATGAATACAGATGCAAAAACCCTAAACAAAATTCTAGCAAATCGAATGCAACAATGCATTTAAAAAATTATGCATCACGACAAAGTGGGGTTCATCCCAAGGACACAAGGATGGTTCAACATATGCAAAGCAATCAATGTGATACACCACATAAACAAAATAAAGGACAACAGTCATATGAGTGTATCAATAGATGCAGAAAAAAAGCATTTGACAAGATACACCATCCATTTATGATTAAAACACTTAATAAAATGGGTATAGAAGGGGCTGCCAGTTAGCTCAGGTGGTTAGAGCATAGGCTTATAACACCAAGGTTGCCAGTTCGATTCCCACATGAGCCGCAGAGCTGTGCCCTTCACAATTAGATTGAAGACAATTACTTGACTTGGAGCTGATGGATCCTGGAAAAACACACTGTTCCCCAATAAAATTTCTAAAAATAAACTAAAATGGGTATAGAAGAAAAAATGCCTTAACATAATAAAGGCCATATATGACAAACCCTCAGCTAATATCATAATTTATGGTGAAAACCTGAAGCCTTTCACTCTATGTTCAAGAACACGACAGGGCTGTCCTCTATCACCTCTGCTTTTCAACATAGTATTGGAAGTCCTACCCAGACCAAACAGGCAAGAGAAAGAAATAAAAGGCATCCGAATTGGGAATGAAAAAGTTAAATCGTCACTTTTTGCAGATGACATGATGACATGATGCTATATATAGAAACCCTAAAGACTCCACCAAAAAGTTATTAGAAACAATAAACAAATACAGTTAGGTGCTGGCTACAAAATCAATGTACAAAAGTCCATTTCATTCCTATATACTAAAAATGAAATCTCAGAAAAAGTAATTAAAAAACAATTCCTGGGCCGGCTGAGTGGCGCGATGGTTAAGAACTGGCTTGGAACACCAGAGGGTCCTGGTTCGGATCCCACATATGAGGGCCAGTGACACTGCCCTCCTCAGCTAAGATGTTGAACAACAGCTCAACCTGGAGCTGGACTGCCATGAGTCACCAGAGATGGCGTAGGCTGCAGCCCCTGTGGCAGTGGGTTGCCATGGGCTACCGTGTGTAGCCAGCAGCCGCCGTGAGTGGTCATCCAGAAGCCAGTGACTGATCTGCATCGCCCAGGAAGAGCGCAATGATGGTGCCAACATGGGCCAGTGAAGCAACGTCCTCCACAACTAGACTGAAGGACAAAACGAGAACAACTTGTCTGTTCCCCTTCCCCCAATTCCCCACTGCTGTTCCCATCCCCCCAATTCCCCAATAAAAATCTTTAGAAAAAAAACCAATTACTTTTGAAATTGCAACAACAACAAAAAAATATCTAGGAATAAAGTTAACCAAGGATGTGAAAGACCTATACACTGAAAACTGTAAGACATTTTTAAAAGAAATTGAAGACGACACAAAGAAATGGAAAGACATTCTGTGTTCATGGATTAAAAGAATCAACATAGTTAAAATGGCCACATTACCCAAAGCAATATATATAAATTTAATGTAATCCCCATTAAAATTTCAATGGCATTTTTTTAAATTGGGGAATTGGGGGCAGGGAACAGTGTTGGGGAATTTGGGAGAAGGACCAGCCAAGTTGTTCTTTGATCAACTTGTGGAGGGTGCCAGTTGCCATCTGACTGCCCATTGGCAACTCGTAACCTCTAAGCTCAAAGTGCTGTGTTACAATCTTAGCTGTGGGTGGGCGTAGCCACCATCCCATGCAGAGTCAAATCAGTAGCCTTGTTGTTAAGAGCGTACGTTCTATCCACTGAGCCATCTGGGTGGCAGCTTAGCTTAAGGTGCCAAGTTTAGTCTTAGTTACAGATGGGCGTAGCCCACCATCAAACAGGCAGTTTTATTGTTAGGAGCACATGCTCTCACCAGCTGAGCCATCCTGCTACCTGTTGGCAGCTCAGTGGCAGCTCACCTCAGGTACAGCATCACTGGCCCATGTGGGAATTGAACCAGTGTCCCTGTTGCTCAGAGCATGTGCTCTTAAGCTAACTCTTAATCAACTGAGCCACTTGGCTGGTCCTCAATGGCATTTTTTAAAGAAATAGAACAAAAAATCATCAGATTTGTATGGAACCACAAAAGACCCCAAAGAGCCAAAGGAATCCTAAGAAAAAAAGAACAGTGCTGGAGGTATATCATACTTTCTGACCTCAGCTTGTACTACAGAGCAAGAATAATCAAAACAGTATGGTATTGGCAGAAAAACAGATGCACAAACCAATGGAATATTGGGTTGTCGGAAAAGTCATGACTCATTTTTGCAAAAAAAAACAGAAAAAGTATGTCATGATTTTTCTGACAACCCAATAGAATCGAAAACCCATAAATAAACTCACGTGAATATGGACAATTTTTGACAAGATGGCAAAAACTTACAGTGGAGAAAAGACAGCCTCTTCAATAAATGGTGCTGGGAGAATTGGAAAGCCACATGCAAAAGAATGAAGCTAGACTGCTATCTGTCACCGTGTACCAAAATTAACTCAAAATGAATCAAAGGCCTAAACATAAGACCTGAAACAATAAACTGTGTAGAAGAAAACATAGGTACTAAACTTATGGACCTTGGGTTCAAAGAGTATTTTACGAATTTGATTTCAAAGGCAAGGGAAGTAAAAGCTAAAATAAATGAATGGGAATATATCAAACTAAAAAGCTTTTGCACAGCAAAAGAAACCATCAACAAAATAAAGAGGCAACCAACTGAAAGAGAGAAGATTTTTGCAAACAATGCCTCCGATAAGGGGCTAATACCCAAAATATATAAGGAACTCATACAACTCAACAACAACAACAACAAAAGAACTAAAAAATAGGCAGAGGACCTGAATAGACATTTTTCCAAAGAGGACACACAGATGGCCAATAGACATATGAAGAAATGCTCAACACCACTAATCATCAGAGAAATGCAAATAAAAGCCACAATGAGATACCACTTCACACCAGTTAGAGTGGCTATCATCAACAAGACAAATAATAACAAGCGTTGGAGAGGCTGTGGAGAAAAAGGGACCCTCATACACTGTTGGTGGAAACAAAGTGTCCTTCAATAGTTGATTGGATAAAGAAGATGTGGTATATATACATAATAAAATACTATTCTGTCATAAGATAAAATGAAACAGTGCCATTTGCGACCACATGGATAGATCTTGAGATTATTATGCTAAGCAAAATAAGTCAGACAGAAAAAGTAGAGAACCATATGATTTAACTCATATGTGGTATATAAAACTGAAAACAACAAAGGAACAAGACAAACAAATGAAGAAACAAAAACTCATAGACACAGATGATCTTTAGTGGTTACCAGAGGGTAAGAGGTGAGGGGGATGGTAGATGAGGGTAAAAGGGATCAAATATATGGTGATAAAAAAAGAACTGACTCTGGGTGGTGAACACACAATATATATAGATGATGTATTACAGAATTGTACACTTGAAACCTATATAACTTTACTAACAATTTTCACCTCAATAAACTTTAATTTTAAAAAAGTAAAAATAAAACTAAAAGTAAATAAGCAGAGGACTTGAATAAACTTTTTTTTTCCAAAGAAAACATCCAAATGGCCAATGAGTAAATGAAAAGATACATCAATAATCATCCTGGAACTACAAGTCAAAACCACAATGACATGTCACTTCACACATGTTAGAATGGTTTTATCAAAAAGACAGAGATAACAAGTGTTAGAGAGGATGTGGAGAAAAGGGAACTCTTGTGCATTGTTTGTGGGATGTAAGTTGGTGCAGCTATCATGGAAAACAGTACAAAAGTTTATCAAAAAATTAAAAACAGAACTACCATGTGACCCAGCAATCTCACTTCTGGGTATTTATCCAAAAGAAACAAAAACAGAATCACAAAAAGATATCTTCCTTCCCACATTCACTGCAGCATTATTCACAAAAGCCAAGACATGAAAACAACCTTAGTGTCCTATAATACATGAATGGGTAAAGAAATAGTACATACATAAATATACAATAAAATATTCTTCAGCCATGAGAAAGAAAGAAATCCTGACATTTGCAACTATATGGATAAACCTAGAGGATATTATGCTAAGTGAAATAAGTCAGATGGAGAAAGACAATTACTGTATAATATCACATATGTGGAATCACTTACATATAGTATCACTTATATGTGAAACTCATTAAAACAGAGAGGAGAATGGTGGTTGTCAGAGGCCTAGAAGTGGGGGAAATGGGGAGATGTTGATGAAATGGTACAAACTTACAGTTAGAAGATGAGTAAGTTTAGAAAATCTCATGTACAGCATGGTGATTATAGTTAATACTGTACCATATACTTGAAAGTTGCTAAAAGAGTAAATATCAAATATTCTTGCCACACACAAAAAATCATAATTAGAGGATTCTGTTCAAGAGGGCGCTGTGCTTACCTTCTTTCACAACCACATCAAAATTACAACTAAACTACAGAACAAGCATCATTGAGAATTACCTGAAATCTTGCTGAACCAAAACCCTACAACCATGGACATGCAGAAGAAGCCACTCAAGACTGGTAAGAGCGGCAGAGATGCAGAAGAGGCTGGTCCCACACCCGCCATTAAAAGTGAGGAAGGAGCATTTTCACAACAGAACACAGGTGTAAGGTGTAGTGAAAACAACCATTAAATCTAACCCAAAATGAAAAAGGAAAAGACACACATCAACATCGTTGTTCTTGGACACATAGATTCTGGCAAGTCTATCATTACTGGTCACCTGATCTACAAATGTGGTGAGATCGACAAAAGAGCCATCAAAAAATTTGAGAAGGGCCGGCCGAGTGGTGCGATGGTTAAGAACTGTCTTGGGACGCCAGAGGGCCCCGGTTTGGATCCCACATATCCAAACCCTCTACAGCTAAGATGCTGAACAACAGCTCAACCTGGAGCTAGGCTGCCTGTGAGTCGCCAGCGACGGCGTAGGCTGCAGCCCCTGTGGCAGTGGGTTGCCATGGGCTACCGTGTGTAGCCAGCAGCCAACGTGAGCAGCCAGCAGCCACAGTGAGCGGCTGTCCAGAAGCCAGCGACTGATCTGCCTCACCCGGGAAGAGCGCACTGATGGTGCCAACTTGGGCCAGTGAAGCAACGTCCTCCACAACTAGACTGAAAAACAAAACAACAGCAACTTGTCTGTTCCCCTTACCCCAATTCCCCAGCGCTGTTCCCATCCTCCCAACTCCCCAATAAAAATCTTTAAAAAAAAATTTGAGAAGGATGCTGCTGAGATGGGTATGCCTGGGTCTTGGATAAACTGAAAGCTGAATGTGAGCATGGTATCACCTTTGATATCTCCCTGTGGAAATTCGAGGCCACCAAGTATCGTTGATGCCCCAGGGCACAGAGACTTTATCAAAAACTAGATTACAGGCACATTTCAGGCTAACTGTGCTGTCCTGATTGTTGCTGCTGTGGGTGGTGAATTTGAAGTAGGTGTCTCCCAGAATGGGCAGACCCATGAGCATGCCCTCTGGTTTACACACTGGGTGTGAAACAACTAATTGTTGGTGTTAACAAAATGGAATCCATTGGACTGTCTCACAGCCAGAAGAGATATGAGGAAATCATTAAGGAAATCAGTACCTACATTAAGAAAATTGACTACAACGCTGACACAGTAGCATTTGTGCCAGTTTCTGGTTGGAATGATGACAACATGCTGGAGCCAAGTGCTAACATGCCTTGGTTTAAGGGATGGAAAGTCACCCATAAAGATGGCAGTGCCAGATGCTTGAAGCTCTGGATTGCATCCCACCAACAACTCATCTAACTGACAAACCTTTGAATTCTGACCCTCCAGGACGTCTACAAAATTGGTGATATTAGTGCCACATCCCGCGCAGCAGAAGTCATGGGGAGAGAGAGGTGTGGCGCAGGGTTAAAGAAACACACGAGTCAATTACAGAGTTAAAGCAAGGCCAGGGGACTGCAGTACTCTCTTTGGAACTGAGCCCTGAATCAAGTCAACGCGTAGCTTTTATTAACAAATTTCAAAGAAGTGAAACTTGTTTTTTCTAAAGTCCTTGTGATAAGTGCCTTATGGCTAATTTCCATCAACCAGCCCCATTGTATTCCAACACCTGCTGTGCCTTCATACTCCCACACACACAACCCGCAGGATGGTGCAGCTGTGCACAGCCATGAAAATAAGGGAGATAACCGACATCATTCTGCCCGGTCTCAGGGTTCTGAGACACTCCCTTGAGAAAGCTTTACCAATATCATTCCAACGGATCTCAGCATTCCGAGACACTTCCTTGTGACCTCATTAGGTCAGGGGTTGGTGTGGGGGGGCGGTCAAGAATGAAGCTGTAAGGCAACATATTGGTACTGTCCCTCTGGGCCCAGTGGAGACTGGTGTTCTCAAACCCGGAATGGTGGTCACCTTTGCTCCAGTCAATGTTTCAACTGAAGTAAAGTCTGTTGAAATGCACCATGAAGCTTTGAGGGAAGCTCATCCTGGGGACAATGTGGGCTTCAATGTCAAGAATGTATCGGTCAAAGATGTTCATCGTGGGAATGTGGCTGGTGAGAGCAAAAATGACCCACCAATGGAAGAAGCTGGCTTCATAGCTCAGGAGATTATCCTGAACCACCCAAACCAAATCAGTGCTGGATACACACCTGTGCTTGATTGTCACACAGCTCACATTGCTTGCAAATTTGCTGAGCTGAAGGAGAAGATTAATAATCGTTCAGAAAAAAGCTGGAAGATGGCCCAAAGTTTTTGAAATCTGGTGATGCTGCCATTGTTGACATGGTTCCTGGCAAGCCCATGTGTGTTGAGAGCTTCTCTGACTACCCTCCTCTGGGCCATTTTGTTGCTTGTGACATGAGACAGACAGTTGCTGTGGGTGTGGGTGTCATCAAAGCAGTGGACAAGAAGGCAGCTGGAGCTGGCAGGTCACCGTGACTGCCCAGAAAACTCAGAAGACTAAATGAACATTATCCCCAATACCTGCCACCCCAGTCTTAATCAGTGGTGGAAGAACGGTCTCAGAACTGTTTGTCTCAATGGCCATTTAAGTTTAATAGTAAAAGACTAATTAATAATTACAATGCATTGTAAAACCTTCAGAAGGAAAGGAGAATGTTTCATGGACCTCTTGGTTTTTTTGTGTGGCAGTTTTTAAGGTATTAATTTTTAAAATCAGTACTTTTTAATGCAAACAACTTGACCAAAAATCTGTCACAGAATTTTGAGACCCATTAAAAACAAAGTTTAATGAGATACCTGTGTGTTCTTTTAGTCAACACTGTAACTTTCTTTAGCAATACTTAGGTAAGAGACTTAGAGATTCCCATGACCTATTTCTGGTGTTACATCTGCTGAAACTTAAGAATTTGATAATTTGGGGTTAATTTTATTTTCTGGGTGGGAACTTTGGGTTATTTCACCTTGTCTTAAGGTGAGGAATCATCTGTTCACATAGCAAAAAGCTATGAAAGGTCTGTTGGTGCAACACTTCATAGGTTAAGAAAGGTAAGCAAAGAGTTAGGTTAGGACAGGTAAGCAAAGAGTAACTTTGTTGATGTGCAGGCTAGTTTACAAAGGCCAAATTCTGAAATAAAGTTTACATGTTGTATATAAAACTTTGTATAATTATATCAATAGTGAGTAAATTTGTTGGTTTGTCAAATTTTAGTTTTCCAGTTACTAGAATGTGAATTCTCACATTTGCAAATACTGAGGTTGGGCCGGCCGAGTGGAGCGTTGGTTAAGAGCTGGCTTGGGATGCCAGCTTGAGCAGCAGGACCCCAGTTCAGATCCCACATGGGGGCCAGTGACACTGCCCTCTACAGCTAAGATGGTGAACAACAGCTCGACCTGGAG
>NW_017732738.1:131920-175449 GCF_001890085.2 Hipposideros armiger
GCCAGCATAAGTGGCTGGCAGCCGGTGTGAGCTGCCAAGAGCTGTCGTGAGCGGCTGTCCAGAGGCCAGCGAACGATCTGCCTCGCCCGGGAAGAGCGCAATGATAATACCAACATGGACCAGTGAAGCAACGTCCTCCACAACTAGACTGAAGAACAAAAAGGACAGCAACTTGTCTGTTCCCCTTCCCCCAATTCCCCAGCGCCCAATTCCCCAATAAAATATTTTTAAAAACCAAACAAATACTGAGGTCATTCAAAAAACCTACAATGAGTCTCATGTGGTACTGAGCACAATCTTGCTACAGTTAATTGATCCAGAATCTAGGAAAAATAAATGATACCAGAAGATGAAAAAAAATGAGGAGGGATATCTCAGCTGTGGAGGTTCCCTCAGGAAGAGCAAGGGGTCCCAGTGCCACATGAGGCTCCCCAGCCCAGGGTTTCAGTTCAGAGAAGAGAAGTTCACATAATTTCTGGTTGTGAATATCAGCAGAGATTGTGGCTTAGTGAGACGGAGAGCAGCTGCCCTTCCAGGCACTCCTCTTACAAGGACCTACTCACTGAAGGACTCACTCTCTCTCTGAGTTCCAATGCTGAGACAGCAGCTCAAAAGGTGCCAGAGACATACAGGGAAAAACTGAGTTGTCTGGTTTCAGAACGAGTGTTGGAGGGGCAGTTTTCTCCCAGATAAGGGAGCTGGTGGAAGCCATTGCTTTTTTGTTGAGCCCACCCCGCTCCTAGCGTGCAGATACAAGGGACACCATATCTGAATCTCCATCCAGCTGGTTAACACCATTCATTCACCATGCCCTGGTGATATGTGACCCCACCCAACTTTTGGTAACACTGAAGCCACTTTCAGTGGCTTTTCATACAAACTGCCTGCCTTGGCTCATGATGCACACTTTCCTAAAGTCTCTCAATGGTTCACAAAACCCAAACAAGCAACATCTGGCTTAAGCATGTCTTGTGCCTCTGGTCGAACAGTCCTAAGGCCAGTACTAACAGCAACCAGCCTTGGTTTGCAGCTTGGACTCTCAACATACCTCCAAGCACAATGCCATCTATGAATTGCTTTGTGGTTTATGCCAGGTGACCCTTGGCAGGGCACAAGCTATAGGCTACTGTTGAACTTGGCCTGCAGTCCCCGATGGGACTGGTAGCCCAGTGGCCAGCTCCAAACTGAGCTGAAGTATTACCCGGCTGCCTCCAAAGACAATACACACAAAATGGCACACTAGGCAGGCACCAGAGTCTTGCTAAAGAGACCCTTGCTCTGTAGGGCCAGCCCCTGCACAACAGCTCCTCCATTGTAGTCATGGCCAGTCCTCACAACCAATCAGCCTGAGGGTCAATCCTTCCCATTGATGTGCAAACAGCAACCAAGGTTCAACTACAACAGGAGGGCACACACAACCCACACAAGAGACACGCCCGGAGCACCCAGCTCTGTTGACCAGAAAGATTGTACCACTGAGCCCCACAGCACACCTACTACATATGGCCACTCTACTAAAATTGAGAGACATAACAGCCCTACCTAATACATACAAACAAACACAAGAAGGCAGCCAAAATGGGGAGACAAACAAATGACCTAAATGAAAGAACAGAACAAAGCTCCAGAAAAAGAGCTAAACAAAATGGAAACAAGAGATCTACCAGATGCAGAGTTCAAAACATTGGTTATAAGAATGCTCAGTGAGGGCCGGCCGAGTGGCGCGATGGTTAAGAACTGGCTTGGGATGCCAGAGGGCCCCGGTTCGGATCCCACATATGAGGGCCAGTGACACTGCCCTCCACAGCTAAGATGCTGAACAACAGCTCAACCTGGAGCTGGTCTGTTGTGAGTCGCTGGCGACGGTGTAGGCTGCAGCCCCTGTGGCAGTGGGTTGCCATGGGCTACCATGTGTAGCCAGCAGCCAGTGTGAGCGGCCGTCCAGAAGCTGGCGACTGATCTGCCTCACCCGGGAAGAGCACAATGATGGTGCCAACTTGGGCCAGTGAAGCGATGTCCTCGATGGCTAGACTGAAGAACAAAAGCCCAGCAACTTGTCTGTTCCCCTTCCCCGATTCCCCAAAAAAATCTTAAAAAAAAAAAAGAATGCTCAGTGAACTCAGGGAGAACTTCAACAAAAAGATAGGAAAATAAAAATGGAGTTAAAAAACATGGAAAATAGTCAGATATAAAAAATACAATAATGTAAATGAAGAATACATTACAGGGAGTCACAAGTAGATTAGATGAAGTAGGGATTGAATCAATGATTTGGAAGATGGGGGAGGTGGGTGGCGGGGAAGAATGTGAGGGGGAATAAGAGATTCAAATTTCCAGGTTTAAAACAAGTAAGTCATGGGGATGTAATGTACAGCATGAGGAATATAGTCAATAATATTGCGATAGCATGGTACGGTGTCTGATGGTTGCTGGACTTATTATGGGGATCACTTCTTTAGTTATATACATGTTGAATAACTATTGTGTACACCTGAAACTAATACATATAATATTGTATTTTAGCTATATTTTAGTAAAAATCTTTAAAAATATATTATTTCTCCAGGTGTTGAAGAAGGGAAACTCTGTGCTTTTGTTTTCCTCTGACATCTTTGCCTTTTAAAAGCTTTTGGTTTTAGCTGCAATAAATACAGGTAAAATGAAAGTAGAATAAGAAATAATCAAAATTGTGCAAACTCATTCTAGTCAAATACATAAGCTGTTCATTATTTTTCCAGAAGGTGGTAGTAAAGTTACAATCTAACCTTATGTAAACATTTTTAGTGTCAACACTTAATGAAAAAAAAACAACCAGGAAACAATGAAATGTCACCTGCTTATTTAATGTTTGATTTTTTAAAAAAGATTTTATTGGGGAATCGGGGAAGGGGAACAGACAAGTTGCTGTCCTTTTGTTCTTCAGTCTAGTTGTGAAGGACGTCGCTTCACTGGCCCATGTTGGTATTATCTTTGTGCTCTTCCCAGGTGAGGCAGATTGGTCACCGGCCACTGGATGGCTGCTCACGGCAGCTTTTGGCAGCTCATGCTGGCTACCAGCCACTCACGGTAGCTTATGGCAGCCCACTGCAGCTTCACTGCAGCCTACGCTGGCACCGGTGACTCCCGGCAGCCCAGCTTCAGGTCGAGCTGTTGTTCACCATCTTAGCTGTAGAGGGCACAGCGCCACTGACTCTAATGTGGGATCTGAACTAGGGCCCTGCTGCTCAGAGCTAGCATCCCAACCCAACTCTTAACCAACGTGCCACTCATCCAGCCCTAATATTTTATTTTTATCTTACAGCCCTATGTTCAGAACTCAGTATTATTAAACGAAGGAAAAGATATAAAATAAATATTATTCTTACCCATTAAGTTTGATAAACTGAATGATTATTTAAAAATTCTCTAAGTGTAAAAGGCTCTTTATCCAACTAAATTTCTACCCTGTCAATAGTACTCCCTACTGAATTAAGAGTCAGAAATGAAAGTAAAATTAATGGTAAACTAATAAAGTTCACTGCATTCTATAAATCTTCACAACGGTATGCCATTTGGTGTCAAATTACATTATTCAGCACCTTCTCCAATATGAAAATGTTGGGAAAGACAAAACCTATTATGGCATAGTAACCACTTCAAAAAGGAAAATAAATAATAAAATAAACTGATGAAGAAAAGAATTGAGTAAGGGATAAAAAATTTTAAAAATAAAAGATAAAATTCTTATTTGTCTAGTAGGTCTTCTGGTCTATACTGGAAGGCCTCCCCCCCCACACACACACACATTATGCAGCTTGTCTTTAACAATAGAAAATGAGTTTAAAAAAAAGATAAAATTCTTAGATGAAAACACAGAGTAAACTTCATTACCTTGTATTTGACAATGGTTCCTTAAACATGATACCCAAAACACAAAGGGAAAAAAAGAAAAATAAATAAATTGGACTTCATCAAAATTTTAAAAGAAAACTTTTTTTTATCTTAAGACACTATCAAAAGAGTAAAAACATACAGTGGGAGAAAATATTTTCAAGTTATTTATCTAAAAAGAGTCTAGCAATTAGAATATATAAAGGATACATATCTCAACAATAAATAGACAATCAATTAAAAGTAGACAAAGGATTTTAATAGACATTTCTCCAAAGAACATATACATGACCAAAAGCACATAAAACATTGAACATCAGTTGTCTTTAGGGAAATACACATAAAACCCACAATGAAATATCACCTTACACCCACTAAGATAACCATATTACTTTTTTAGATTGAAAATAACAAGTGTTGAAGGATGTGGAGAAATTGGAACATACAAGTACATTGCTTGTAAAGATATTAAATGATGCGGCCACTGTGAAAAAATTTAGCAATTCCACAATAAGTTAATTATAGAATTAGCATACAAAAGAAAACATAGGTATTAAAGTTATGGACCTTGGGTTCAGAGAGGATTTTATGAATTTGACCTCAAAGGCAAGGGAAGTAAAAGCAAAACTATATGAATGGGATTATATCCAACTAAAAAGCTTTTGCACAACAAAAGGAACCATCTACAAAACAAAGAGGAAACCAACTGACTGGGAGAAGATATTTGCAAACAACACCTCCAGTAAGGGGCTAATAACCAAAATACATAAAGAATTCATACAACTCAATGACAAAAAAACTAATAATCCAATTAAAAAGTGGGCAGTGGACCTCAACAGACATTTCTCCCAAGAAGACATACAAATGGACAACAGATACATGAAAAGATGCTCAACTTAACTAGCTATTAGGAAAATGCAAATCAAAACCACATGAGCCGTTCGGCCGAGTTGCTTAGTTGGTTAAGAGTTTCCTTAAGAGCATGAGCTCTGAGCAACAGAGTCACTGATTTGATTCCCACATGGGCCATTGAGCTTCGCCCAAGCTGCACCCGAGCTGAGCTGCTGCTGAGCTGCCAACAGGTGGCAGGATGGCTAAGCTGGTGAGAGCACGTGCTCCTAATGACAAGATTACCTGTTCAATGATGGGCGACGCCCACCCACAACTAAGACTGAACTTGGTACTTTGAGCTGAGCTGCCACCCGGATGGCTCAGTGGATAGAGCGTGCACACTTAGCAGCAAGGTTGCCGGTTTGACTCCCACATGAAAAAAACACAAAAAACAAAAAGCAAAAGCAAAACCACATGAGATACCACCTCACATCTGTCAGAATGGCTATTATCAACAAGACAATAACAAGTGTTGGAGAGGTTGTGGAGAAAAAGGAACCCTCATATACTGCTGGTGGGAATGCAAATTGGTACAGCAACTATGGAAAACAATATGGAGGTTCCTCAAAAAATTAAGAACAGAACTACCATATGACTCAGCAATTCCTCTTCTGAGTATCTACCAAAAAAATCTGAAAACATTTATCAATAAAGATATATGTACTCATATGTTCTTTGCAGCATTATTCATGGTGTTCAAAATATGGAAAAAAACCAAAGTGTCATTCGATAGATGATTGGATAAAGATGTGGTACATATATACAATGGAATATTACTCAGCCATCAAGAAAAGATAAAATACTGCCACTTGTGACAGCATGGATGGATCTCGAGATTGTCATGCTAAGTGAAGTAAGTCAGACAGAAAAAGCTGAAAACCGTATGATTTTATTCATATGTGGGATATAAAACTGAAAGCACCAAAAAAGACAAACAAACAAAAACTCATAGATATAGACAACAATTTAATGATTACCAGAAGGTAAAGGGGGTCAAATATATGGTGATGGAAGGAGAACTGACTAGGAGGTGAACACACAATAAATATGTAGATGACATATTACAAAAATGTATATTTCAAATCTATATAATTTTACTAACCAATGTCACCCCCAATAAATTTAATAAAAAAATAATTATCATATGACCCAGCAATTCACTCCTAAGTGTATACCTAAAGTAATTGAAAACAGGTATTCAAACAAAATTTGTAGAGAAATGTTCATAGCAGCTCTATTCACAATAGCCAAAATGTGTATGAAAACAACCTAAATGTCCATCAACAAATAAATCAAATGTCAATCAACATTGAAGAGATAAACATAATATGATAAAGCCATACAATTGCATATCATTCAGCTATGAAATCAAATGAAACACTGACACATACTACAACATGAACGAACCTTGAAAACATGATTTTAAGTGAAATAAGCCAGACCCAAAGGCCACTTGTTGTATGATTTCACTCATATGAAATGTCCAAAATAGGCAAAGCCACGTAGACAGAAAGCAGATTGGTGGTCTTTAAGGGCTGGAGAAAGAACACAAATGGGGAGTGACTCCTTAAGGGTTGCATTTGGAGTGATGAAAAAGTTCTGAAGCTAGACATTGGTGGTGGTTACATAATTTTGTGAGTGCAGTTAATTCCATTGATTTGCACACTTTAAAATGGTTACTAGTGGTGAGATCACATAGTAAGGTATAAAAATGTCAAGTCACTCTATTGTAAACCTGAAACTAATATAACCAATATAATGTAATGTTGTATACCCACTATACTTAAATAAAATAATTTTTAAAATAAAAACTAAAATTAAATGGTTACAATGATAAATTTACAATATGTGTATTTTACCACAATAAAAACAAATTTATTCTATTATAAAAAAATGTTAGTTCATCACTGTGGTGTACACCAACAATAAAATGAATTTACAAAGAAATCTGTAGAGGTAGCCCCGCCACAGCACTTCCAGGGCTTCTCTAGGACCACAGAGGACTCACATTTGTCTGTGTGGTCTGTGGTCGGCTGAGGGTAAGGGATGACTGGGAGGGGGAGAAAAAAAAGAAGAAATGATGACTCTCTCCCCCACTCCATGATAAATATTTGGTTAAAAGATCCTATTCTTATGTTCTGTAAACAATGTTAGGCAATGTAAAAACCTAAAATAATGTTTTATTTATAGAAATCAATTCTTTGTGTAGAGAATAATAAAATTGAAATAATAAAATTTCAATAGGGAAAAAATCCCCATGGCTTTCTTCCCTCCAATTTCTCTCCCCTGCTCTATATCATTACATCTGTGTCCCTCCTCAGTGCTCCAAGGGATAAAACAAGTCTTGGGATTATAAGGGTTTGGTGACACCTAGGTCCTTTGGGGTCGGCGTATATTTCTCATTCTGGAAACATTGTGAGCCTTCTTCACTCCTTTTGCTAACAGTTTTTCTAGAAAGACAAGTGCTTCTTTCTAAGTTAAACTCATTCTGATTTTTAAATTTAAGAATGTGCCTTTCAGACATGCTTTTGAGCAGAATCTGGCATGTCTGTCCCCAATGATTTGGTGATTGCCAATATTTTTAGGTCTTCTCACTTCCTTTGGCTACTCTTCTACTTTTTAATGCTACATGCACCAAATTTGTGAATCTTAATCCCTTAAATAAAATACTGCCCATTATACAACACTTGCACCCTGCATACAGAGAGATGACGCTGCTAGCTCACTATCGGTAGTGGTTTCTTGGGTGTATTTGTTTGTTTTTCAAGCATTTTAAAATAAACTGGGATCAGAGTTTCTGTAATTCCAATTAAGGTTGATAAGCAGTGATCCATTTCAATAATCTGGTTTGTTCTTCTTGGGGTCCTTGGTATTTTGGCAGGTTGCTACACTCACGGGTAGAGTTTACAACTGCACAATTGACTAACAAAATTTGGACTCAAAACATTTTCATAACTGTCACTATACTTTCTTGGTCATATGTCACACTTGGGATGGGGTCACATTTTCAAGAATGATTTTTTTTTAAACAGTTTTGGTGACTCTCCAAATGAGTAAAACTCTTCCTTTACTGGGATGTCATGTTTGTATTAAGAACCTGGTTGCTCTGAGTGGAGCTCTAGTACTTGCTTTGAGCAGCACTTGGACTTCAGGTAAGCCCCTGGACACTTCTAGAATAGGCCAGATTATCGCAAAGTTCTCTATTTTCTCAAAAATTCTACTAAACTATTACCTCATGACTCACCTACAGTCCCCATGTCTTGGTGATATTCATACATTTTATGCATATGTGAGTCAACAGATTTCCACATCTGCACAGACAGGACACTAACGCTGACCAGGAACAGGGCAGTTTTCACTTTAACCTTTCACTTTCCAATGTCCTCCTCAGTTCATCTGAGGTGACTGTCCATGTGGGGCAACCACTTTATTGTGTCACCCATATCTTGGCTATTGTAAATACTGTTTTTTCTTATTATTATTCTCAAATAAGCCCCTCTAACATTTCTAGTAACACTGGTTTGGAGGTGATTAACTTTTTAAACTTTTTCTTTCCTGGGAAGCTCTTTATCTGTCCTTTGACTCTAAACAATAGCTTTGATGAGTAGAGAACTCTTGGTTGGAGGTCTCTGCTTTTCATCATTTTGAATATTTCCTGCCAATCCTTTCTGGCTTACAAAGTTTCTGTTGAAAAATCAGCTGCCAGTCTTATGGGAGCTTCTGTGTTGGTAAATAATTGTTTTTCTCTTGCTGCCTTTAAGATTCTTTCTTTGTCTTTAACCTTTGGCATTTTAATTATGATATGTCTTGGTGTTGGCCTCTTTGGGTTCATCTTGTTTGGGACTGTCTGTACTCCCTGTGTTTGAATATCTATTTCCTTCACCAGGTTAGGGAAGTTTTCTGTCATTATTTCTTCAAATAGGTTTCCAGTTATTTTCTATTTCTTCTCCTCCTGGTACCCTAATGATGTGAATGTTGGCACACTTGATGTTGTCCCAGAGAGCCCTTAAAATGTCCTCATTTTTAAAATTGTTTTTCTTTTTGCTGTTCTGATTGTTTTCTGCTGCCTTATCTACCAAGTCACTGATTCGATCTGCTGCTTCATCTAATCTACTGTTGATTCCTTCTAATGTATTCTCAATTTCAGTTATTGTATTTTTCATATCTGACTGGTTCTTTTTTATGTCTTTTATCTCCATTTTTATGTTTTCTGAGATCATTGAGCATTCTTATAACCAGTGTTTGTTCTGTTCTTTCATTTGGGACATGTTTCTTTGCCTTCCCACTTTGTCTGCCTCCCTGTGTTTGTTTCTATATATTCAGTAGGGCTGCTATGTCTCCCAGTCTTAGTAGAGTGGCCTTATGTAATAGGTGTCTTCTGGGCCCAGTGGCACAATCTCCCTTGAATGTGTTGTGTGTACCCTCCTGTGGTAGTTGAGTATTTGTTGCTATTTGCACATCAGTGGGAGTGATTGCCCCTTGGGCTGATCGGTTGTGAGGACTGGCTGTAACTACAGTGGAGGAGCTGTGATGCAGAAGCCTGGCCCTATGGAGCAGGATTCACTTTAGCAGGGCTCTGGTGCCTGCCCAGTCTGGTTTTTTGGCTATATAGCCCATAGAGGCTGCTCAGTGGTGCTCTGGCTTGGTCTGAAGCCTGCCTTTAAGCGAGCCAGTCAAGGGGCCTTCTAGGGGGGGCCTCACCACAGGCAAAATTCAGCCACATCTTGTGTCCACTTTAGAGGAGCCACAAAGAAATCCACAGATGGAACACACCCACACTGGGTTTAGAGGTGCCTAGGAGAGCCCAAGCCACAGACCAAGGCTGGTTGCTGGGCTTGGAGCTTCTTATCAAGAGGTGCAGAGCATGCAAGACGAGATACTGCTTGTTTGGGTTTTGTGAGCCTTTCAAATATTTTTTAAAAGTCCAAAGCATGAACCAAGACAGGCCATTTGTATGGAAAAACCTCTGGAAATGGATTGGGTGGGCCCATAAGTTGGGTGGGGTGAGGTCTCTGGGAACCATTAATGTGGGGTGAACAGTGTTAACAAGGTTGGTGGAGACTCAGATGTGGTGGCATCCTGTGTCTGCACACTGGAATAAAGGAGGGCTAAACTAAAAAATAATGGCTTCTGCCAGCACTTCTGTTGGGGGAAAGCTGTGCCTTCAGCCCTTGCCCTGAAGCTAGACAATTCAGTTCCTCCCTCTTTTCTCCCTGGCACCTTTCGAGCCTCTGCCCCAGCATTCAGACTTAGAGCAAGTAAGTCTGCCAATGAGTAACATTAAGTCCATTCATGAGCCCTTTAAGAGGGGCACCTGGAACTCCCGCAGTTCTTCGTTTCACACAGCCACAATCTCCACTGGTTTTCACAGCCAGAAGTATTTCACAGCCAGGAGACTTCTCTGTCCAGCACTGGAAACTTGGGCTGGTGTGCCTGCATTGGGGCTGGGACCACTCACTCCTCAAGGGGGACCTCCACAGCCAAGACATTCCTCCCAATTTTTAGTAGTCACACGCAGGTGTGGGACCAGCTTGTTCTGCATCTCCACCCCTCTTATCTGTCTCAAGCTGGCTTCTTCTGTACATCTTTAATTGTAGAACTTCTGTTCAGCTAGACTTCAGGCTGTTCTCAGTGATGGTTGTTCTGTAGCTTAGTTATAATTTTGATCTGATCATGGGAGGAGGTGATGACAGCGTTTATGCACTCCACCATTTTGACCAGAAATTGGGATTCAGGTTTTCTTGAAGAGAGAACTAATTCCTGGGTTTCATGTAAAAAAAAATGAGAGTAGATACATTTTTTAAAAGATTTTATTGGGGAATTGGGGGAGGGGAACAGCAGTGGGGAATAGGGGAAGGGGAACAGACAAGTTGCTGTTCTTTTGTTCTTCAGTCTAGTTGTGAAGGACGTTGCTTTACTGGCCCATGTTGGTATTATCATTGCACTCTTCCAGGGTGAGACAGTCGCTCGCCGGCCATTGGACAGCCGCTCACAGTGGCTTACAGCAGCTCACAAAAGCTCACGCCCGCTGCCGGCAAGCCCCACTGTAGCCTAAGCCATTTCCGGCTACTCACGGCAGTCCAGCTCCAGGTCGAGTTGTTGTTCACCATCTTAGCTGTAAAGGGCACAGCATCACTGGCCCTCCTGTGGGATCCGAACCAGGGCCCTGCTGCTCAGAGGTGGCGTCCTAAGCCAACTCCTAACCAACGCACCACTCAGCCGGCCCAAGAGTAGATAAATTTAATTTTTTACTTTTCAATTATAATTTCAGGTGTACAGTATAGTGGTTAGACATAAATATAACTTACAAAGTGATGCCCCTTATAAGTCTAGTGCCCACCTGGGCACTAGTTATTACAATAGTTATTACAATATAACAAAATATTACAATTATAATACAATAGTACAATTATTACAATGCAATACCATAACTATTGCAATAGTTATTACAACATTATTGACTATATTCCCTACGGTGTACTTTACAGCCTAGTGACTTTTTTATAACTACCAACTTGTACTTCTTAATCCATTCACCTACTTCACCCAGTCCCCAACCCCCACCCATCTGGCAGCCATCAGCTTGTTCTCTGTATCTATGAGTCTCTGTTTTGCTTGTACATTTATTTTGCTTTTTTACATTCCACATATAAATGTAATCATATGTTATTTGTCTTTCTGTGTCTGTCTTATTTCACTTAGTATAATACCCTCTAGGTTCATCCATGTTGTTAGACATTTATATAATTTATGCAGTGATTCTACACCCTACTAATCCAGTACCCAACAGGCACCATCCAACCAAAGTGCCCTTTGATAGATGATTGGATAAAGGAAATGTGCTACATGTATACAACAAAATATACTTGGCCACAAGAAAAGATGAAATGCTGCCATTTGCGACACCATAGATGGATCTTGAGATTATTATACTAAATGAAATAAATCAGGCAGAAAAAGTCAAGGGCCATATGATTTCACTCATATGTGGGAAATTAAAACCAAAAGCAACAAGCAACCAAGACAAACAGACAAACAAACAAACACACAAAAACTCATAGACACAAAGAACAGTTTAGTGGTTACCAGTTTAGAGGGGAAGGGGGAAGGGGAGAGGGAGAAGAGGGTAAAGGGTGTCAGAGATATGGTGATGGAAGGAGAATTTATTTTGGGTGGTAAACACACAATGCAATATATAGATGATGTATTATAGAAGTGTACACTTGAAAACTACATAATTTTATTAACCAATGTCACCCCAATAAATTTAATTAAAATTTTTTAATGAAAATTATAGGTTGATATCCCCAATGAACACAGATGCAAACATCCTCAACAAAATATTAGCAAACTGAATTCAGAAACATATTAAAAAGATCATACACCATGAACAAGTGGGATTTATCCCTGAGATGCAAAGTTGGTTCAATATCCACCTATCAATTAGTTTATTACCACATAAACAAAATGAAAAATAAAAATCATATGATCATATCAATAGATTCAGAAAAAGCATTTGACAGCATGGGAAAGAATGGTCTAAGTGAGACACAAATATAGAAAACTCTTTAAACTGAATTGCCATACTGAGAAGCCAAGAGTAACTTAAGTTTTTCCCTCTACTGCACCCAATGTTTTTACACTTCCTACATGGGTGGTGCCACACCATGAGGCTGGTGTTCAGTCTGTCCATTCAATTCAAGGGACCAGGCAATGTCTATGCCTCAGCCTTCTCCACATTCACCATATTATGTCTTTCCAGGGCCTCTCACAGGCTTCCCAAAAGCGATCATAAGATGGAGATGTCAACCTTTCCATGTCTTGGCTACCGTGAATAATGCTCCAGTGAACATAGGGGTGCATATGTCTTTACAAATAAATGTTTTCAGATTTTTGGGGTATATATCCAGAATATGGATTGCTCAATTGTATGGTAATTCTATTATTAATTTTTTGAGGGACCTCCATACTGTTTTTCATAGCGATTGCGCCAATTTACATTCCCACCAACAGTGTATGAAGGTTCCTTTTTCTCCACAACCCTTCCAACACTTGTTATTACTTGTCTTGTTGACAGTTCCTTTGTGAAACCAGAAATATGCATCCACAGTGACTACTAGTCCCTCATGTGTAACATATAATAATATTATTTACATAATTACATAATTTACTTTTTGCTTGAAAAGTCTGCTTAGTTTCTCTTTGATTGAATACATGTGTTACATATGCATCTCTCTGACATCCTTTTCAAGTCTGAATTCTAATCCTGAAATAGATATTGCAAAGAGATAAAAAAAATAGAAAACAGGTAAACCTTTATAAACATATATAATTTGTGAACTATAAATAAATTACACAATATAAAATATAATATAATTTATCATGTAAATAAGCATATATTTTACATATGCATATGTCTAGAATTCTATAAGCACAGAAAACTAAGTTGAAGAACATGCCAGCACACACAGGTTGTCAGGGCTGCAGAGGGCAAAATGCTCTGGAGCGACAAAGGATAAGCAGGGATGGAGGAAGACAAGTCTGGAAGTCTGCAGAGCCCCTTAGTTTGCTCAAAGCTTTTCCTGCTCCTTATTTAGCCCCCAGACAACACCTCTCATCAGTTTCTTGCCTCTCACATCTCATCAAAACCAGAACAGACACATCATAAAAATAAGGCCTCCAATTTAAAGGCCTTCTCAGCTACCTGGATGATATTTTTACTTCAATTCAATGCCCCATTTAATTTGATTCTAAGCAGGAAAAGTGACAGGCCCAGTGTTATTGCAGCCTAAAGCCAGTAAGATAATCATTATTTGTATTTTTCTTCTCCTGGACTCCCATGAAGCATTTGACTATCTCTACACTACCTCTACACAGGACTTTGTTAAATTTATTGAATAATTACAGCAACTATATGGAAGCAATTACAAATGAATTGTTCTAGAAAAACTAGCTCTAGTACAGCTGTTCTCAACTTGTGGGTCGCGACCCCTTTGGGGGTCGAACGACCTTTTCACAGGGGTCGCCTAAGACCATCGGAAAACAAAAAGATATTTACATCATGATTCATAACAGCAACAAAAATAATTTCATGGTTGGGGGTCACCACAACATGAGGAACTGTATTAAGGGGTCACGGCATTAGGAAGGTTGAGAACTGCTGGACTAGACCATNCCTAAGACCATCGGAAAACAAAAAGATATTTACATCATGATTCATAACAGTAGCAAAATTACAGTTATAGAGTAGCAACAAAAATAATTTCATGGTTGGGGGTCACCACAACATGAGGAACTGTATTAAGGGGTCACGGCATTAGGAAGGTTGAGAACTGCTGGACTAGACCATAGATGCTAGTGAATTATGATCTAATCATCTTCTATTTATTCCTAAACAAAATTTTTGACCATAAATCTAGTAAAAGTCGCCTTATATCAATCATGAATCATATCATATGGACGCTATGGGCATTACCATTCAAGAGGTCAGGTAGAGGGCAGCAAAGGGCAACAAAATTCCATCACTGCATCACATGGATTGCAGGTCCTGATGAAGACAAGTTAATGTTAACTACCACCATCATTGGTTTAAGACAGATACAGCTCAGATGTGTGGCCATGTACCATCCTGATCAATGTTAGCCAAAGGACACCCTAGAGGCTTTAAATTTGATGAGGATAATGCTGAGTAGATTAGCAATCACATCTAGAACTGTTTTCTGCCCAGGCAGTGCTCAGTACTTTTTGAAGCACTCTCTCATTGCCTTTTTTCTTTCTTCCAAATCCTTCTCAGAATTGTATTTTTATAGTTGTGCAATTATTTGCTTAACATCTGTTTCCTATGCCATTCTGGTAGCAACATACAGACTCACATAAAATTTTAGAGTTTTATTTAGGCATAATTCACACACAACACAATTCACCCATTTTAATACACAGTTTGATGAGTTAATCTATATCAAAGGAAGCAACAATTTACAATGGGGTAAAATCAGCCTATTCAATAAATGGTGCTGAGAAAACTGGACAGATGTATGCAAAAAAATGAAACTGGACCACTTTCTTCCACCAAATACAAGAATAAACTCAAAATGGATTAAAGATTTAGGGCCGGCCGAGTGGCTCAGTTGGTTAAGAGCTCGCTATGGAGTTTGAGCTCTGAGCAACAGCAGTTCAGGTCCAGCCCGAGCTGAGCAGCCACTGAGCTGCCAACAGGTAGCAGGATGGCTCAGCTAAAAAAAAAAAAAGATTTAAATAAAAGACCTGAAACCATAAAACTCCTAGAAGAAAATATACAAAATAAACTCTCAGGCATTACCATTAGCAATATTTTTACTGATATATCTCCTTGGGCAACAGAAACAAAAGAAAAAATAAACAAATGGGACTATATCAAACTAAAAAGCTTTGCACCGCAAAGGAAACCATCAACAATGTGAAAAGAAATCCTACTGAATGGGAAAAGCTATTTGCCAATGATACATCTGATAAGCGGTTAATATCCAAAATTTATAAAGAACTCATACAACTCAATACAAAAACAAAAACAATCCAATTAAAAAATGGACAGAGGACCTAAATAGACATTTCTCCAAAGAGGACATACAGATGGTCAATAAACATGAAAAGATACTCAATGTCACTAATCATCAGAGAAATGCAAATAAAACCAAAGGAACATATCACCTTACACCTGTCACAATGGCTATCTTCAATAAATCAACAAATAACAAGTGTTGGTGAGGATGTGGAAAAAAGGGAACCCTCGTGCACTGTTGGTGGGATTACAGGTTGGTGCAGCCACTATGGAAAACAGTATAAAGGTTCCTCAAAAAATTAAAAATACAACTACCTTATGACCCAGCAATTCCACTTTTGGGTATTTATCCAAAGAAATCCAAAACACTAATTTGAAAAGATATATGCACCCCTGTGTTTACTATAGCACTATTCACAATAGTCAAGATACGGAAACAACAGACATGCCCATCAATAGAAGATTGGATAAAGAAACTTTGGTACATATATATAATGGAGTATTACTCAGCCATAAAAAAGAATGAAATCTTACCATTTACAAAAACATGGGTGGACCTAAAGGGCAACTTATGCTAAGTGAAATACAAGGTGTGATCAAAACACATGGTAAATATTTAAATTTTAAAAAGTAAAACACACGTTGCCATTAATCCCCCTCAAAATACTCGCCCTCTCTTTGAACAAACTTATCCCATCATTCTTGCCACTTTCTGAAGCAATTCTGGAAGTCCTCTCTCGTGAGTGTCTAGTTGTGCTGTCATGGCTTCCTCAATGTCTTGAATCATTTTGACTTTGGGGAAGAGCCTGAAGTTACACAGTGCCAAATCCAGTGAATAAAGTGGATAAGGACATATCATAATGTGTTTATTTGACAGACATTGCCATACCAGAAGTGATGTGTGACACAGAGCACTGTCATGATGAAGGATGGTGAAGGTACTCACGAAAGAGGACTTCCAGAACTGCTTCAGAAAGTGGCAAGAATTATGGCATAAGTGTGCTCAAAGCAAGGGGGAGTATTTTGAGGGGGACTAATGACAATGTGTCTTTTACTATAATACATTTTTTTAAAGATTTTTATTGGGGAATTGGGGGGATGGGAACAGTGCTGGGGAATTGGGGGAAGGGGAACAGACAAGTTGCTGTCATTTTGTTCTTCAATCTAGTTGTGGAGGACGTTGCTTCAATGGCCCAAGTTGGCACCATCATTGCGTTCTTCCTGGGCAAGGCAGATCAGTCGCTGGTTTCTGGACGGCCACTCACTGCGGCTGCTGGCCGCTCACGCTGGCTGCTGGCTACATACGGTAGCCCATGGCAACCCACTGCCACAGGGGCTGCAGCCTACGCCGTCGCCGGCGACTCGCGGCAGCCCAGCTCCAGGTTGAGCTGTTGTTCAGCATCTTAGCTGAAGAGGGCAGTGTCACTGGCCCTCATATGTGGGATCTGAACCGGGGCCCTCTGACATCCCAAGCCAGTTCTTAACCATCGCGCCACTCGGCCAGCCCTGAATTAATTTTTTTTTAGTGTAAACATTCGTCATATTTTTCTATCACACTTTGTAAGTCAGACTGAGAAAGACAAATATCATATGATCTCACTTATATGTGGAATCTAATGAACAGAGTGAATGAACACAAAAAAAAACAGAAATAGACTCATAGATACAGAAAACAAACTGAGATTACCAGATGGGAGGGGGAATTGAGGGGTGGGTGAAAAAGGAAGAAGTACAAATTGGTAGTTACAAAATAATAATGGGGATGTAAAGTACAATATAGGAAATATAGTCAATAATATGAGGTCTGACAATTAAATTTGTGAACTTGTTGCAATGATGTTGCTAACGTTTTTTGATATCAGAGAGATTGTTCATTAAGAATTTGCATCAAATGGACAGTTAATCAAGTTTACTATTTGGAATTGCTGAAAAGGCTGTGTGAAAAAGTTAAGCCACCTGAACTTTGTGCCAACAATTCATGGCTCTTCCATCATGACAATGCACCAGCTCACCTGGCACTGTCTGTGAGGGAGTTTTTAGCCAGAAAACAAATAACTGTATTGGAACACCCTCTGTACTCATCTGATCTGGCTCCCAATGACTTTTTTCTTTACCCAAAGATAAAGGAAATATTGAAAGGAATACCTTTTGTTGACATTCATGACATCAAGGGCAATATGACAACAGCTCTGATGGGCATTCCAGAAAGAGTTCCAAAATTGCTTTCAAGGGTGGACTAGGCACTATCATTGGTGCATAGCTTCCCAACTGGAGTATTTTGAAGGTGACCATAGTGATATTCAGCAATGAGGTATGTAGCACTTTTTCTAGGATGAGTTCATGAACTTAATTGTCCAAACTTGTATTGTAAAAACTATGTATATTGTCATATGGGTACTAGATTTACTAAGGGGATCACTTCATAAATTATATAAATGTTTAACCAGTACACTGTACACTTGAAATTAATATAAAATAATGTTGAAAATATTTTTTATATCACGTGATATAAAATACAACATAGGGAATATAATCAATAATATTGTAATATTATAAAAACTATGTATAGTGTCAGATAGATAATAGTCTTATTGGGATTATCACTTTGTGAGGTATATACATGTCTAATCACCATGTTGCTTTGTAACCTGAAAATAATAATTGAAAAAGTATTCATTATTATTGATTTGATTATTAAATGTTTTTATTCACTGTTAGTTCATTTATTTACCTGTTACATCAATACCAACACAGACTGCTTCTGGTCACATTCTCTCAGAGGTTGAGGTTACTAATGTCAGCAGCTTTATTATAGCCCATAATATAATAATTTTAAGTGAGAAATTTCAGAAAATCTCCTTGAAAGGTCTGTCAGGATTAGGTTTAGCTTCCTAAAACATAAAACTCAAATCAGTGCTGCAAACAAGATGGAAGGTTATCACTCTCATATCAAAGAAGCTGAAGGTCAACCGCTTAATGTCACCTCTGGGACCATCAGGTACCCTGACTCCTCTGAATGTTCCAACATTCTTAGTGTGCAGTTTTCATCTTCAAGGTTGCTTCAACGTCAAATATGGCTGCTAGGGCTCCAACCATCAAGTCTTCATTGCACACATAAAAATGGAAATAGAAGGCTGGCAAATATTTCTGCAAGCTTTCTCTGCATCTCATTCATCTCATTCTCTTCCCTATCTGTCAGGGAAACTGGAATATATAACTCACAGGGTGCCTTGCTGTCTGGAGTAGTAACAGGTAATGCCGACAGTTAAGAGTGGCAGAGCAGATATCGGAAGGGAGACGAGGAAGGTGATGATTAGCATAATGCCAAAGGGATCCTGTGTCAGTCTCAGTTATGAGAGTTTCTGTCTACAATAAACCAGCAATTTCTCAACACAGAACTGTTGATTCTATCTCTTTTTTTTTTCAACCTCAAGATAATTAAGCCTCTATATCTCTGGAAATTATCTCAGTTGTATGTCAGGAAAGTTCCTAAGACATCCCACTTTTCACATCTGGCTCTTTGTGAGAGAGAGCACAGCAGAGCAATGCTTAGAATCAGGGAATTTTCCCACCTCATCACCCAAGCACCATCTCCTTTCTTCCTCTGGGGCAGGCCCTCTCTCCTGCCTCTAAACTGAGACAAAAGTCTTCCGAAAGCCCCAAAACGTAAAAATGAAACCACTGCTGCCATGACCTCACCCATGCCCACTCAATCATCTAGAACTAGAGGCCAAAGATGATCAAACCCTGGAGAGGTAAAGTAACTGTCCAAAGACAACAATGTTCATGGTGGTTCCTAGTGCTAGCTAGCTTTTATTCACATGACTAGCAGCTCATGAATTAAGACTTGTGCCATTTTATGCTGGCTGTTTACTAAAACACTTTTCTATCTATCCTTTCCAGGTCACAGATAGAACAGGCAACTGAGACCATGAGTAGCAGTCAGGAAAAAAATTCAAAGTTATTCTGTGCCAGTCACTGTTCTGAATGCTTTACAAAAACCAACTCATTTTGCACTTGTCACAGACTGTGAAGGGCAGTGCTACTACGTCCTGTACTTTTCTTGTCTATGCTGGAGACCACTGGTTTCCTTTGTTTATGCTGGAGATAAAGGGGATGAGTGAGGCACAGAGAGGTTTGGTAACCTGCTCAAAGACACACAAACATGAGCAGCTGAGCTTGGTGTCTGAAGTAACAAGTATGACCTGTGCAGTGCCCACACTCTGACTGAATTACGTGCTTACAAGTCACTCTTCTACTCTGACTTTACGGCAACCCCCACCTCCCTTAAAGAGTTAAAAGTACAGAGTCCTCGTTCCCCATTATTGGTCCATTTCTTCTAGTCTTTTAGGATTTACCATTAATTGCAACCTCACTGCATAAGCATTTAAGCTTGCTCTGACCTATCTGAGTGTCTGCAAGAACCCCAAGACCAAAGCCAGAGCAGCTCTGCAGAGCTAGCTCATCAACCCGAATGAAGTCCAGACAGCACTGAGTCTCCCCAGCAAGTGTGCTGTGATGGAAAGCAGACTCTTCTAGACTGAGAATAATCTCTCCACACCTACTCGGAAGACGAGACTCAGGTAAGGGCAGGATTCCAGCAGCCTCATCAGAGCCAACAACTTGTGTCTTCCTGGAATACAAAGAGCATTTCCAGTGACCCCACCCCTCCCCACCAAGACCACCACCAACCAAGTTTCCATCCCAATCAAGACCACCACAGTGTGCTAGTAAAGCATCTCTTCCTTCACCAAGCCCTCTGTAGAAGCCAGGGAACCAGGGAGATCAGTGGTGAGTCCTGACCTGTAGACAAACTACAGTCTGCACAGTGCAATAGAAGTTGGTCAGGCTGTAGCAGTATGAACACTGGTCTATGCTGGAGACCAAGGGGATGTGGAACAGAGGACATGTGGGTTGAGGAATAGTGGCCCTATGTGAAACAGCACGTGTAAAATTTGTAGAGCAAGCTGGAAAAGACAGCCAGGAACAGAAAAAGCTGTTTCTGCCTCCTGGGGAACCAGTACCCAGGAGGGTGGGTGCTGCTCAGAGTTTGTGAGGACCTTGAGCCTCATTTCTGCTGTTCCTCAGTATTTTTTACAATGGTGAGTCATAGTCACAAAAACAGTATTAAGCCCAATATGGCTATGGAAAGAGAGGAACAGAGCAAGTAAAGCAAAAAGTACCAGTCCCTAGAGAAAGTAAGCTATGAGCTGCATTTTAGCAGAAAATTGAAATATTTAGAGCATAAAAAAAGGCAGTGGGGTATGTGTGGGGAGCAGACATGTGCAGGAGAGGAATGTCCCTGTTTGTGACAGGCGGGTGCCTTACTGGGGCTGGTGTCCTTCCTGCGTGGGTTTGTGTCCTTTTTGTGGTCTCAGAGACCAATCCCTGCTGTGTTCCAGCTCCTTCTTCCTCCTTTTCCCCTCCCACCGCCTCTAGGAAGAACGATGGGCCCAGGACTCCACATGCCATTCAGAGGAAGGAACTTTTTGAAGGATGAGAACCTTAGATTTTTTTTAAAAATCCATGATCATTTCATAAATTAATCGCATTACTCACGCATTCTAAGTGCTGTGAATGACAGACTGTAAAATCGATTCTTGTTTTTAAAGAAAGTACAATCTCCACAAACAGTAACAATGAACATATTAGAAATTAGTAGCAAAGGATGCAACACTTTCACTTTTCCATAAGGCAAGGTCCTAAGTACTATTCAGCTTTACAGAGTTGTGCGTGTGAAAGTGGACTGTGGGTGCTTTGGAGGCAGCATGAGCAAGCCGTCCTCCAGCTCATGAACCTCGCAGTCAGCCTTTAGTGGAGGACGCGTGATGGCACACGAAGGCCTGGTACACAGACTGAGAATGACAGTGCTCACTCAGTGCTGAGTTACTTCCTTTCTCTCACTATTTGTTAGGAAGTATTTTTTTAATCTCTAAAATTAAAGTATTTTAACAGTAAAACAAGGGAGGAAAACATATTAACTTAATAATAAAAAAATTATGATAATGCAAGTAAAGCATTCTTTTGATGGCTAGGATGTTTGCTCTCCTCAAATTCATACTTGTGTAATATTGGACATTTTCTGCTCCTAACCGGTATTACTGGTTTAATACTATTGCTTCTTGGTCCTAATTTGTAAATGTCATACTAGGTACAAAACAAACAAAACATAAGGCTGACAGAGAAAACAAACTTGGATTATGATAGCTCAAAGATTAAAAATGATCCAGAATATATTTAACAAAGATATATAGGACCTAACTGCCTCCCATTTGCTCACATTTTCTTTAAAATATAAATAAATGGGCCGGCTGAGTGGTTCAGTTGGTTAAGAGCTCACTCAAAGGTTTGAGCTCTGAGCAACAGCGGTTCAAGTCTGGCCCAAGCTGAGCTGCCGCTGAGCTGCCAACAGGTGGCAGGATAGCTCAGTTTAAAAAAATAAAATAAAGAAAAAGAAAATATAAATAAATAATTTGGCCTTAACTGCCATGCCATCTAAGGTTATAGTCTTGCCCCACCCCCAATGGTCCAACTATCAGTGAGACAAACGCTGACACTATGACTTCCTAGGAATGAGCCTTCCTAGCACTGTGGAACCACACTATCCCACCAAAAGGTTGGTCATCAATGCATCCTTCGGATTGATTTGTGACCAAAAGGGGGAAATGTGTATGGAAAAAGGGCCACAGGTTAAACCTGACAAGCTTAGGAGACTAAAACTAAGATGGCATGAACACACACACACACACACACACACACACAAATTTTTAACTAAGTGGGCCATGGTGGGAAGTCACATCTTTAGCTTCCTCATTAAGTTAATCTGTGCCTTTTCAGTGGCCCTGTTGTCTTTCTGTACCTAAGATAACATCTTTAATCCTTTTTCCAGACCAGAGCTGAAAACTGCAAAATTCCTCATTATTATGCTTGTCTCCTGATTACCATCTCTATGAGCTGTAAAAAGCTAACTGTTAGCAATCCTGCACTCACCTATATGAAAGAAGTACCCGTCTCTCCAATTTACTTTTATCCAATCCCAGAGATTTCTCCGCTTTGCTTTCTCCCACCCCCTTAATCTATCACCAATGGATTTCATGTAACCTTCCTCCTTTGATTTTATGTACAAAATAAGCTGTAAAACTGCCATCCTTCAGAGCATTTCCTCAATCCGTTGAGATTTTGCTTCCTGGCAATTGTCGACAGTTTGGCTCAAAGAAACTCTTATAAGTTTTCTCTTAGGCTGGATGTTTTTCATTCAAAGTACTTACGTCACAATACGATTGTGACGATTTAATGAGAACTACCTATATAAAACATAAGGGTAACCAATTGTTCTGTTTTGCTCAGAAGCAAGGGGTTTCCTAGGATGCAAGACTTTCAGGGCTAAAATCAAGACAGTTCTGGAAAAACTGAGATGGTTAGCCACCAAACTGCACTGAAATGTTTCTCAAGCAAAAGTAAATAAATATTAGGACTTCTTCCAAAAAAAAAATTAAACTATTTTGAAAAATTCTACCTCAGCCCCTTACGAGGATATGGTTATCAATGTTCCTCAAGCCCATTGTCCATGGAGCGGATAGGGGACATCCATGGTGGGGAGCCGGCTAGGGCACTCCCTGAAGCAGGTGGAGCTGCAGGAGGACAGAGAGCCACAGCCTGGCCTTGGAAGGGAGGAGGGGCTTGAGCAGAACAGCGGCAAGGGGCGGAGTCAGCCGTGCTCTCAGACCCCTTCCCCGTGCCAGTTTACTTCTTGGTTTTACTCAGAACTTCCATCCACAAAAAAGCATCATCCGGACAGGACTAGAGATACTGGCAGACATGAGAAAAGCATCTTTTCCTTTTCGTGATGAAACAGTCCCTGTTAATATCCGTGAAGAACAGTGTTATCCCCAGGACTCCACCTTCCCTATCAATCCCAGTTATGGCCTTGGCAGTGAGGCTGGGCCTGCACCTGTCACATGGGTGGTGGGATTTAGGCTAAATTTTAGGTTAAGGAAGAGGTCTTTGGGGCTAACAGGCAGTAAAGCCCCATGGCCTAATCATTGTTTTCCTGCTTCCTGAGATTATTTCCAAATTTCCTCTCTTGTTTGTTGGGGCAGACAGCACACTCTGTCAGCTCCCAGGAGGAATTTGGGAGCAGTGTCAGGCATTACAACCATATGTCTGCCTGCATCATAAGGGCTGTATGTCACACAGCGACTGATATATATCATAGCATTCACGTGCTCACAGCCTAGCCAGCCAGGAGCATGGGGTAAGAACGATCATTAAGGTGCCCCATGGGATGGGATGGTGTTCAGAAGAAACTGCTGGGGATTCAGTGTGAGAATACAGCCCCTGCTCTTACCACGTAACCATTTAAGGACATGGGTTCTTATTTTTCAGGTAACTGGAAGACCTAAATATATCTTTGCTCTTAAGACCTGAGTCTTAGAAAGCTGACTCCATTGAGAATGTGAGTGATGGGCTGGATAAGGAAGATGGTTAGCAGGCTCTAAGAGGGGTCCAGGTGGCAGTGACAAGGATAGAGACAGCCTGATCCTATGACATTGTGCTGATGGAACTGATAGGACATGGTCACTAATAGAATGTGGTGAGTGAGGAATAGGACATTATCAAAGCCACCTGAACACTTTGTGTCAGGAAGTCATGCAGAGGCAGCCAGAACTTAGACGGAAGGGGCTGGTTGGATGGAAGAGTGGCTGATAGGTTAAACGTGGGGATGCTTCAGTTAATGTCAAAAGGAAGACCAGGTGGCAGTGAAGAATTGGCAGCTGGAGACACAGGTCTGGAAGGGAATTTCTGTGTTCACCCAGAAAAGCAAGGCAGGACCTTGGGGAACACCTCTATCAGGGCAGTAGGAAGGCAGAGGAGGGTGGAGGAAATGCAGGGGCCGGGTCCGAAGCAAAGCTTCCTATGGAAAGGACTGGACAGCATGGGATCCGACTCGGGATGGTCGGGCCAGGATGGCATGCAGTGTGTGTGTGTGTGTGTGTGTGTGTGTGTGTGTGTGTGTGTGTGCGCGCGCGCGCATGCATGTGTGCGCACACACATGTTCACACACGTACCCACAAATACCCAGTACACTGAATATACTGAACCAGAAATTACAAAAAGCCTGTCCAGCCTCTCCTCCTCAATTCCCTCACCTCCTACTCTCTGAAATTACTGCCTTTTTTCAGGCATTCTCTTCTGTCTCAGTCATTTGCACTCATGCTTTACTTCTTTCCAAGTCACAGACTTCTTTTTTTTTTTTTTTTTAGCTGAGCCATCCTGCCACCCGTTGGCAGCTCAGTGGCAGCTCAGCTTGGGTGGGACCCGAACCGCTGTTGCTCAGAGCTCACACTCCCAAGCGAGCTCTTAACCAACTGAGCCACTTGGTCGGCCCCTAACTCCTTTTTTAGAAGTAAAGTGCTGGAGAAAATAATGATCAAGAGCAAGACCTTAGCTTTCAGTCTTGCTTTGCTACTTGTGGCTGTCTGTGCAGATAATCTAAGGTATCCTTCCCCCAACACCCTGCTCAACAGTGAAATGGGGGGTAAAATCATCTACTTTACCACATCATGAAAGCACTAAGTAAGATATCATATACAGTTGTTATCACAGCACCTGGCTCATAAGGAGGGATGAGGAATTTGTGTTTATTAAGTGTGGCCTGTATCTACTACCCCTTTATCTTTCTTAATTCCTTCATCCTTTTTGTCTTTCCTGCAATTTTTCCCTTTGTTGTCTAGTTTACACTCTGAGAAGAAACCTTAGAATCAGAAACCTAGGAAAGAAAAATGGAAGAGTTACTTTTTTACCTTAAATGTGGGCTCGCATGACTTTGCTCTATCCTGCTCTTTGCATCAAAACTATGGTCTGAAAGAAAAAAAAAAACCAGGGTCTGAGCTCCCATTAGAGATAAAATAATCAGATTCTGTAAGAGTTATCCTAGAAGTGGTTTTATACAATAGTGGGAAGAAGTCCAATAATTGGGTGTTCCACAGAATATTGAGGACTTTAGAGAGAATAGGATATAGTTCTGAAACAACAGAGAAAGGAAGGAGAATTGCTTTTATTTACCCGTTTGACCTGCAGAGTTTGGGTTGTTTTCAATGATACTAGAGTTCTTCAGAATGTAGGACTGGGCAGGGGAGGACATGCTTGTTTATTGCAGCATCTAACCTGAGTAGATTAACTTTTTATTTATGCATAAAGCACCAAATATGAAACTTAAAATGAATCCTTCATCAATGACCTGCGCACCGGATTTAATTTATTTCAATCCTGTATTGGACTATATCACCCCATCAAGAACATGAGGATGTCCAGCACTCGGGAGAGGGTAGGAGGTTGAAGGCTAATGGAGCTCAGTGGAAAGGCTCTGGGAATCAGCAGATGGCAACCCAGTTGCCTTTTAACAGCAGTGGAACCCAGAAATCAGATCGCTGCATTTTCCAACTCCTACAGCAAACAGCAGCCCGGCAAAGTTGTACAGAGAATTCAAATGTCGTTCAAACTGCCCAATAAATGTTAGCCCTGGAGGCAATCTGACCCTTCAATCCACAACACAAGGGGCTCTGTTTCTTACTCGGGTCAAGGTTTTTCTTCCCATGCGAAAATCTTGTGCTCTGGGGTCACATTAGCTGCCATGATCAAGTCAGGGGTGGCAGTGACTTAGCTCCCCTGACCCAGGGACACAGAGGGCGCTGGGTTGAGCTCCTGACAGTGCTGCTTATGTGTGAGTGGCCACATGGGGAGGGGCCACACGGTGCGGAGAGCTTGAGGAGATAATAGGCTGTGTTCATATTGATAAACCGCCCAGCTGCTTACAAAGCCTTTCGCTTGCTCTATGCCACCTCTCACCTCTCTCCCACCTGCACCTCAAAAATGCAAAACAAGAAAGCCTTAAAAAATGGTCCATTCCCTGTCAATGAGTTGTGGTGATGGGAGCTAGGGCAGATTTTGACTAAACTGAAAGAAAACTGTCCATACGCTATACTTTCACAAATGTAATGTCCCTTTACTGTCCCCAAGGCTCTGTAGTTGAAGCAGGTACGCTTTTCCCTTCTTACAAGATGCAGGAATTTTAGGAAAGATTAAATGGCATAGTCAAGGTCACAGAGTATAAGGAAGAGCAAGACGTCCTGGTCCTGATTCCCCATGTGTCAGTGTCTCCACAGAGGTGGGACAGGGTGGGGCCTGTGTGGGAAAGCACGCACAGACTGAGGAAGGCAAGTGATTCCTCTTCTTAGGTTTTATTCCACCCACCTTTCCTGATTCATCACAGATGCCAGGAAATGCCTCAGCATGAGAACTGACAACAGAGCTCCTTGTGGAACCCCCACTAGGGACTTCATCCTTCTAGGTGTTTCTAACAAGCCATGGCTGGAACTCCCTCTCTTTGTGGTCCTCCTGGGGTCCTACATCCTTGCCATGTTGGGAGACATCACTATCATCCTGGTGTCCCAGCTGGATCCCCAGCTCCAGAACCCCATGTATACCTTCCTCAGCCACCTGTCTTCCTGGACCTCTGCTACACTACCACCACAGTCCCTCAGATGCTGGTCAACATGGGCGGCCCCAGAAAAACCATCAGCTACAGTGGCTGCATGGTGTAGTACACGATATTCCACTGGTTGGGCTGCACTGAGTGCGTCATCTTGGCCGCCATAGCCCTGGACCATCTGTGAGGCCCTGTGGTACAACTTTGTCATGCATGGCCCTCTCTGCCAGCAGCTCGTGCTTGTGGCCTGGTTCAGTGGCTTTGGCAACTCGCTCGTTCAGGTAGTCTTGATGTTGTAGTTGCCTTTCTGTGGGCGGCAGGTGCTAAACAACTTCTTCTGTCAGGTGCCAGCTATGATCAAGCTACCGTGTGCTGACACAGCCATGAATGACACCACACTGGCTGTGCTGGTGACCTTCTTTGTGCTAGTCCCCCTAGCTCTCATCCTGTTCTCCTACAGCTTCATTGCCTGTGTGGTGCTCAAGATCCAGTCCTCCAAGGCACAGCACAAGGCCTTTGGGACCTGTTCCTCTCACCTGGTGGTGGTCTCCCTCTTCTACCTTCCTGCCATCTACATGTACCTGCAGCCCCCTTCTAGCTATTCCCAAGAGCAGGGCAAGTTCATCTCCCTCTTCTACTCCATAATCACCCCCACCCTCAATCCCTTCATCTATACCCTGAGGAATAAATGTGAAGGGAGCTCTGAGAAGACTCCTGACAAGGGTCTGAAGGCTTTGCAGAAGATGAAGACCTGAGATGTGGCAATCTCCAGCGGCTACAAAACACCAAGCAGGAGTATTGTGTGCTGAGAGCACCTTTCACTTAAGGAGCAAATAACCAAACAGTGTAAATGTTTTAAGAAATTTCAGGATCCCCCCAAATCTGTCCAAAACATCTCACATCCTATGTGGTCATGGTGCCTAAAATCCCACCTCTTCCAGTAGTCTTTAATTCTAAGAGGCCATATGCTTTTAGGAATTGTTTAACAAGAACTAACATTCAATAAATATTTGTCAAATTATTTAATTTTTAATTTCCTGATTCTTTCCCTTTCTAATCTATTTTTTCTTCTATTTTTCTCCCATTTGTCTCTTTCCAATCTTCTCTCTTCTTTTTCCATTACTCCTAAATATATATAATGTACAATTTAAATATAATCTAACAAGTAGCCAGCAGCCAGCGAGAGCTGCCATGAGCTGCCCTGAGCACCCATCCAATGGCCGACGACTGATCTGCCTCACCCGGGAAGAGTGCAATGATCACAATACCAACATGGGCCAGTGAAACGACGTCGTCCATAACTAGACTGAAGAACAAAAGGACAGCAACTTGTCTGTTCCCCTTTTCCGATTCCCCAGCGCTGTTCCCCTCCCCCAATTCCCCAATAAAATCTTTTTTAAAAAAGAAAAGAAATATAATCTTATATTACTTATAATAAATTTATGTTCATTTCCATATATTTAGCTCTTTTCCAACTGCATTCCTTTGACATTTGTATATTGGTCTTATATCAAGCAACTTTACTTATTTTTTAGTTCTACTAGTATGGAAAGCTTCATGAATTTTCCATATTAATAATTACATTGTGGGGTCTTTATCTATATACCTAGATATTCCTCTGGGTTGCTGAGAGGCAAACTCTTAGTCCAGTTTTAAGTTCCTAGTGCCCAGAGGTTTTTCTTTCTCTCCTTCCAGCATAGCTATGTATTTTTAATTATATTTTATTCTACATGTAAAGGTTTCTGTGCCAGGGAGGCAGTCTGCAATAGCTCACTTCACCAAGATGCAAAAAAACAATATCTAGATCAGAGTTACTCAAAGTGCTTGTCCTAGACAAAACAAAGTTTGAACCAGAATATAAATCACATACTGCTTCCTTATTGAGAAAGCCTTGCCATGAAGAAAAGTCAGCTTATCTTAAAAGCATACTTAGCAATGTGATTGATTTACATTCTTGCACAAGCTCCTGATAGCAACAATCCGTAAGGCTACACTTTGAGTAGCGAAGTCTGGATAGTTCATTTGACAGCAGAAGTAGTATTTCCATCCTAAGCAATCCCATGGGTTCAAGAGTTGCCCTGTGTATAGAGAAGCAATTAATCAATATTTATTAATGACAATGCTATGTGAAGAGTGGTAGATGAGATCAATCCTGGGGTGATATAAATCCAAGATAATTTCTTGTACCTGAAAGCAAAATGCATTTTGTACATAATACATCTACTTATGAGTATAGGCTCCGTCTACTCTAAAACCTTTCTTTGCATGATTTTCAACCTCCTATCCTACCAGAGCTGATGTTTCAACCCTCAGAGTTATGGTAAGGTGATTTTTTTCCCCATTCATTACAACTGTATAATTTGGCAAAGAGATTTTTTAAATGCATAAAACAAATTAATTTATCTTCAGCAGTTTAGATAAATAAGTAAAAAGATCTCCAGGGACCCTTTTTTAAAATTAGAGAAAGAAAACAATTTAACTCAATAAACACCACAAAGTTGCTATAGTCGATGAATTTTCAACCAGCTACAATAAACACGAATTATTTTATTAGAAAATATGACTGTTACAAAAATTAAAAATAAATAAATTGCTGTCACACAATTGCAACGTAATAATAGGTAACTCATTCTGCTATGGACAGTTAAGAGAAAGTTGGCAGGAGTAAACCAAACAAAGAAAGGGAAAAGATAGGAAGGAAAAGAGATTTAGAAAGAGTAAAAAGAGAAAAATAGATAAAGTGCTTTAGTGAATGAATTAGTTACATGAGGTCACCAAGAGGAACACATCCTCTGACTAAAATGCTGTGACGAGACCCATATCACATGGGTGATTTCATAGCCCTGGTGCTTTAACCTGGGTTAAACAAGACACTTAAGGTCTCTCTGCACAGGCATCATCTGCGAGCTTTGCTCTCCCATGCAGGGCCACAGACTTGCAGAGCACGGTGCTAACCCCAAAGGAGGAGCGCTCATGGCCCCTTGTCCACACATGGATGACAGGACAGCAAAACGCTGGAGGCTCCATCACCACTGAGAAGGCTCAAAGACAATAGTCAGCTCCGGCTTTTCTTCTTGAAGTGTTTCTAATGCGCAGATTGTAGCATAATTAAGACACATTTTACACAACCTGTAAAAGCAAATAGAGGGCCTTAGATTATACTCTTCAAATGAACAATCTCAGAGTATTTGGCTTTAAAAATCTCATTTCACTTTCCTTATCCTCACACACTTCTAAATTCTCCAGTGCTACTCTTCATACCTAATGTAGTTTCTGTTACATTTGTAACCTTCAAGTTTGAAAACGTTTAAATATATGTAAATATAGAGAGAATAGTGTAATGAATCCCCAGGCTCCCACAATCCAGGTCTGACAGTTAACAGCTCACAGGCCAAGCTTGTTTCATTTTCCCCCCACCCAATCCTCTCATCAATTGATTGTTTTTATTTTTTTATTATTATTTGGGGGGGGGAATTAGGGGAGCAGAACAGTGTTGGAGAATTGGGGAGGGGGACCAGCCAAGTTGTTGTTCTTCAATCTTAGTTGTGGAGGGCGCCAGTCATCATCTGGCTGCCCGTCAGCAGTTCGTGGCCTCTAAGCTCAAGGTGCTGTGTTACAATCTTAGTTGCAGTTGGGCATAGCCACCATCCCATGTGGGAGTTGAACCAGCAGCCTTGTTGTTAAGAGCGCACACTCTATCCACTGATCCATCCAGGCGACAGCTCAGCTCAAGTTTCCGAGTTCAGTCTTAGTTGCAGGTGAGCATAGCCCACCATCGAACAGGCAGTCTTGTTGTTAGGAGCACGTGCTCTCACCAGCTGAGCCATCCTACCACCTGTTGGCAGCTCAGTGGCAGTTCAGCTCTGGTTCAGCGTCACTGGCCCATGTGGGAATCGAACCAGCGGCCCTGTTGCTCAGGGCTCGCACTCTTAAGCTAACTCTTAACCAACTGAGCCATTCGGCCGGCCCTCAATTTTAAACACAGTATGCTATACATCTTTAAATATTTCACTGTACAACACTAAATGAGGAAGGCTTTTGAAAACATAACCATAATACCATTATCACAGCTTTTAAAAAGTTAATAATTCCTTAATATCAACATATGTCCAATCAGTGTTTAAATTTCCTCAACTGTCTGATAATTTTTTTTATATTATGTTCATTTAATCAAGAGCCATATAAAGTCCACACATTGCAATTGCTTGGTATGCCTCTCAAGTCTTCTTTGATATGTTCTTCCTCTTCTTTTTTTTAATTTTTCTTGTAACTTAGAAATCATACCATTTGCCCTGCATAATTTCTAACAATCTTGGTTTTATTGTGTTATGAACTGAAAATCTATGTTCCTCCAAAATTCCCATGTTGAAGCCTTAACTCTCGATGTGATGGTATTTGGAGATGGTTTGGAGATGTAATTAGGGTTAGGTGAGAACATGGTGGTTGGTCCTCATGTGGGATTAGTGTCCTCATAAGAAGAGATACCAGAGTAGTCTCTCTCTCTTTGACATGTGAGAACACAGGAAGAGGGCACCATCTGCCAGCCCAGATGAGCATGTTCACCAGAAACCGAATCAGCTGGCACCATGATCTCAGACTTTCCACCCTCCAGAACTGTGAGAAATAGATGTCTGTTGTTTAAGGCACCCAGTCTGTGCTATTTTGTTGTGGCAGCCAAGCTGACAAGACAAGATAATCGCATTCACAGACAGCAATGTCCCCAGCTTTATCCTGACCAATCCCTTCCTCTGTTCTTCTATTTCTCTTAGCTTTGGGAATTTGGGGTTTTCCTGCAGCAAATGTGCTCCACTATGTCTGCACAAGAACACAATGCTGATTCAAACTTGCATTTATTCAAACCTGTATTCAAGTCAGTTTGCAGCCTTGGGGTCATGGAAGTGACCCCTTCCATGGGTCACTTTAAGTAAGGGGCTCATAGACTTTGCTTTCTTGGGGTAAGATACAGATAATACATGAACAAGAATATGACATAACATCTGTGATGGTGGTAACACTGTGGAGGAAAATAAGAAGAAAAGAAGAAAGAGCATGCTGTTTTCAACAGGATGGTAAGACACTCACACAGCAGAGAATCTTTAAGCAGATGATTTAAGGATGTGAGGAACAAGGCACGCAGATATCAAAGGGAGAAAGTCCAGGCAGAGGAAACAGCAAGTGCAAAGTTCTAGAGATGACAGTGTTTTTGTGAAATAACAAGGAGACCAGTGTGAGGTTAGGAGAAGGTGGTTTGCAGGAGCAGCAGGGGCTAAAGCACATGGGGTTTGAGATCTGCCACAAACATTATGTCTCTAACTGGATGTGATAGGAAGTCACTGACTCATGTTTTAGCCACACCCTCCATCTGCTACAGTAAGAAAAATAGATGCAGAGTAGCCTGGCAGAATGCCACCATAACAATCCAGACAAGAGGTGATAGTGGCTTGAACCAGGGTAGGAACCATGAAGCAGGCAGGAAGTTGTCACCAATCAGGCATGCTGTGACAGCTGAGCTAACAGTACATGCTAGTGGATGAGATGTACACATCACAAAAAAGGGCATCAGACATGAGAGCAGGAATTTTTTGGCATGAGCAATTGAGACAGTTGCCACTGAGTGAGAAGAGGAAGGAACAGGTGTCAGAGTGGAACAGTGTGGGTTTGGGTTTGTTCACATGAAGTTTGGGAGGCTTATTAGACATCCAAGGGGAAAGATAAGATAAGCATTTGGACACGGAATCCACAGAGTTATAAAGTGGGGAATAAAGCACATATGTGGTAACGCCAGAAGACTAGATGATATAAATGAAAGAGTAAGTTTAGAGAAGAAAAACTACCAATGTTTGTGTCCCAAGGACTCAGCGTATGAATATCAGGATGATGAGAAGACAAAAAGGAGACTGAGAAGAAACAGTTAAAGGAGGAGAAAATCCAAAGGAGAGCATGTCACCCCTGAAGCCAAGTGAAAGAAATGGGAGTTTCTTCAGTGAGGAGTGTGGTCCTCAGGACTGGCTGAAGTCACAAGACTAACAGAAAGCTCTTACTAGAGAGGTAGTGAGTATCTTAGTGGTGTCCCCATGACGGGAGGGAGCCAGCGGTCCCAACACACTGCATTAGCTGAATTTTATGGAATTTCTCATCTTTATGTTTCTAAAGCACTATCTTTCACTTAGAAATCCTCAAAAACAAGACCAACACCACACACACACACCACCATGCCAAAACCTTTGCAATCAGGACGAACCTTGTCTAGTTCTAAGTAGAAATATAAATCCATTTGGCTCCTTTCATTGGGGACTAATGTTTCTTTTAAGAAGATGGATGGAGTCGCTGGCTATGGCGTAGGCTGCAGCCCTTGCTGCAGTGGGTTGCCATGGGCTATTGTGTGTCACCAGCAGCCAGCGTGAGAGGCCAGCAGCCGCAGTGAGCAGCCGTGCAGAAGCTGGCGACTGATCTGCCTCGCCCGGGAAGAGTGCAATGATGGTGCCAACTTGGGCCATTGAAGCAACATCCTCCACAACTAGACTAAAGAACAAAAGGACAGCAACTTTTCTATTCCCCTTCCCCCAATTCTCCAGCGCTGTTCCCATCCCCCAATTCCCCAATAAAAATCTTTAAAAAAAAAAAAAGATGGATGGAAAATCTTTTCACAACCAACCGAACCTTGAATATCCGAAATGTCTGGATGAAGTTGAATATGTAGTTTATAATTTATCGACCATATAAAAAAATCTACAACACCTGGCCCAGGCCCAACCTCAGCCTGAGCACAAATGAACCATTTTGGATTCGGTCACTGGCCGGCCAGCTTCTCCTCAGGACCTGGGCCTTGCGGCTGGTGTCTGTGGAGCACTTACTGCAGGCATTTCAGGAGGCAGCCCTGTTGTTTCAGCACCTCGCAGAACATCATGACCCCCAGGTCCCCCAGGTCATTGTTGCCCAGGCTCAGCTGCCGCAGGCTCCGGTTGGAGGTCAGAAGTGTGGACAGATCCCAGCAGCAGTGCGAGGTGAGACTGCAGTCATCTAGTCTGCAAGAAGAGGGTGACTTAAATAAAATGTCCCCTTACCATCCCCCAGGTCTCCCAGATCTTAGCCTGTAATGTTTCAAATGCAGAAAAAGAAAAGGCCTAACAAGCTTGGAACAATTGTATGTGCCCATGGTTATTCTTCTCTGCGTTTCAGGTGACAGTATTTTTTCCAGTCTACTGGATTATGCAGATCAAGTTAGTAATCGTAGTTTGTGAACTGAATTTTCCCAAATTCTATGTCTCCTTCTAAATTTCCTTAAAACACAAGAGCCATACCAACCCCACTCTTTTGTTGTGAGAGATTTGTGAAAAAAGGAACTCCAGTATTTACCTTTACACCATCTAGAACTAGAACTCCGACCAGACCATGATTATGTAATAAGCCAAACCCGCAGAAGACACCATCACTTCTTAGATACAGACAATCTCATCATAACCCCCCTAGACTCCACCACTGCCCCACCCTCAGCCACCATGTGTTCCTGTCACCATAACAAGCTAAGAGACTTACTCCAGTAACTGAAGTTTGCAGTTCGGGTGCAAGAGGCCCTTACAGAGCAGCTTGACACCCATGTCTCCAAGAGCATTGCCCCGCAGGTACAGGTGTGTGAGATTCTGGTTAGCACTGAGCACCGAGGACAGAGCTGGACAGCAGGATGATGTAAGGCCAGAGTTCACCAACCTGCAGAAGAAACAGGGACACAAGTTCTCAGTGGTCAGCCTCCCTCGGACATTGCACAGCTATCACCACAGATAGAGCTGCACCCTTCAACTTTAAAATCAGGAGCCAACAGCTGGGATATAACCTGAGGGGAGCATAAATCCCTGAATTTGGTCCCATAGGAGAAACAAATGATGATCTACGCAGATGCTTTGCTGGGATCAGAAACAACAGAGTGAAAACAGACTGCTCCAGATTCCCTCCACGATCCTCCTCCTTCTTACATATGCTCCCTCTGGCCATATATGCTCCTCACAACCACTTCTTCCAAGAAGACTGTCCCAAACTAATAATTCCCACATCACAAAGATCTACTTGATTTGATTCTTACACTAACCAGGCAAGAGGCAATACAGCTGTAACTGTTGCATATTTTTTACAGATTAGAAATCTCACATTATGTGTTTTTCTTAAGGTCAAAGAACCTGCTATTGTCATTCCTCCCTCTGTTGTCCCTTCTGTCCTTGTCACACTCCTTCTATACCGTGAGACTCCTCACAGAGTGTAAAGCCCTAGCTATGCATTATACTCAATGAAATTAAGGTTTTTGATGTACTACTCTTGGGTCAAGTTGAGCATATTTTCTCACCCAATAAGAGCATGAGGGCTCTGAAACAGAGAGCTGTGTCACTCCTGCACCACATTTCAGCGGGTGGTATGCAGTGTACAGAAAGGCACATGCACTAGGCCTTACACAGACCTTGATTTGAGAACACCTCATGCAGTCATATTTCTTCCTGCCAGAATCCTTAGCCATCACATGTTTTCAAGCTGTAAAGTGTCTGAGAATCAGGGAAAATAGAAACACAGAAAGAAGTCGTTCAGACTGTGCAGCATGAACAAATGATCTAAAGGAAACAGAAGCACATACCCACCCACTGGTCTCCATCTTCCCAGTCAAGCGTGAATCAGAATGAAAAGCATAAAGTAAGCAAGACCAATTAGGAAGAGCAAAAATAAAGCAAGTTTTGAAGGGCTACTAGGAAGTTTTGCCTCCAGCTAAGAAGAATTTTATCAGAGGGTTCTTAGTGGACATGAGAAGGGAATTGCAGGATTACTGGCTGTTATGGATCTAACATCTGTGTCCCTCCTAAATTCAAACGTTAAAATCTTAATCCCCAATGTGATGATATCAGGAGGTGGGACCTTTGGGAGGCCTTAATTAGGTCCTGAGGGTGGAGCCCTCATGATGGGATTAGTGACCTTATTATAGAGACGCCCTCACCCTGATCACCATGTGAGGAAACAGTGAGAAAATAACTGCCTGCAAGTCAGGAAGAGGGTCTTCATCAGGAACCAGCTCATCAGTAGGAGACTTGATCTTGGATTTCCAGCCTCCAGAACTATGAAAAATAAAGATTTGTTGCTTAAGCCACCCAGTCTGTGGTAGTTTTGTTATGGCAGCTCAAACAGACTAAGACACTGGCAAAGATGAAGAACACTCCAGAAGACTGGAGACAGACAGCAAAAAAGAAAGAAAATAATATTTTGGAAGTTACAGAATGGCAGGCATTACCATTATTTCCAGAAAAGGACTAGATGTGTGAGGAACACAGTGAAGTGACAGCAGTTACAAACAGAGAGGTTTTGTTAAGAATAAGTCACACCTGGGGCCGGCCGAGTGGCGTGATGGTTAAGAACTGACTTGGGATGCCAGAGGGCCCCGGTTCGGATTCCACATATGAGGGCCAGTGACACTGCCCTCCACAGCTAAGATGCTGAACAACAGCTCAACCTGGAGCTGGGCTGCCATGAGTCGCCGGCGATGGCGTAGGCTGCAGCCCCTGTGGCAGTGGGTTGCCATGGGCTACCGTATGTAGCCAGCAGCCAGCGTGAGTGGCCAGCAGCCGCAGTGAGTGGCCGTCCAGAAGCCGACGACTGATCTGCCTCACCCGGAAAGAGCGCAATGATGGTGCCAACTTGGGCCAGTGAAGCAACGTCCTCCACAACTAGACTGAAGAACAAAAGGACAGCAACTTGTCTGTTCCCCTCCCCCCAATTCCCCAGCACTGTTCCCATCCCTCCAATTCCCCAATAAAAATCTTAAAAAAAAAAGTCACACCTGAATCATCAAAATGTTGGTAACCACTGAGACTAAGTGATGGGTATATGGGACATGTAATGAAATGCTTAGAAAATCAAACATGCAAATCTTACCAACCAATCTACCAGAATCAGGGAATGCAACCAATATTATTATATATATCTTGGTTTTAACCAATCCATTCAACTCAGTTCCACATTTACTGAGTACAGATGTCTTGTCATGTACTATATTAAGTTAATTTATTCTTTTTTATTTTACTGATGATATACCTTATGTCACAAAAATGTCTCATGAAGAAAATTGAGGAAGAAAATTTTACATTTTTGGGGAATATTTACTATGTACTTGGCTGTGTGATGATGACTTTAAATAGGATTATCTCATTGAGATATTACAAAATCAAGATTCAGGTGTTCTTTTTATCTGTATTTTAAATGTAAAATGAAAAAATTACTTGAAGAGGAAGACGGAGCTTCCTAGATGGACAGTGGGGTTGAAAGAGTAAGGGTAACTCTCCGGGCAAAAGGAAAATGGTATTCAGAGGTGACAAAGGATAAAAGAGCAGTCCAGGTTCTTAGAACAGAAAACTAACTCAATATAACTCAAAATAGAGTGAAGTGGTAGGTAAGAGAGCAGAAGCAGTAATCTAGGTCTGGTCAAGAATAGCCTTCTGTGCCAAGATAAGATATACCAACTTTACACTAACTTCAAAGAAGAACTTTTGAAGGTGTTTTGAAGGTGTCAATATTTTCAAATTTGCATTTCAAAGCCCCCTCTGGTGTTATATAAAACAAAAAAAGAGAGAGATAGAGGGAGCTGAAAGTTTTCTAAAAATTAGGATTGTCCTCTCTTTATTGGCTAATCAGCCTCCTGGAAAGTCCAACTACTCAATAAGGCAGTAAGGAGAGGGCAAGAACAGGGCAAAGAATGGGGGTGAGGCGTAAGTTACAAGAACTAAAGAATTTTGTAACATAGTGCTTGTGTAATGTTGGGGTAAAGAGATAAAGCCCTAAAGTTCTAGAAAAAAAAATTTGGCTATGCCTAACAAAATTTAAAATGCCTGAAAGTTTTGCCTTATTAATTTCACTTATATGCATCCACCTCAAAAGAAATATACATACATAAAGTTATAAATATATGGTTACAAATATAAAGTTACAAATATACACAAATACACTTTTTGCAGAGTTGTTTGTAATAGTGTAAAGTAGAAGCTCATCCAAAAGTTCATCATTCAATGAGTAGCTAAACAAATTACCATAATGCATACTATGGAATATTATGCCCAAATCTGTAGATCTGTATATATCAGCATGGTAATGTATCTACAATAAATTACAAAAGCAAATCAAGCATTCACATTATAAATCCAGTTTTGACAAACAGATAGAATGGTATGGATTGAATTGTGTTCCCAAAAACTTCATATTTTGAAGTCCTAGCCCCTCAATACTTCCAAACGTGATTTTATTTAGAAAGAAGGTTATTGAAGATGTAATTAGTTAACATGAGGTCATTAAGATGAGCCATAATCCAATATAACTGGTGTTTTTATAAGAATTAAAAACCGGGTGGGGGGGGGAATTTAGGGCCAGCCAGGTGGCTCAGCTGGTTAGAGTGCGAGCTCTGAGCAGCAGGGTTGCCAGTTCGATTCCCACATGAGTCAGTAAGTTGTGCCTGAGCTGAGCTGCTGCTGAGCTGCCAACAGGTGGCAGGATGGCTCAGCAGGTGAGAGCACGTGCTCCTAACAACAAGGTTGTTAGTTTGACTCCCACATGGGATGGTGGGCTGTGCCACCCCCCCTCCAAATAGATTTAAAGAAGCAACTGGACTTGGAGCTGAGCTTGCACCCTCCACAACTAAGATTGAAGGACAATAACTTGACTTGGAAATGATGGGTCCTGCAAAAACACAATGTTCCCCTTCCCCAATTCCCCAACACTGTTCCCTTCCCCAATTCCCCAATAAAATCTTTAAAAAACAAAGGAAGGGTGGAATTTGGACATAAAAATAGACACATAAAACAGACACTCAGGGACAACACCATGTAGAGATGAAAGCTAAGATAGAGGTGGTGCATTTACAAGCCATGGAATCCCAAAGATTGGCGGCAAATCACCAGAAGCATGAAGCAGATTTTTCCTCATGCCATCAGAAGGAACCAACTCTGCCAAGACCTTGATCTTGGACTTTTAGCCACCACTAATGAGAGACACTAAATTTCAGTTAGAACATTTCATCCAACAACAGCAAAATACACATTTTTCTGAAGTACACATGGGACATTTGCTAGGGTAGACCATATGTTAGGCCAGGTAACAAGTTTTAGTGAATTAAAACAAATAAATCATACCAAGTATATTCTCTGTCCACAATGGTATGAAACTAGAAACCAATAACAGAAAGAAAACAGGAAAATTCAAGAATTAAGCAACACTCACATGAGTGAAATGAGTCAAAGAAATTATAGGGAAAATAAAATAGTATCTTGAAACAAACAACAACAACAAAAAGGAAACACCATATGCCAAAATTATGGGATACAGAAAAATTAGTTCTAACGGGAAAAGTTCTACCTATAAACACATACATCAATAAAATAGAGAGCTTAAACATAACTTTACACCTCAAGGAAACAGAATAACAACAAACTAAGCCCAAAATTACCCCAAAAAAATTTACAAAAATAGATTAGAACAAAAATAAATAAAATAGAAAAACAAGATTAACAAACTAAGAGTAGTTCTTTTTAACAGATAAAAAACAAAATTGGCAAACCTTTAGCTAGACAAACCAATAAGTAAAGAGGACCCAAATCAACAAAATTATAAATGAAAGAGACATTACAACTGATACCACAAAAATACAAAGGATCATAAAAGGCTACTGTGAACAACTATAACCAACAAACTGTACAACTAGAAGAAACAGACAAATTCTTAGCAACATATAACCCATCAAGGCTAAATCAAGCAGAAATAGAAAATCTGAGCAGACCAATTACTGGTAAAAAGATTGAATCAGTAATCAAAAAACTCTCAACAAAGAAAGGCCCAGGACAAGATGAGTTCATTAATAAATTTTACCAAACATTTAAAGAAGAATTCATGCAAATCCTGCGCAAACTCTGCCAAAAAAATCAAAGAGGAATGAATACTCCCAAACTCACTTTATGAAGCCAGCATTACTCTGATACCAAAACCAGACAAAGACAATACAAGACAAGAAAACTATCGGTCAGTATCCCTGATGAATATAGATGCAAAAATTCTCAACAAAATACTAGTAAACCAAATTCAGCAGCACATAAAAAGGATCATTCACTATAATTAAGTGGGATTTATCCCTGGGATGAAAGAATAGTTAAAAATATACAAATAAGTCCGGCCAAGTGTCGCACTGTTTAAGAGTTGGCTTGGGACACCAGCTCTGAGCAGCAGGGCTCCGGTTCAGATCCCATAATAGGGCCAGTGATGCTGCACCCTCTACAGCAAAGCTGGTGAACAACAGCTCATCCTGGAGCTGGGCTGCCCTGAGTCGCTGTCGATGGTGGCATAGGCTGCAGTGAAGCTCCAGTGGGCTGCCGTAAGCTACCGTGAGTGGCCGGCAGCCAGCGTGAGCTGCCAAGAGCCACAGTGAGCAGCTGTCCGGTTGCCAGCGACCAATATGCCTCAGCCAGAAAGAGCGCAATGATAATACCAACATGGGCCAGTGAAACAACGTCCTCCACAGCTAGACCAAAGAACAAAAGGACAGCAACTTGTCTGTTCCCCTTCCCCGATTCCCCAATGCTGTTCCCCTCTCCCAGTTCCCCAATAAAATCTTTATATATATATATATATATATATATATATATATATATATATATATATTACATCACATTAATAGAATGAAAGATAAGATATTGTGAGAGAGATGGAAAAAATGGCAGCAGTGAGGAGGGCTCCTTCAGTTCTCCCCTGGAAAGCACAGCAATTTGAGCAGCTGTAGTGCAGCAAACAAACCTCTACTGAGCACGCTGAGCAGCAAAGGGACTCCCATGCCGAGGAGTTAAAGGTGGGCAGACCGGGCAAGTGGGGGAAGAGGGAGGCGAGGCCCGTGGAGGCACAGCCCGCACCCACGGCTGCTGAGACTCAGGGCCTCAGAGAGCAGATTGGAGAGTTCCCGTGGCTCGCTCCCTACACCTCGAGCCCGCGCTAAGGCAGACTCCTCAGGCCGGACGTGAAGTGGAACCAAGAGAGGAGGGCATTAGTGGATGCACAGTCCATCCGCAACTGCGGCTGCAGAGCAGGGGGAATCCAGGACAAGGCTAAGTGGTTTGCAACACCAGTGCAGGCTCAGCCTCTGGGCTGACCATTCCGCCAGGAATGTGACAGGGAACCCAGGGCGCGCAGTTTCTGAGGCAGAAATCTCAAACCAACGAGCAGGAGAAAAGGGAAGCAAGAAGCGAGGAGACACAGCCCACACCCCATAACTGTGGCGACATGAGCTTCCTTGCCAGGGGGTGCCCCTGGAGAGCAGCAGCAGCGCTGCAGGAGCGTCAGAGGGGGCGTTTTTCTTTCCCTCCCTTTTTCTTCTCTTTCTTTTTTCCCCTTTTCTCTCAGATAGGAAAAATAAATAAACTACATAGATAAGTGCACACCCCCACCCTCCCTCAGAAACCTTGGCCCCCTCTCTGCCAGAGCCTGAGGCTGACCCCTCAAGAGAGGAATAAGTCAGAACAAAGGTGCTTCGACTCCCTGGGGGTTGAGTAATTTACATAAGAGGCTGCAGGAGGGAGCTACTTAAACAGCTGTCTCTGCCCCCACCTCTCCTGGGAAGCTTGGGAAGCAGAACAACTTTGGCTGCTGAGACACAGGAAGGCCTACCAGCAGCTTTGGAATCCCCACCCTCCACCCTCCAACAGCCCCTGTGGAAAGAGTACCTGAAGACGCACATCCAGTCCTCTGGCTGCGCAGAAATCAGAGTGCCTCTGGACAGGCAGGGGCAGAAATAACACTGACTTTGTAAAAAAAAAACTACCAACCACACCTCATAACTCCACTCATCTAAAATAGACCTGCATCAACAGGCTCACTCTAGGGGCCAGGCGGCTGGCTCTGCCCCCACAACACACACAGGCGTGTGTGTAGAGCAGAGGAAAACCTAGGGAGAGCTTGGTGGACTTCAGCCAAGATTGGTACTGGTTACTTCTTGTTTTTTCTCCCTTATTTATTTTTTTTTATTGTGTTCGGTCTTGGTTTCTCTTTTGGTGTGTTATATTGTTATTGTTAATTGGCTTCTCTTCGATATTTTGGGGTGGTTTTTTTTCATTGATTGCTTGTGTTGGTTGTTTTTGGATTTTTCTATTTCATTAGTAAGTTTAGTTTTTTATATAGGCATATATAAAGGTGCATATATGTGGATATATATGTCCATATATATGGGGGTGTAGATATATATACATTTATATATTTTTTCTCTCTTTCCTTCTCTTCTAACCTCTCTCTCTCCCTTCTTTCCTGCTTCCTTGTCACAGCTTGATTTGTCTCCTCCTTTCCATTTTTTCTGCAAGTTCTTTTTCTTTGTTTATTTTTTTGCTGTTACAGTTGTTTTAAAGGTGTTGCTATTTTGTTTCTTGCATTCATTCTATTTTATAGTTTATTATATTTTATTTTATCTTGCTCTGCTATTTGTTCCATGGAGTTTTGTTTTGTTTTTCTTTTGGTTTTTTTTTTGGGGGGGGTGTTGGTTTTTTTCTTCTTTTCTAGTTTTAGTTATTTTGTTTCTGTTGGTTTGTTTTCTCCTTGTGTGTGATTGATATTTCTATACATATTGAGTGTAGGGTGATTGTTGTTTTGTACATCAGAGAGTATCTGGTTACCTTTGGTGGCTGTTGTGTTGTGCTAGTTGATCTCTTCTGCCTAAAACCCACTCTGCAGTGGGGCCCAGCCAAAGAAGCACAAGAATCATCACACCTAGAGACCAACTTTAGATAAAACCAGAGTATTACAGGGTCTGACCTACAAGATTCACACTCAAAGGGAAATTGCTAAAGGTACAAGAGCCCCTGGGGGCCAAGCCTCATCAGAGGGGTCAATGCTCACACAACAGCTTACAAACTTTGGACACAGCTAATCCTCACGGCTAGTCAGCTTGGGAGTCAAGCCCACCTACTGAGAAGCTGAAAGCAACAAACACTAGACCTCAACAGGAGAAGGCACATAACACAAGGAACACCTCTGGTATACACACACAGGAGAAAAGAGAGTCTGAGCAATTCAAATATAAAGGACATATATCACATAAGTCTACACAGAAAAGACTGAGAGACCTAGGGGATCTACCTATTTCATCGAAGTAAACACAAAGAGTAAGCCAGAATAGGGAAACAAAGAAGCACATCCCAAATAAGAGAACAGAAGAAACCTCCTGAATCTGTGGAATTAGAGGAAATAGAGGTAAACAACCCATCTGAGACAGAGTTCAGAACACTGATTATTAGAATCCTCAAGGAAATTAATGAGAATGAAAAGAAGGATAGAGAAATCACAAAAAACAACCAGGTAGAAGTAAAGAATTCAATTACTGAATTAAATAACAAACTCAATGGAATTACTAGTAGATTGGATGAAGCAGAGGATCGAATCAGTGACTTAGAAGACAAGATAGCAGAGATCATCCAAGCAGAACATCAAAAAGAAAAAAGAATAAAAAACATGGAAAATAGTTTAAGAGAACTAGGCGGCAACATCAAATGTGACAACATGCACATCATAGGAATACCAGAAGGAGAAGAGAGGGAGCAAGGGATCGAGAACATATTTGAAGTAATAATGGCTGAAAACTTCCCTAAACTGGCAAAGGAAATTGACATGCAAGTACAGGAAGTGCAGAGTTCCAAACAAGATGATCCCATACAAGCCCACACCAAGACACATTATAGTGAAAATGTCAACGGTTAAAGACAA
>NW_017732738.1:175479-177122 GCF_001890085.2 Hipposideros armiger
TATAGTGAAAATGTCAACGGTTAAAGACAAAATCAGAATCCTAAAAGCAGCAAGGGACAGGCAGCAAGTTACATACAAGGGCACCCCCATAAGATTATCAGCCGACTTTTCTACAAAAACTCTGCAGGCCAGAAGGGAGTGGCAGGAGGTCTTCAAAGTGATGAAAATCAGAGGTCTACAACCTAGCTTGCTTTATCCAGCAAGGTTATCATTTAAAATTGAAGGAGAGATAAAGATCTTCTCAGAAAAGAATAAGCTAAAGGAATTCATTACCACCAAGCTAGCATTGCAGGAAATGTTAAAAAGTCTGCTTTAATCAGAGGAAAGAGAAAAACAATCTAACTAGCAAAGACCAGGAACACAATAACAAAATGGCAATAACTACACACCTATCAATAATCACATTAAATGTAAATGGACTGAATGCTCCAATCAAAAGACATGGCGTGGCTGAGTGGATAAGAAAACAAGACCTTTGCATATGCTGTACACAAGAGACTCACCTCAGATCAAAAGACACATACAGGCTGAAAGTGAAGAGATGGAGTAAAATATTTCATGCAAATGGAACCGAAAAAAAAGCTGGAGTAGTGATACTTATATCAGATAAAACGGACTTTAAATTGAAGAATGTAATGAAGGACAAAGAAGGGCACTTCATAACAATAAAGGGATCAATCCAACAAGAGGACATAACTCTGGTAAACATCTATGCACCTAACATAGGAGCCCCTAAATATATAAAACATATTTTTACAGACATAAAGACAGAGATCAACAGTAACACTATTATAGTAGGGGACTTCAACACCCCGCTGTCACCAATGGACAGATCCTCCAGACAGAAAATCAACACAGAAACAGTGGCCTTAAATGACACTTTAGACCAGCTGGATTTAATCGATATTTTCAGAGCATTTCACCCCAAAGCTGCAGAATATACATTCTTCTCAAATGCACATGGATCATTTTCCAAGATAGACCACATGTTAGGCCACAAAACAAATCTCAATAAATTTAAGAAGATTGAAATCATATCAAGCATTTTCTCTGACCGCAATGCTATGACACTGGAACTCAATTACAAGGAGAAATCCTGAAAGCTCACAAATGCATGGAGGCTAAATAACATGCTACTAAATAGCAAGTGGGTCAAAAATGAGATCAAGGACTAAATCAAAAGATATCTTGAGACAAACGAAACTGAAAACACCACAACCCAAAATCTCTGGGATGCAGCGAAAGCAGTCCGAAGAGGAAAGTTCATAGCAGTGCAGGCCTACCTAAAGAAGCAAGAAAAAATTCAAATCAACACGTTATCCTTACACCTCAGAGAGCTGGAAAAAGAACAGCAAAATAAGCCTAAAGGGAGCACAAGGAAGGAGATAATAAAGACCAGAGCAGAAATAAATGAAATAGAGACCAGGGAAACAATACAAAAGATCAATGAAACCAAGAGCTAGTTTTTTAAAAAGAGAAACAAAATTGACAAGCCTCTAGCTAGACTCATCAAAAGAAAAAGAGAGAGGGCTCAAATTAGTAAAATCAGAAATGAAAGAGACAAAGTAACAACAGACTCCACAGAAATACAAAAAATCTTAAGAAATTACTATGAGCAATTATATGCCAACAAATTTGACAAT
>NW_017732738.1:186941-188036 GCF_001890085.2 Hipposideros armiger
ATTCAATGGAATTGTAATAGATAAGCATGATATCGGGGGTGGGAGGGCAATAGATGGGGGGAGGGGGGTTGTTACTTTGTGAGGGTGAAAAGGGTAACTATTGCATTGTTCTATACACCTGAAACTAACAATAAAAAATAAAAATAAAAAAGAATTCAGTATACATTCTTGGACCTGATTTTTTTTATTATTAAAAGTTTCATAATTTTTTTAAAGTGATCATGTAGTTGTAAAAACAACATGTGCATGATTTTTGCATGACAACTCAAGCATTTCTCTGGGTTATTAAAAATCTTCATAAACAAACAAAAAAAGGAAATAAATCTCCTCGAAATGGGTTCTAGCAATGATTTTTTTTACTATGACACCTAAAACACAAGCAACAAAATAAAAAATAATCAAGTGGGGCTAACATCAAACTAAAAAAACATTTCTGCAAACAAAAGAAACCATCAGCAATGTAAAAAGACAACCTATGTAATGAAAAATAAATATTCACAAACCATACATCTGATAAGGGATTAATATCATATATATATATATATATATATATATATATATATATATATATAACTCATACAAGTCAACAGCAAAATGTAACACATAATTCCATTTAAAACTGGGTAAAGAACCTAAATAGACATTTTTTCCAAAGAAGATATTCAAATAGCCAAGAAGTACATGAAAAGGTGCTCAACATCACTAATTATTAGGAAAATGCACACTTGTTATAAATAAACTGCCATCAGAAAGAGAAAACAAATGCTGGTGAGGATGTGAAAAAAAAGGGAACCCTCGTGCAGTGTTTAGTGGGACTGCAAATTGGTGCAGCCACTGTGGAAAACAGTATAAAGTTTCTTCAAAAAATAAAAAATAGGGCCGGCCAAGTCGCGCTTTGGTTAAGAACTGGCTTGGGATGCCAGAGGGCCCCGGTTCGGATCCCACATACGAGGGCCAGTGACACTGCTCTCTACAGCTAAGATGCTGAACAACAGCTCAACCTGGAGCTGGGCTGCCATGAGACGCCGCGACGGCGTAGGCTGCAGCCATTGCTGCAGTGAGTTGCCATGGGCTACCATGTGTAGCCAACAGCCA
>NW_017732738.1:188165-189905 GCF_001890085.2 Hipposideros armiger
CAATAAATCAACAAACAACAAATGCTGGCGAGGTTGTGGGGAAAGGGAACCCTGGTGCACTGCTGGTGGGACTGCAGACTGGTGCGGCCACTATGGAAATCAGTATGGAGGTATCTCAAAAATCTGAAAATGGAACTACCTTATGACCCAGCAATCCCACTCTTAGGTATTTATCCAACAAAACCCAAGACATTAATCCAAAAAAATATATGCACCCCTATGTTCATTGCGGCGCTATTCACAATAGCTAAGACTTGGAAACCGAAATGCCCATCGGTAGACGACTGGATTAAGAAACTTTGGTACATTTACACAATGGAGTATTACTCAGCTATAAAGGAGAAGGAAATAGTACCCTTTGCAACAATATGGATGGAACTAGAGAACACTATGCTAAGTGAAATAAGTCAGTCAGAGAAAGACAAATATCATATGATCTCACTTATATGTGGATTCTAAGGAACTGAATGGATGGGAGATGGGGACGGAGATAGTCTCAGAGACACTGAGGAAAAACTGAGGGTTGCTAGTTGGAAGGGAGTGGGGATAAAGGAGAAGGGGAAAGGATGAGACAATACAAATTGGTAACTATAATATGGCCTCAGGGATAGACAAGATAGTCTGAGAAATATAATCAATAATGTTGTAAATATTTTTAGGGGGCCAGATGGACTCATGTCTTGTTAGGGAGACCACTTCATAGTCAATGTAGAGGCCTGACAACTGCACTGTATTTCTGAAGCTGATGTGGAATAATAATGTATGTCAACTATAATTACATATACATATAATCACGGGACATGGAGTAGAAAGTGGGAATGGAGTCAATGGAATTGTAATAGATAAGCATGATATCGGGGATGGGGCAATAGATGGTGGGAGGGGGTTTGTTACTTTGTGAGGGTGAAAAGGGTAACTATTGCATTGTTCTGTACACCTGAAACTAACAATAAAATAAAATAATTAAAAAATTTAAAAATAAATAAATAAATAAATAAAATACAGAAAAAAAGAAAGATAATGTAATCATCTCAACAATGCAGAAAAACATTTAACAAAATTCAACATTCATTCATGATAAAAACTCTTAATAAATTAGGTATAGAAGGAATGAACCTCAACATAATAAAGGCCATATATGACAAGCCCACAGTTAAAACCATACTCAGTGGTGAAAGGTTGAAACCTTTTCCTCTATAATCAGTAACAACATAAGTGTATCCACTTTCACCACGCCTATTCAACAAAGTACTGAAAATCCTAGCAAGAGAAATAAGACAAAAAAAGAAATAAAATGCGTCAGATTTGTAGAGAAAGTAGTAAAGTTGTCTCTGTTTACAGATGACATGATTTTATATATAGAAAATCCTAAAGACTCAACCAAAGAAAAACCCGTTAGATTTAATCAATTAATTTAGTAAATCTGCAGGACATAAAATCAACATTTCCATATACTAATAATAGTAACATTTCTGTAGAAATAAAGAAAACTATTCCATTTACAAAATTGGATTTCACATGTAAAAGAATGCAACTGGAACCCTATCTTACACGACTCACAAAAACTAAATCAAAATGGATTAAAGACTTAAATGTAAGATCTCAAACCATAAAACCCCTAGGAAAAAAAAAAGGAAGAAGTGGATGGAGATAGTCTCAGAGACACAGAGGAAGAACTGAGGGTTGCTAGTCGGGAGGGGGTGGGGATGAAGGAGAAGGGGAAGGGATGAGACAATACAA
>NW_017732738.1:191550-213544 GCF_001890085.2 Hipposideros armiger
CCTGGAAACAACCTAAGTTTCCATCAATAGATGAATGTATGAAGAAGACCTGATACACATACACACACACACGCACACGTGCACACACACACACACACACACACACACACACACACACAATGGAATACTACTCAGTCATTTTTTTTAAAAAAGAAGAAAATCATGTCATTGGCGACAACATGAATGGACCTTGAGGGCATTATGCTAAGTGAACTAAGTCAGACAGAGAAAGACAAATACTGTTTGATCTTACTAATATGTGAAATTAAAAAAAGAAAACAAAAAAAAAACTTAAACCAAATTCGTAGAATAGAAAATATGATCCAATTTGTGATTAACAGAGATGTGCATGGGGGTGGGGAGTGGGGAAATTGAACGAAAGTGGTCAAAGTCACAAACCTCCAGTTGTAAGATAAATAAGTACTAGGGACGTGATTGTACACCGTGATGACTATAATTTACACTGCTGTGTGATATATTTGAAAGTTGAGAAAGTAAATCCTAAAAGTTCTCATTAAAGAAAAAAACATTTTTTGTAACTATATGAGGTAATAGATGTTAACTAAATTTATGGTGGTAATCATTTCACAATATATGTAAGTCTAGTCATTATGCTGTTCACCTTAAAATTATACAGCACTGTATGTCAATTATTTCTCAATAAAACTGAAAAATACCAAAATAAATGTCTGTTGTTTAAGCCAGTCCTTTTGTGATAGTTGGTTAGCCCCAGAAAACCAAAACACAGAGTATAGCAAGAGGGTGGTTGGATAGACAGACAGAGAGGTGGATGTTTAAATGAGTATGTAAAACAAACTGTCCAGAAGTTTGCTCATCAGCCTGTTGTGAATGGTTCTCTCCGAAGTGGGCTGAGAAGGAGTTGTCACGTCTTACTTTGTGTATCTATGTTATTTGATATTTTTGCACTGAGAATGTCTTACTTTTGTAATAAAAAACTCACAGGCAGGACTTCCAGTTTCCAGTCCAACACATAGGAAGCTTAGAAGCCATCACCCATTTTTGACAAGTTAAAAGCTGAACAATCTGACAAATCAGCAACCATTCTTAGATCCATAAGAGGAGTATGGTCACAGGGCAATCTGCTGCCCCCAAGTCGGAGAGACAGAGAGGCGAATACAGAGAATCACAACTTCTTAGATCAGAAGCCCATGGCTGATCCCATTGTGGGAACCAGTGCCCAGGTGGGGAAACCTGACCTGTGACTGATGACCAGCTGGAGGCTCAGTGTGGACAAGTCAGAAAGATAAAACACCAGGGGAACCCAGTCATAGGGGCCCCCACACCTCTGTAAGTTTTACCTCCAGGAGATCCACCATGTTCACAGTAAATATCAGAGAAAACACCATTTGCGTTTTTAGCTGGGGGAGGGAAAGGAACCATTTTAAAGTACACCAGGGTATCCTGGGCTTTTTGTTGTGTTCATTGTTGTTTTTATTTATTTTTTTATTGGCTTCAGGTGTACAAAACAACATCGTGATTATACATTTATATACCTCACAAAGTGATATTAACAGGTTGTTTGCAGGAGAAGCTAGTTATTCAAAGCCCAACCTATTGGGATACTAGCAGAGCCTAAATGACCTTAGGGAAGGGAAATGCTCAGCCCCAGCGCACTTTGGCCATCCTGTTTCATCTAAGGGGAAAGGAAAACACTGAGGAGCACTGGAAAAGCACTGAGAAGCCACAGTCCAGAGGCACAGGCACACTAAGGACTGAGACCTAATCATAAGAATATAGAACGTCTCCCACCCCCATACCTCACCGTGACAGTACCAAACACCTTATTACAGTCATTGTCTTTACCCGGTAATGCATGTCTAGCTACCAAGAAAAAAATTACAAAACATTTTAAAAGGCAAAAATCAGAGTTTGAATAGACAAAACATCAGAGCCAGGCTCAGATATTGCAGGAATCTTAAAACTATCAGACCAGGAATTAAAAACAAATATTATTAATACACTAAGGGCTCTAATGTATAAAGCAGACAGCATGCAAGAAAGATGGGAAATATAAGCAGAGATGGAAATTCTAAGAAAAAACAAAACAAACGCTAGAGATCAAAATTACTATAACAGAGATAAAGAATGCCTTTTATGGGGTTATTAGTAGATTAGAAATGACTAAGAAAAGAAAATCTCTGTGCTTGAGGATTTCAATGGAACCCTCCACAACTGAAAAGTGAACAGAAAAAAAGAGAGAGACAAAAAAAAAAAAGAAAAAGAACAGAATATCCAAGAACTGTGGAATAACTATAAAAGTTGTTGTATGAGTATAGCATACACATAATGAGAATTCCAGAAGAAAAAGAAAGAGAGAAAGGAACAGAGGAAATATGTAAAACAATAATGACAAGAATTTCCCCCAAATTAATTAATACTAGACTCCAAACCATAGATCCAGAAAACTCAGAGAAGACCAAATAGGACAAAATGGAAAAAAACAAGCAAACAAACAAACAAGCGATACAGGTAAGCATATAATTTTCAGAATACAGAGAATCAAATATAAAGGAAAAATCCTAAGAGAAGCCAGATGAAAAAAATAATACTTCATCTATTGAGGAGCAAATATAAGAATTACATCTGGGAGCCAGCCGAGTGGCACGTTGGTTAAGAGTTGGCTTGGGACTCCAGCTCTGAGCAGCAGGGCCCTGGTTCAGATCCCATATTAGGGCCAGTGACGCTGCACCCTCTACAGCGAAGATGGTGAACAACAGCTCGACCTGGAGCTGGGCTCCCATGAGTCGCCGGGGACAGCATAGGCTGCAGTGGGATGCCAGTGGGCTGCCATAAGCTACTGTGAATAGCCAGCAGCCAGTGTGAGTGGCCGTAAGCGGCCATCCAATGGCCGGTAAGTGACTGCCTCACCCGGGAAGAGCACAATGATCACAATACCAACATGGGCCAGTGAAGTGATGTTGTCCACAACTAGACTGATGAACAAAAGGACAGCAACTTGTCTGTTCCCCTTCCCCAACTCCCCAACACTGTTCCCTTCTCCCAATTCCCCAATGAAATCTTTAAAAAAAAAAAAAAAGAATTACACCTGGGGTGGCAGAGTGGCTCAGTTGGTTAGAGCGCAAGCTCTGAGCAACAGGGTTGCCAATTCGATTCCCACATAGGCCAGTGAGCTGCACCCTCCACAAAATGACGTGAGCTGAGCTGCCGCTTAGCTGCCAGTGGGTGGCCGGATGGCTCAGTTGGTTAAAGTGCATGCTCTTAACAAGTTTGTCTGTTCAACTCCCGCATGGAATGGTGGGCTATGTCCCGCACAGCTAGATTGAAAAATAAACAGTGACTGTACAAGGAGCTGAGCTGTGTACTAACATCGAAGGAGAAAAACTTGACTACTTGGAGCTGATGGGCCTGAGAAAAACACACTGTTCCCCAATAAAGTTAAGAAAAAAAGGGGTGGGGGAGGCAAGGCTTCCCTTTAAAAAAAAAAAGAATTACATCTGACTTCTCCTCAGAAATCATGCAAACAAAAAGACAATGAAGGACCAGCCGAGTGGTTCAGTTGGTTAAGTGCTAGCTCTGAGAAACAGATTGCTGGTTGGATTCCCACACCGGCCAGTGAGCTGCGTCTGAGCTGAGCTGCAGCTGAGCTGTTGGCTCAGCTAGTGAGAGCACATGCTCCTAACAACAAGACTGTCTGTTCAGTGGTGGGCTACACCCACCCGCAACTAAGATTGAACACAGCACCTTGAGCTTAGAGGCCACGAGCTGCCAACGGGAAGCCAGATGGTGACTGGCGCTTTCCACAACAAAGATTGAAGAACAACAACTTGGCTGGTCCCTTTCCCCAATTCCCCAACACTGTTCCCCACCCCTAATTTCCCAATACAAAAATTTTTTTTCTTTAAAAACCTAAAGTCAATCATCTAAGCTCCCACCCTAGAAATCTAGAAAAAGGAGAGCAGGTTAAATCTAAAGTAAGCAGAAAAAAAGAAAATAATGATAATTAGAGAATAAACCAATGAAATTGAAAACAGAAAATTAATAGAGAAAATCAATGAATACAAATGCTGGTTTACTGAAAAGATCAATAAAAATTGATAAACCTCTATCCAGGCAAACAAAGAGAGAGAGAGAAAACAAACTACTAATATCAGAAATGAAAGAAGGAAAATCTCTATTGATACCAAGAATATTAAAAAGATAATAGAGAAATCCTAGAGACAATTCTGTGTCCACAAATTTTATAATCTAGACAAAAATAGAACAATGCTTGAATGACAAAATCTGCCAAAACTCACACAAGAAGAAATGGACAATCTGAACAGGCCATTGCTATTTTGTTGAGCCCTCCCCCTTCCTGGCATGCCGACCCAGGTGGCTGCCATATCTCAGTCTCCATCAAGCTGGCTAATGGCATTCCTTCACCACATCCTGGTGATTCCAGATCCCGCCCCACCCAACTTTTGGGCACATCCAAGCTGTTTCCAGTGGCTTTTTCATATAACCCTCATGCCTTAGCTCATGCTGCAGACTTTCTTATGGTCTCTCAAAGGTTCACAGAAACCAGACAAGCAGCATCTGGCTTGAGCAAGTCCTGTACCTCTGGCTGAGCAGCCCTAAGCCCAGCACTAGTGACAGCTGGACTTGGTTTGCAGCTTGGCCTCTCAAGGCACTTCCAAGCACAGCATGGGCAGCAGCCATTTGCAGATTTCTTTGTGGCTCCTGGCGGGTGGCCCCAGGTGAGGCATGGGCTGCGGCTGCACTTGACCTTCAGCAGATCCTCTCCAAGTTGGTCCTGGGGCTTCGAAACAAGCTGGAGCATCCAAGAACAACACACCCAAGGGGCAGGTTGGGCAGGAACCAGAGCCCTGCTGAGACAGATCCTGCTCTATAGGGTTAACCCCTGCACCACAACCCCTTTACTGTAGTCATGGCCAGTCCTCACAACCAATGAGGCTGAGGGTCAATCCCTCCCACTGATGTGCAAAGAGCAACCAAGGCTCAGCCATAAGAGGAGGGCACACACAACCCACACAAGGGACACACCTGGAGTGTGTGGCTCAAGTGACCAAGAAGATTGTGCCACTGATCACCACAGAACACCTACTATTTTACATAAGGCCACTCCACTAAGACTAGAAGACATAGCAGCACTACCTAATACATAGAAACAAACACAGGAAGGCAGCCAAAATGGGGAGACAAAAAAATGTATCCAAAATGAAAGAACAGAACAAAGCTCCAAAAAAGAGCTAGACAAAATGGACACAAGCAATAGCAATCTACCAGATGCAGAGTTCCAAACACTGGTTATAAGGATGCACAGTGATCTCAGGGAAAACTTCAACAAACAGATAGGAAACATAAAAATGGAGATAGAGGGCCGGCCTAGTGGTGCGTTGGTTAAGAGTTGGCTTGGGAGTGCGAGCTCTGAGCAGCAGGGCAGCCGGTTTGGATTCCACATGGGCCAGTGACCCTGCACTTCCTACAGTTAAGATGGTGAACAACAGCTCGACCTGGAGCTGGGCTGCTGTGAGTCACTGGCAGCCAGTGTGAGCTGCCATGAGCCATTGTGAATGGCCATCCAATGGCCAGCGACCGATTTGCCTCAGCTGGGAAGAACGCAATGATCACAATACCAACATGGGCCAGTGAAGCAATGTCCTCTACAACTAGACTGAAGAAAAAAAGGACAGCAACTTATCTGTTCCCCTTCCCCGATTCCCCAATACTGTTATCCTCCCCTAACTCCCCAATAAAAATCTTTAAAAAAAAAAAAAAGGAATACATTAGAGGAAATCAACAGTAGATTAGGGGCTGGCCAAGTGGCTCAGTTGGTTAAGATCTCACTCAGGAGTGTAAGCTCTGAGCAACAGCAGTTTGAGTCTCAGCCCGGGTTGAGCTGCCACTAAGCTGCCAACAGGTGGCAGGGTGACTCAACTAAAAAAAAAAAAAAACAAAGAAAAAAGAAAAAAAAACAGTAGATTAGATGAAGCAAAGGAGCAGATCAGCAACTTGGAAAATATCCAATCAGAACAGCAAAAAGAAAAAAAATATTAAAAAAATCAAGATAGTGTAAGGGGCCTCTGTGACAACATCAAATGTACCTACATTCACATTATAGGGGTGCCAAAAGGAGAAGCAGAAAAGCAAGGAATTGAAAACCTATTTGAAGAAATAACGACAAAAAAATTCCCTAACCTAGCAAAGGAATTAGACATACAAGCCCAGGAAGTGAAGAGAGTCCCAAACAAGATGAACCCAAACAGGCCCACACCAAGATACATCATAATCAAATGCCAAAGGTTAAAGACAAAAAGAGAATGTTAAAAGCAGCAAGAGAAAAGCAGTTAGTTACCCACAAGGGAGCTTTCATAGGACTGTCAGCTGTGGAGGAATAGAGTTCCTAAAACCCCTGGAATTTCCTGAGTGATAGGACCACCTTTTGCTATTCAAAGGAGCCCCTTTTGATCACTCCTGAGTTTATGCTATGGAAGTGACTTAGATAGCTTCAGCATGGGGTTGGTCTCCAAAAAGTCCAAGTGATCAGAGAGTTGGAATTTTCAGCCTCACCCAAAACCTCCAGTAATGAGCAGGGAGGAAGACTGGAAATTAAGCACTATAAAATCTCCTGAACAAAGATTTGAAGATTTTCTGGGATGGTGGCCGCAGGGTGGAACATCCCAGCTCCATGCAGACAGAAGTTCCTGTGCTCTGGACCCTTCTGGGTATCATCCTATGTCTCTTCATCTGGCTGTTGGTTTGTATTCATTATAATATCCTTTATAATAAGCATACATGTAATAACAATTTCCCCGATTGCTGTGAGCCATTCTAGCAAATTTTCAAACCTGAGGAGGGAGGAGGGGGTTATAGGGACCCTCATTTGTAGCCAAGTCAGAAAGAAGTGTGAATAACCCGGGGACTCACCATTTACAATTAGCATCTGATATTGGTAGGGAGAGGGCAGTCTTGGAGGACTGAGCCTTTAACGTGTGGGGTCTGTGCTAACTCTGGGTAGTTGATGTCAAAACTGAATTGACGTGTAAGACATCCAGCTCGTATCTGAAGAGAATTGGTTGTTGGGGTTAGAAGACACCTGGAATTTTTATTATTATTTACTGCAAAATTCCAGCATGAACTCATGATCTGATGTGACTGCCAAAAAATGTAAGAAAGTCACAGGCTCCAGCAGTGACAGTAGAGTGCTTGCCGCAGAAGGTGGAAGCACCAGCACTCATTTTTAGGGGAATGGGGTTCAGGCCTGGGCACTGCACAAGTGGGGACATTGACAGATCAGCCCTTCCATAGGACAACGTGGGTAAATAGGTGAAGGAACTAAGCCAGTCCTAACTGAGAACTTAGCAACACCCAGGCAAGAGATGAAAAGACCTAGGGTGTGTGTTTTCTCTGGAGACTGAGAGCAGCATCCCTCGGTGGAGCTCTCAACAGCAGGACGAGGACCAATGCACAGAAACCAAAGAAAGTGCCAAAGAAAGATAAAAACTCTTTCCCACTGTGGTGGCCACGTCGTGCAGCAATGACGGACTGGCTCAGAAGTGTTCACACATAAAACAGGTGACTTTCTGCGTGAATGTCTTAGAAACAAGTGTTTTTGTTCAATGAGAAATCGGGAGAAAGAGTTTCTCCTGTTTCTTTCGACTCAGAAGTTCCAACTCAGTAGTGAAAAATGATTTGTCAGCAGTAGGTGGTAGCTTCAAAGCCCTTCAGATGTCATCTCCTTTGTTCCCCACCCTCAACTCCATCTGATTATTCTTTTTTAGAGTAGTCCTACCCACATTTTCCAAATAATGCAGCCCTGAAGACAAGTTGCTTTTCTGCTGAGACACCCATGAGGACTTACCCCAGTTTCTGCAGGTTACACTGCGGATGCTTTGCTTTTTCACATAAAATTCCAACTCCTGCATCTCCCAGGGCATTTTCCCCCAAGTAGAGTCTGGTCAGGGACTGGCTGGTGCTCAGGACGGATGCGAGATCCACACAGCACACCGACGTGAGGCCACAATTGGCCAACCTTCCACAGAGATGGCAGAATGTCACCACAGCTCTCTCGCCCTCTCTGTGGTGAGTCAAGGAAGCACTGGCCCTGTCACCGCCTCCAGGTCAGTCCCCACATGAAAAGAGTGCATCCAAGCTCTATATTAGCTTTCTATTTCCTTTTCTGATTGTGTAACATCATGCAAACACCTTCTAAGCTGATGCCAATACTACAGCCTCTCAGCTCATTTAATTTTACTGTGGTGAAAATACACAACATAAAATTTACAGTGAAACCATTTTTAGGTGTGCATTCAGTGGCATAAAACACATTTACATTATTGTGCAGCCATCACCACCATCCATTTCCATAACTTCCTCATCATCCCAAACTGACACTCTGTCCCCATTAAATACTAACTCCCCATTCCCATCCCCCAGACCCTGGGACCACTCTTCTACTTTCTGTCTCTATGAACTTGACTACTCTAGGAACTGCATTCATATAAGTGGGTCATGCACAATTTGTCCCTTTCTGTCTGGCTTATTTTACTTGGTATAATGTCCTCAAAATTCACCCATGTTGCCACATGTGTCAGAATTCATTTTAAGGCTGTGCGTGTGCATATACCACATTTTTTAACCCATTTCTCCACTGATAGATACTTGGGTTGTTTCCAGCTTTTGGTTATTGTTAATAAGAACTTGAATTGCTGGATCATATGGTAGTTCTGTGTTTAATTTTTGTGAGAAACTGACACGCTTTCCATTTTACATTGCCACCAGCAATGCATGATGGCTTCAATTTCTCTGTTCTCAACAATTCTTGTCTGTTTTGTATTGTTTTATAATAACCATCCTAATGGGTGTAAATTGGCCCTACTATTTTCAAGTACTTTCTTCTCTTCTTCAAAATTCAAGTGTCCCAAAAGCATTCAGCAAAGGGCTGCACAGAATACCATGTCTGCTTTTTTTTTTTAGCACCATTTTCTTATTCAGTGTGGAGTCCAGGTTTGTCATGAAGCCCCAAGACTCTTCTGGGGCACTGCATGGCACTGGTTTTAGGTTCACAGCTAGTCTTAAAGGCAACACGGTGTGGCTTTTCCCACAGCAAACACTGACCATCTGGATTACTGACAAACACTTCAAGGTAACACGGGGAATGCCTGAGCAGCCAAGACCATCCTCACACAAACACTCCAGGCCATCAGGGCCCACTGCAGCCACAGCTCATGCTTCCTGAAGGACATTAGTTCTGACTCACCAGAGCTTCTGCAGGTTGCAGAACGCATGCCTCAGTCCCACACACAGAAGTCTGACTCCGCTGTCTGCCAGGGCATTGTGGCTCAGGTCCAGTTCCACCAGTGTCTGGTTGCTGCTCAGGGCCGAGGAGATGGTGAAGCAGCAGTGATGGGAAAGGCAACAGCGCCTCAACCTTCATGCCAAGCAGAAGCAGAAAGCATCAGAACATGCTGCCTTCTGGGACTGCCTTCTGGTCTGTGCTGGGTTTCAGCCTGAACAGAGGCACTTTTTCTCATGTTACAAAAGGAAAATCATGAAGTTTTTGTGAAAGTGTCATCTTATCAGAATTCCTCAATACAACCCAGGACATAGAGGGACGTTAGCTCACAAGCTCACAGCTGAGACCAAAACTGTTGAGCTCCAGTCAGTGAACATCGTCCATAAACAGGGGTCAACTCACAAATGTGCAAACAGCACATCCCTCTTCTGTAAATGAAAAGGGGATTGAAACTATGGGTTCCACCTCTTGGCCACATGTTCCTAACAGCTGAAACTCCCTCAGTTGTACACTGTGCTCTCCGTACTTGGACCCATCTCCTTCTCTTTGCCAACCTCATCCCTGCTATTCCACTTAATGATTCAACCCCAGACCGCCATCTGATTTTTTTAAATTAAAGTTTATTGGGGTGACAATTGTTAGTAAAGTTACATAGGTTTCAAGTGTACAATTCTGTAATACATCATCTATATATCACATTTTGTGTTCACCACCCAGAATCACTTCTCCTTTCATCACCATATATTTGATCCCTTTTACCCTCATCCACTACCCCCCCTTACCCTCTGGTAACCACTAAACTATTGTCTGTGTCTATGAGTTTTGTTTATTTATTTGTTTGTCTTGTTCCTTTGTTGTTTTCAGTTTTATATCCCACACATCAGTGAAATCATACAGTTCTCGACTTTTTCTGTCTGATATATTTCGCTTAGGATAATAATCATCTGATTCTTGATTTGTTTTACACACACACACACACACACACACACACACACACACACCTCATTAACAACAATTTGCCACTGCCATAGGAACAAGAACAACATCCCAGCTCCTTTCCAGGCCAATAGTTCATATGTCCTAGAGCTTTTGGGACCACCATCCTTTCTGCCCCATCTTCACACCAGCTAGAAGCAACATACAGCTAACTCTCTGTTGACCTGCCAAGCATCTCATCATCACCCACAACTCCCTGTTTGTGTCTCACTCTCTGGAATCCCATGAGGCAATGGGAAGAGTGGTATGGGATGAAGGTGAAGGGCATTTGAAGTGCCAAAACCATCCAGAACCTTGAAGTCCAGAAGAGGATTTGTAATTTATCAAAAGAGCAAAGCATTTAAGCACGTGAAATGGCATGATCAAAAAATTTTCTAAATAGTCCTCTGACTTCCATATGGAGAATGGTTGGTGAGTGGCTAAAGCAGATGCAGAGAGACCAAACAGCCAATATTCCTTCAATATGTATTTTTGAGCACTAACTGTGCTCAAAATGTACTGAGGCACTTATCCAGACAGTGTAGAGACAATGTCAAGACAAGCACAAATCCTGTTCTGGAAACTGATGGTCTTGGAGTCCACTGGAATATCCAGGCAAGTGATTGGGGTTGTGGGACCCAGGCTGGTGGAGTAACGATGAGGAAAGTGGACAACGACTTGTGCAGTAGGTAAAAGTGACAGGGGTGGGTATGATGAGAAAGACAGAGGTAGGAAAACCTCTTAGAGTGGTGGGCTTTAACACTGGCTGTGTAGCTTGTCAAAAATGCAGACGTGTGATGGAAGAGGGCTGGAAGGATGGCTCAGACCACCGTGTGCTCAACTCAGGGCATGTGACACTGATTCACATGTGGGCTCAGAACAAGCACATCTATAATCAGGCTACAGGAGTTTCCCTGTGACAATTCAATTTATACAAAATGTTCCAGCCCAAGTAGCCATTGTTGTATTTGTGAAACTCTCAGATTCTATGAACATGGCCAATGAGGAAATGGAAGATATTGAAGGCCATGCTCTTTTTGTCATACCACCAACAAATTACTTATTTTCAGTTCCTCCTCATTCTTCCCCATTTGATACTCTCAAGCAACTGGCCTCTGATCTATTCTGCCTTCCCACTTGCTATGGGAAGAACTGTGCCCCCTCAAAACATTCATACGTTGAAGCCTTAACCACTAAGACCTCAGAATGTGTCTGTATTTGGAAATGGAGCCTTTAAAGAAGTGAATAAGGTAAAAATGAAGTCATTAGGGTGGGCCCTGGTCCAATATGACTGGTGTCCTTATAAGAAGAGATCAGGACAGATACACAGAGAGATGACCATGTGAGGACACAGGGAGAAGATGGCCTGTGAAAAAGCCAGCCTCGCAGATACCTTCATTTTGGACATCCAGCTTCCAGGACTGTGAGAAAATGGGTATCTGTCGTCTAAGACCCCCAGGCTGTGGTGTTTGTTATGGCCACCCTGGGAGAATCATAAACCACTAATCTGGTGCCTGAGATCTTCCTCCAGTGCTAGTGCTTATTCTCTCTCTCTCTCTCTCTCTGTCTCTGTCTCTCTCTCTGTCTCTCTCTCTCTCTCTCTCTCTCACACACACACACACACACACACACACACACACACACACACACACACACAGGTTCTTACCACAATCTCTGAATGTTACAGCCAGGACTCTGGAGCATTTCACATAACACCTCCATCCCTGTGTCCCCCAGATTATTGTCACTGAGGTTTAATTCAGTGAGACTCTGGTTAGTGCTCAGGACAGAGAGGAGACCCCAGCAGAAGGCAGGAGTGAGATCACAGTTCACCAATCTAGAAATGGATAGAAGGAAGAGGGAGAGAAGAAAGTCAGTGTGTCAGAACAATGAACTGATGGTAGGGACCTAGCATGGCTGGCACCAATTGAGACAAAGGCCTCCCAGGGATGAAGAAGAGTCTCAGAACCGAAGATTGTCCACCGAGGAATGAAAAGGGCTGGGGAGCCTTGAAAAAACTCTTTGCATACCACATATGGAAGAAGTGTGAGCCTGTGACTGGCCCCTCCCTCAACCATTGGTCAACTGTCCCTCCCATGGCCTGGACATTCTGCCAAGAGGTAAAGCAATCAGTTCTCACATTGCTCTCAAAAATCCCTAGGCCAGGCCACAGCCTGGGAATAACGTTAGACTCTGAGGGGGGACTGGGCACATGGATATTTCTAACACTTCCAGGTGACTCCAATGTGCAGCTCTTGTGAAAACAGATTAGGACCCCGCAGGTCCAGGGGTGATTCTGCATTTCTAACAGGCACTGGGTGGACGCCCAAGCCACTGATCCTGAAAAGGTTCTAGAACACACAACTCAAGTGCCTCCCCTTAGAGAAAGGAAGCTGCCATCTGCAGTCTGTCTCAGTCTCTGTGAGCCTTCCTCACAGCTGTGGGATCTCAGTGGGGTCTCTCATTTGTCGGCTTCACTTTTAGGGCTCCAGTGAGCAGGTCTACCTCCTTCTCTCACTCCTTCTATCCCATCTTCTTTCTAGCTGTCCTGTCATCATGGACAATTGTCCTGTTTTCCCACCCCTGCCCTCTGCACTGGCTGCTTCTTGTCTGGCTTCCCCCTGCCCTACCTGCAGGACCTGGCTAGCCATTGGCTTCCCCCCCAACCCCCTGCCCCATGTGCCTCAGGCTCAGTCTGCTAGTGTAGCCCATCTTCCCCATGTGTCTGTGCTTCCTGGCTGTCCCCAAGTCACTGTGGGCAGGACCTGGGTCGCGGCCACCACTGAAGCCCCAGCAGGTGGTCCTTGATGACCAAACAATAAACAGAAAGTTGTGCTAGTGCTGGTATCGAGGCAGAGACGGAGTTAGAACTCATCACTGGAGTTAGAACTCATCACTGCCCATGGAAGGGCCTAGCCTTCTTTCTCCTAATTTCTGTCCCATGTCTAGTGTTTTCTACAGAGGTTAAACCCAAGCATTCAAAGAGCGGCCGCCTTCCCACCTCTGTAGTTGTGGCTGTTCCCATGCAGGGACTTCAGAAGTCAGGGAACTCAACCGCTGCACTGTCCTGACATGGCAGCTGGCTCCCAGCCCCCAGCAAGTGTGTGAACACACCCCGACTGACCAGGGTGCTGCTGGCGACAGCCTGATTGCAAACACATCATGGGGCCCAGGAGCATGCTCTCCTTTCCAGCCCTCTTTTCCTCAATTTCCCTTCATTATCGTTGCCCCAATGAAGCCGTGTCCTTCCTGCCATCTGCTACATACACTCTTCCTCAGATTACATTCACGACTTGTCTTTACCAGACCCCACTGCCCAAGTCCCACCAGTCCCACAAAGCAGCTCCTGCTTTACTCCTCTGACAAACTTCCCCCCAGCATTCAGCACTAAGGTCCCTCTGTCTTCTGTGATCCTGGGTCAGTCACTGGGGTCATTTTGCCCCTTAAGGATTAATAACACACTAGAGCCCCAAGTAGATTACAAGCGATCTGAGTTTATAAATGTGTTCACTCAGTTGTCCAACCCACAGAAGATCTTATGCTGAGCTGGCATCCATCAAACATTTGCTTATTGCTTTGTTGGCTTTTTTTCTCATCCCACTTGTCCATATATCCTTCTTCTACTAGTCAACCTCTGCCAGTGAGGGGGTCTGCTATAAATAGGGGGTGGTAGCATTACTGCATAGCCATGCCAACTGCATTTTAAAGACAGTTGAGAAGAGGGGAGAAGGAACACTGCCAAGAGAAAGGTGGCTAGAAGAGGAGGTTGCAGGGGGAGATGTGCTACCACCTGCATGAGGTCGACCTCCTTACCGATGAGAAGGGACAGTGTGAGGACCTGGAGGGTCACACTGGCCCATAAGACAGTGTCCAACATCCTCCTCCTCCTCGTCCTCCTTGGGTGAGTAAAGGAGCAGCCTCAGAGAAAGTGACTCCACACTGCGATAGTTCTGGATACAAAAAGAAGAAACCACATGGTCCATTCTGGTGGAGAGATTGATCTTGATTTTGGGGAAGTGGCCCATGGCCCTTTGCACAAAGTCCTCCTCCTGCATCTCATACAAGCAATAGAACAGCTCCAGCTGACTGGGCTGGGTCTGCAGCGTCTTGGCCTTGGTCTTGGCTTCAATCCACTTCAGCAGCTCCAGCCTGATTTGCTGAGAGATCTTACAACTGAGTTTTTTCTCCAAGTATGAGGTCCTCTCCTGGTTTATAAGCCCAAAGAGGAAACGAACAACAAAAATCAGATACCCCTTTTCAAATTTGCCGTAGTTTTCAAGAAGGACCGTCACATCTCGTTTGGGAAGCTCCAAACGACCCCCTGGCATATTCTTCATGCCCTGCTGTTCCTCCTCTTCCAGCAGGTAGTACATGGCAGCAAAGAACTCCTGGAAAGTCATGTGGATGAAGTTGTAGAATGTCTCACAGTCCACTTCCTTTTGGAATAGGTTCACCCTCAGGAAAGCAGACACATCTGCCTTCTGCAGGCCATGGTTCCTGAGGTCACTCTCCTCAAACAGGATTTTCTGGTTCCAGATTCCATCTGCGGCCAATGAGCAGAGACCCCGGAGGTTGGCAGAGACATGGTGCTTCTGGCTCCCTCCCTGCGAATGCAGCAAACTGGAGAGGAAGAAGATGTACACCGCAGTGGTGGTCTTGGACGTCTGAGCAAGACTCTTGCCACTGTCCATCTGCTGTTTGAGCCCCGTGCACACGATCCAGCAGACCAGGGGGATGAAGCACATGGTGAAGAGGACCTCGTTCTCCTGAGTCAGTCTGATGGCTTCCCTGGCTTGCTGCTCATCTGAGAAATACTTAAAGAAATATTCCTTCTTCTTCGCCTCTGAGAAACCCAGGACCTCCACATGTCGCGGACGGTCCAGCAAGTGCTGCAGCTTCTCCAGGGCCACGGGTCTCGTGGTGATGAGCAGGGAAGCCTCTGGAAGCAGCCTCTTTCTGATGAGGCTGCTCAGGAGAATGTCTCCCCGCTCCACCTTCCGCCAGTCAGTGCAGAGTGCTTCCATGTGCTCATCGAAGGCGCCTTGCAGCTCATCGAAGCCGTCCATGAGGAAGAGGATCCTGGAAGGCCTTCTCACAATCTTGTGTATGGGTGGGTTTGGGTCAGGGCAGCAGCTGACCATCAGGTCCCCCAGGCTCCTCTGCGTCCCGAGGCTCACCTCCCGACAATGGATATAGAACAAGTAGTCGAACCTGTCCTTGTAAAGCTTCTCCGACGCCCAGTCCAACATGATCTTCCGGGCCAGTATTGTTTTCCCAATGCCCGCTGACCCCTGGAGCACCACCGTGTGCACAGGCTCAGAGTGTGGGTCCTCGGGCTCAAACAGCAAGTCCAAGTTCATGGAACTCACAGAGCTGTCCCGCGTCTTGGCAGAAGACCTGCCGATGGCCAGGAGCTCGTGCTCTCTGTCCTGCTGGCTCTGGTATTCCTTGACAAGACGCAGCCTGGTATAGCGCTTGTTGAGGTTCACACTCTCACCCAGACGGGCATTCCTGTCTTTAATGCACTGGAATCTGCTTCTCACATGTTTTCTGTATTTTGTACAGTAATCTGCAGCACAGACAGAAAGCTTAATTTTGAGAGAACCCTGAGCACACCCACCTAGGTTGAGCTATCAACAGGGACCTACTGTCCCGTAGGGAGTGGTGACAGGAACTAAGAAATGGGAAGTGAAGCTCCTCTCCACTACTTGGGTAGGGAAGGCTCCAGAAAATCTGGAGTGTCAAAATCTTCCTATCCACAGTTGAACAGAACAGCAAAGTGCCTATGCACTGCCCCTGGGCAGAAAATCCTTCTTATTCACTCTTACTCTTCTAGGTAGTCTACAGCCTGTGCCTTTTAAAACCCGAAACATGCCATGGCCTCCCCTCAGTTTGAGGACTGCAGAGAGCCAGGTGCTCATGTGCCCGTGGCTTCAGCAATTGTGGATTTCCTGAGACAGGCCTTTGCACCCAAGGAGCAGGAGCACATAGAAAGGCCAGCCTCCCACTCTCCCAGCCTCCCTGTGCCTCCAAACTGAGTCTCCAAACCCAGTTGAAAGCACCACCCCCATGCTTACCTTCCTTTTTTTTACAAATAGAGATTCTGGAAAGGTACCCCAATAAACCCATCCACTCCTCTTCGAGGCTTTCTTCCCGGCATTCCACAGAAACATGTACATTATCTGAAAATAAAAGGAAAAAGATACAAAGTGTCAAAAGCCAGGACTCCTGACTAAGGGAGTATAATTGACACCCAACACCTGGCACAGGTCAAAGGCACCTGCCTGGACATCTCCCAAACCAAAACACAGCTCAGAGACACACCCGACTGGTGGGCAAGCACACATTCTGTCGGAGGTGTTCCTGTGCTCCTAATTTCAAGACAGAGGCATTGATCCACCCTCTGAGCATTATGCCCCCACCGAATGCAGTCTCAGAATCTCTCTCCCAGGCCCAGAAATAACCAGCAAACATGTGGCAGGTGGGCTTGTCTTCTCCTTTATGTCTGTCAGTTCCTGCCGTGCTCTGGCATTGAAGCCATCCCGGTGATCCCTAGTACTCCCAAGATGGTCACGGCTGGCAGGATCCTCCCCCAACCCCCAAACTCCCAGAATTCTTCTTACCCATATTCTGTGTCTTCAAGAGTGAGAATTACCAATCTGATTTATGTCTAAGTCTGTGGTGCTGAATCCTGGTTGACTTTAGATTCACCTACGAAGCTTTAAAAACACCAATTCCAGGATTCCACCCCGTGATTCTTTTTCAACCCGCCTGAGATGGGGCCCAGGCACCATTATATTTTAAAAGCTCCAACTTGCATCCACACTTGAGAATCACAGATCTACAATAAACAGTCAGTAAATGCCCAAAGAGGCATTTCCTAGAAGAAATTTAGACTCAGTTGAACAAGAGTGAGGAACCAGGGGAAATACATGGTACTGACAACTTCAGAGGGCAGGGACCTGACAGCGAGACGAATGATTCCAAGGAGGGGTCCTCTTCACCTGAATGCAAATGCTTCAGATCACAAAACAAAATCCAAACAGTAACAAATCAAAACCACGACTTAATTTTTACCAAAAGCCTAACCTTAGCCAGAGCACTATTCCCCTCCCCCCAAAAAACAAACAAACAAACAAAAAACAAAACTTCTAAACCTGGTTATAATTCTTCCACTTCAAAGCCCAGCTGTTGAAGCCAAGATGCCCCTGTGGTTACCAGCCAGGCTTCAACCAAAGGCACACCTGGTGCTGAGTCCTGGACTTGGCCGTGAAGAGGATGTAGCCACAGGCAACAAGGACTTCCAGGCTCACTTTCCATTTTTGGGCAACCAATCTCCAGAATTCTTTTTCATCTTGTATAACTGAAAAGCTATGTCCACTAAATGACAATTATGCATTCCTCTCTCTCTGTAGCCCCTGGCAGCTATCACTTTCTGTCTCTGCAAATTTGACGACTCGAGGGACCTCTTATAAATGGAACTATACAGCATGTGTGTTTCTGTTACTGGCTTATTGCACTTAGTACAATGAAATTGAAAATTCAATTGGAAGTGCTTGCCTCATGGGCATCTTATGAGGAATGAACAAAATCCACAAAAAGTGTTTAGCAAAATACTTCTGCAACTATGATTATGATACTTTAAGTTGGTTACTAAGTATGTAAGTACTGATATAATTATAATTGCATTCTTATACACAGTTTGTTTAGCACACCCACTGTTGTGCTCCCCTCCTCATGACCCCATATTACTTTCTCTTCCTTGTCACACCCACATTGCTGCGCCACCCAGCCGTGCCTCTCCCAGTTGGCTGGTTCTTTTCTATCCCTCCTTTCCACTAGCTCAACATCATCACCTATGGTTTTCCACATTCCTCTGAGCCTTCATGTGCCCTTCCCTTGTTCAGAACACCAACCAGAGGGAAGGACCTCACACCCACCGTGTCCTCAGGCATGAAGAGAATTTCTCTGACCACCTCCATACCCAAAGCAATGGCCACAGGAAACGCTTTCCACACATCCCACACAGTTCTACAAGGAGAGACATTGCCCCATGAGCCATAGGAAGCAGAGTCTCGAGCTTGTTGACCATGCAGGTTGGAGACTTGGAGAAAGTTTCAGGCACAAGAGAGATTTGGATAAGGTGGAACTGATTAGGGAAGGTTTCCAGGGGTGTATGAGCCCTGACTTGGGTTCCTAAACGAGTTAGAAAAAAGCGAACTGCTTTCTTCCGTCTTCTCATAGCATTATCATGAGAGGAAGAAAGAGGAAGAGACCCAAGTAATAAAAGAAATAATTAGAAAGCAAACATGCCAATTATGGGGCCAGCTGAGTTGCGCATTGGTTAAGAGCTGGCTTGGGACGCCAGAGGGCCCCGGTTCAGATCCCACATATGAGGGCCAGTGACACTGCCCTCCATAGCTAAGATGCTGAACAACAGCTCAACCTGGAGCTGGGCTGCCTTGAGTCACCGGCGACAGCAGGTGGGTTGCCATGGGCTACCGTGTGTAGCCAGCAGCCAGCGTGAGCGGCCAGCAGCCGCCGTGAGCGGCCATCCAGAAGCCAGCGACTGATCTGCCTCGCCTGGGAAGAGCGCAATGATGGTGACAACTTGGGCCAGTGAAGCAACGTCCTCCACAACTAGACTGAAGAAAACGACAGCAACTTGTCTGCTCCCCTTCCCCCAATTCCCCAGCACTGTTCCCATCCCCCAACCCCCCATTAAAAATCTTTTAAAAAATTAAAAATAAAATAAAAACAGAAAATTCTGACAAGAATGCCAGCTCCGCCATTTTGCAGTATTCTTAAAAAAACAAACAAACAAACAAAAAACATGCCAACTATGAAGCATCAAAGGATACCATTAACAGAGGAAAACAGCAACCCATGGAATGGGAGAAAACATTTGCAAATCATATATTTGATAGGGGGTTAATATTCAGGATATACAAAGAGCTCTTATAAGTCAACAACAAAAAATAAACAACTCAAATAAAACATGGGAAAAGGACTTGAATAGACATTTCTTCAAAGATAAACAACCAATAAGCACATGAAAAGATACTCAATATCTCCAGTCAGTAGGGAAATGCAAACAAAAACCACAATGAGATACCATCTCACATCCATTAGGATGGCTCTATAAAAAGAAAACAAAATAAGTGTTGGCAATGATATGGAGAAATTAGAACACTTGTGCACTGTTGGTGGGAGTGTAAAATGGTGCAACCACTACGGAAAACGGTATGACCGTTCCCCAAAACATTAAACATAGAATTGCCATATAACTCAGCAATTCCACTTCTGAACATATCCCCAAAAGAACTAAAAGCAAGGTCTAGAAGAGATTTGTACACCCATATGCACAGCAGCATTATTCACTATAATGCAAAGTGAGGAGCAATCTGAATGTCGATTGATGAATGAATGGATAAACAAAATGTGGTCTATACATAGCATGGAATATTATTATGCCTTAAAAAAGAATGAAATCCTGTCATATGTGACAACATGGATGAAGCTGAAGGACATTATACTAAGTGAAATGAACCAGTCACCACTAAAAGGCAAATCCTGTATGATTCCACCTATAAGAGGTACCTAGAGTGGTCAAGTTCGTAGAGACAGAAAGTGGTAGTTGCCAGGGGCTTGGGGAGGGAAATGAAGAATTGTTGTTTAATGGGACAGAGTTTTGCAAGATGAAAAAGAGTTCTGGAGATGGATTGCACAACAACATGAATGTGCTTAACACTGCTGAAACATACATTTAAATATGGTTAAGATGGTAAATTTTGTTATGTGTCTCTTATCACAACTTTCAAAAAATACTGTCTTCCTTCCACTCACCCCACTCTGGCTCATCCCTCTTAGCTTTCTCGTAAAGGTCTCTCCTGTTGATTGCAGCAAAAATCCACACCGCCATGGCCCATGCCTTCTCCTCCCCATTGAAATCTATCATCAAGGTGGCTAGGTCCACGTGATCTGCTTTCTCTGTCTGACCCCGAGGGAGGGCCGTGCAGCCCTTCTGAGGAGGGTAGTCTTCTAAGTGCATCTTGAATTTCTTCATGTCCACATCCTCCAGGTCCTCCAAGTAGCGGGCCAGCTTGCAGCGGACGCTGGCCATGCTCACAGGCGGCAGGTCAGGGTCCTGAGGCATAGGCCACACTGGGAAGTGGACAGTGGGGCAGCAGGTGGGTAAGGAGATTCTCTTTAAAATCCAGCCTCAGAGAGAATGAAATTATCAAAACCTCAGAAGACTTAAAGGAAAAAAATATCATCTGACTGTAAGGAGTTTCATCCTCAGTTCTGAGAGTGAGCCAAATGCTTACCAGACAGTTTTCCTCTTGACTCGACCCAGGGGAGTGTCCTGAGCCATGGAAGAAAGGGGTCCCTGTGGAGAGATGCAGTACTTCAACCCACTCGCACAGGAACACCAGCAGCCACCGAAGGCCCACAACTGTGGCAGTTCCCGGTACCACCTCGGTGCTGCCCCAGGGAGCATGGGCCCCACTGATTACTGGGCAAACACATTACTACCCCTGAACTTCAGTTTCCTCATCTATAAATTCACAGAGTGAAAAAATGGTTTTTAAATTCCTTCCACATGAAGGAATATGCTGTTTCCTTGTTTCTGTTTGACCTGAGGAGAGATGGATGAGGGACAAAAGAAGGAGGCCAGAGCGTGAGTAACTATGGCAATGACAGGACAGAGGTCATGGCGTAGGAGGAGGAGATTGTCCACGACTGCCCTTCAATACTGTAGCGGAAGGGAACTTGGGGAGCACCGGGGAATGATGACTCCTGTAAAATTTGTGAGTATGAGTATAATAACTAGTCTAGCTCACTTTGATTGAGAGCAGGTATAGGCTGGGCACACGTGGCACTCATGCTTATTGTCACCCACACAAAGCCCTGTGAGGTGTGTGCGTGCTCCAGCCACCATTTGATGCAACTAGAGACAAAGTCTTGGCAAGTTTAAGTGATTTGCCTAGAGTCTCAAAGCCAGGAACGGACAAAGCCAGGATTTAGACCAGGCTCATCAATTTCTGAGCGTGTGCCCTACACTGCACTTTTCAAAGCCTGAAAAACTGTGAGAACACTGGTTCCTTCACTTAACTAGTTATCTCAGTCAGACTAGAACAAAAAATGGTTAGTCAGTAAAGTAGATGGTTAAAAGGCAAAGGTAGTTTCCTGATATTTATCATAAACAGCCTTTCATTATCGTGTTCACCGACTGAGTTTTTCTGATTAGATCTCAAGTTCCACAAAGACCAGAAATCAGCTGCTGTATCTCTCACCTTACACACCCCTAGGTTGTGGGTGGATGAACATATTGTCTCTATTAGGGATTGATCCCTTCCTATTACTGAACTGGGAAAATCATTACATTAGTCCAAAGCCATAAGTGATACTACCGGGACAGGGAGGCCATGTGAAGTAGTGGAAGTCTCTGAATTATGATTCATAATGACCATGGTTTGTTGTCCAAGTCCCTCAGACATGAGGTGCTCATCACTCCTCCTGCCTCCACTCCTGGCCGCATGTGCCCACCCACATCCATCTTCTTATGCATGGGGGGGTCACCTCTAGAGAGACCCCAATGTCCCACCCACCCATCCTTCTGTCCACATCAGGACTCTAACTCTCCTCCATGTTCCCCGTGCCTGACCTCAAGCACTTGGCCCTGACCTTTGCCTCTTGTCTCTTGGTTTCTAAGGATGTTCCTTTCCTCAGATGCACCCA
>NW_017732738.1:213604-235709 GCF_001890085.2 Hipposideros armiger
CCACCCACTCCAAGGGTGCTGGACAAAGTTGCTAGAGTCCAGGGTGTAAACTGAGATTGCTGCCCCTGTCCTCGCCCCACACACACATGCACTTGCACACATACAGCCCAAATGATAAATATAAAAGAACATTCCAGAAATGGTGTTGAAGGACAGACGTGGAGAATGGGAGAAGAAATCCCTAGTCATGTTCAGGCCCTGGAAATATTTTCCCCATTTTTCCCCAGGCCTGTTCAGCCACTGTGCTCCATGGAGCTGGACTCACCCAGATGCCGGCCTCAGGAACAGCCTGAGAGGAAATTTGCTGAATTTATTGTTGTAACAGCCCAGCAGGGGCAGGAAGGATGTGGCCTCAGTGTGGCCTGAACAAGATTGCACCACAGGCAAAGGCAGAGACTAATGCTTACTCACATCACCAGGTTTCCCAAAGTGAACATTGTTGTCAAAGCTGAGCCTGGCTTTGGAGGCCACGGGAGTGGAGAATGAGGGGAACCTCAGTGATGCTCAATGGATGTGTCTTCTCACTGATGGGGTGGGGGTCCCCCCAGAGCTGTGAGCAGGGGGTCTAGAGCATGACACACAGATTATGTGCTCTCTCAAGATGTTGCATGAATGCGGCCGGCTGGCAGGTTGACCCCATCACCTGTTATTGTTGAACCATTTTATCGAGGTAAGTACACACCCATGTACCCATCACCATCAAGGCCATGGATACATTTATCTCTGCCCAAAGTTTCTTCCCACTTCATTTTAATTTTTTTTTTTTGGTGAGAACATTGCATGTAGGGTCTACACTTTCAGCAAATATTAAGTACACGACACAGCGTTACCAGCGTAAGGCAGTACGCTGTGCAGTAGACCTCAGGGCTTAGTTGTCTTGCACAACAGAAACTGTGCCCTGTGACTAAAACCCCCTTCCCCCGCTCCCAACCCCTAGCCCCTGGCAACTGTCCTTCTGTTCTGATTCTGTGAGTTTGACTCTTTTAAACCCCACATATAAGTGAGATCATACAGTATTTGTCTTTCTCTGTCTGACTTATTTCACTCAACATAATACCCTCTAGGTCCATCCACATTGTCACAAATGGCAGGATTTCCTTCTTTCTCATGGACCAATAACATTCCATTGCATATATGTACTATTTGTTTATCTATTTTTCCATCGATGGACACTTGGGTTGCTTCCACAGTTTGGTTGTTGTGAATAATGCTGCAATGAACATGGGGGTGCAGATATCTCTCCAAAATCCTGATTTCAATTTTTGTGGATAGACACAAACTCTACTGCCTGACGCATTGACTCAGTTGTTTGGCTACCATTTATGGAGCACCTGCTGTGTGCCAGTCATGAACACAAAGCTGGAAAGCACCAGAGGAGCTGGAGGAGAGAGAAACAGGCAGACCTGCTGTCTGGCTCTTGCAGTGGCTGCAGGACCACAGTCTGACAATGGCATGAGTTCAACACAGCATGGTGAATGAGAGGCACTGAGCACCCCAGGTGGGTGCAGGATCCCTGGAGCAAGAAAGACAGGTTTCCAAGTCCAGCAGAGAGTCATTGGCAGTGACTCTGTCTGTGCCTCAGTTGCCTCATCTGTAAAGTGGCATAACAGTAGCTGTCATAAGGATTGAGCTAATGGATGAGTGTAAGGCCTTGTGAACTGAGCCCGAGTCACACAAGCTGGTATCAGTGGGTAGCTCCTGTTCCAGCTATCATCACAGAATGGTGCATCCCATGCTCAGAGATGAGAGAGGCCCCATCTTATAGGCTAGCAGGCCCCAGCCCCAAGCTCCTCCTGGGGGCAGGAGCACTGGGGACCTCAGAGGCTGAGGCTCCAGAGACAGCAGGTCCCTCAAGTTCAAAGGGGGAAGGGGCTCATTCCCAAACCAGGAACCAGGGATTTTTTTAAGGATGAGGGAAATTTCCCTTCTCCTTTATATCTTTCTGTATTATTTGAGTCTTTAGTTTGTGGCCATGAACATGCATGACTCCTAACTGAACAATAAGTTAAATTAACTATTGTAACACTTCTTCAGAATAGGCCCTAAAAGAAATCCTCCCATTTAAAAGATTATCAGAACCTGCCTATGAAGGACACAGCAGTATTAAATGTAGTGTTTCAAATGAGGAGATAAGAATTGGGTGGATTTAGGCCTTTTTAAGGAGACAGACAAGTAGTTAGTGGTGCAATTGATACTTGAATTTGAGGGTTCTGGCTTGTAGGATGAGATTTAATTTTTCATTTTTGAATGATCAAAACAACTAATTGTGAATTGTTTTTTCTCTTCTAGAATAACTATGATATATATATATATATATATATATATATATTCTAATATAGCAAATGGTTAGTTCTATTGAATTGTAGTTTATCCTTTACATCTGTTGACTGGGGATTTTTGTTTGTTTTTATTTGGGTGAATTGAGTGAGTCAGGTTACTGGACATTAAGTAAAAACCCACACCTTTTTCCTTATGGATCTATAAGCTCTCACAAGCACATATGGTCACGTAACCGCCACCACAATTGAGCTACAGAACACTTCCATCATCCCAAATTTCACCTTGTGCCACTTCATAGTCAACCTCTGTCCCCACCACAGACCCTAGCATCCACGGCCTGGCTTCTGCAGCTAAAGTTGTGCCTTTCCCAGAATGTCACAAACAGAATGCTATGGTGTGCAGCATTTTAAAGAAATCCTTCACTCATCATAACGCATGTGTGACTGGCCCTGTTGTTGCATCTATCGCGCTTCATTCCTGCTTTTTGCTAGGATGTCTTCCATGGCCTGTATGCCATGTTTATCCACCCGTGTTTATCCACCCCACACACACGGCTCATTTCAGTCTTTTCCAGTTTTTGGCAATTGTCAGTAAAGCCACTACAAACACTTGCATACAGGTTTTTGTGTGAATATTCATTTTAATTTCTCTTGGGTAAATACCTAGTAGTAGAACAGCTGGATCATATGGAAACAGTATGTTAACTTCATAAGAAACTCCCAAACTGTCTTCCAAAGTGACCATGGCATTTTGCATCCCCACCAGCAATGTATGAGGGCCCTAGACCTTTCACCTTTTTGCCAACACTTGGTAGAATTAGTTGTGTTTTACTTGTTTAAGCCATTCTAATAGGTTTTATTGACCTCAAGAGTGAATGTGCCTGTTAAGAAGGACCTCTAGTGGTTGATTGGGCTCAAATTTATAGACAGAGCCTAGTAGTCATTGCTTCACGTGGGTCTCTCATGCTTTCTGCACTTCAGGGAAAAAGCTGCACTGAACTGCCTGACTCCTGCACTGTATTCCTGCTGCCTGTGTCTACCCTTATAAGAGAGCTCCTAGGATCCTATTTCAACCAATAGGACTGAGACTTTCCCCATCCACTCAGAACTATGCAGCTATAGCCTCACACTGACCAATCAAATAAGCTACACTCTGACCAATCAAGACAGTGCTTTTCTGGACCAATCAAACTGTGAAGATTTGGAGTCCTCATTTGCATGAGAGTGGACCAATCAGGGCCTCAGGATGGGCACTATTCTCTATATAGGCAAGCTTCACATCTACCTCACTGGACTGCACTTTTCAGTTTCCATGGAAGACTCTTATCACTGCTGGAGCTGTAACACTAGACCTGGTGCTGTCTCACCAGAGCTGTAACACCAGGAGCACCTCACCCAGGCCAGCTCAAGCAAGCTGTTCTACAGCCATACTGTAGCACACTTCAGCTGTAGCACAGAGCTATACCACATCTGAGCTGTATCACTGTTGAGCTGCATCACACGTGAGCTATATCACGCTTGAGCTGTCTGCATTAAATAAAGTCTCCCCCCTCACTGTGCCCCAAACTAGGGACCCCTGTTGGTGCTGAATTGGTGATGACCTTCAGTTGACAGTTTGTAGTGAACTAGGGCATTTAACTAAGAAATATATTTTTAATGCATGCAGTTGAATTTGTTGCACTTACTTAAGGACATCAGTCACTGGGAGGCTCAGGGAGAGCAGATGTGTCTTTCACAATTCACCTTGCTGCACAGCTGCATGCTGCCCTCTCACTGTCCACCCTGTTTGCTGTGAGGCTCAAATCAAACCATGTCTGAGAGGGAAATGCAAAGTAAAACACTGTTCAAGGATAATTCCAGAATTTTGAAAAAATACTTTAATCATGTATGAAAACTAGTCCAGAAAAAAAATCACCATGCTTTGTGTGTTACTCTGCATTCTGAAAAAAATTATGTTCCAGATATGGGAATATCAAAATCAATACAAACAATAAAGAAGGTCACAAAAGTAGAACATAATGATTACCCTTTTAATCATTCATGCCACCCTCAAAAAAAAAAGTAGAGAATAATGATTTAATATTGTGCACCGAAGAAAAGAAATTACACCCTTAAATGCCTGAAGCTCACTTCTGTAAAGCAAAGTGGACTGGAACTCAGGGCACTGGTTTCCAAACCCAAATTTGCCACAAATCCTTTCTAATTGAATAAACTACAAGAAACCAAAAGAAAAAAGAAAAAAATCCACACTGGGAAGTCAATGACTAATGCAAGCTACAGAGAAATAGGGCCAGGAAGACATACTTCCCCACCCACTTCCAAGTCCATGTGACTGGGACAAGCCCTGGTTCTGTGGGTGGGAGATGAATAAGGAAGCACCACAGAGGTTTTCTAAATAAAAAAATCTAGACACTGGACATGACAGTATAAGTGTGGGGTCAAAGACTCAAAACATTTAAAATCAAGGTCCTATTGGAAAGCCCAAAGCAAAACAATGATAACAGAGCTGGACACCCCAAACCCTGCATGTATCTCTGAGCCCAAGTGCCTCCAAATCCTTACCCAGCTATGCCATCCCTCAACCCCCATTCTGGGTGGCGATTACCCCTCTGAACTGGGGGAGGTGGTTTCACTTCTCCTATGTGCATGAGAAGGCATATTGCTTCCTTGGCAGAGACACTCAGGCTGCTGCCACTGCTGCAACTTTCCATTTGTCAACCCTACCCTGATCAACACAGTGGCTGCTAGCCACATGTGACTACTGAAATTCAAATGAAAATCAATCAAAATGAGCAATTCAGAGCTAGTTGCACTGGTGGCATCTTAAGGGCTCAGTGGTCACATGTGGGGACAGCAGCACAAAACAGGACACTACATCACTGCAGAGTTTTATTGGTCAGCCCTAGTCTGACTTCTCCTGTCCCAGGCAGGGCTTCCTGGACCTTAATTCCTCATGCTTATAAATATTAAAAAACTTCCTGCAGAATATTATTCTATCTGACATTAGGCAAGTTTTGAAGGTATATATAGTATTACTTATTTTTAATATATGCATATCCACTTATTGGTACTGTGTAGACAAATCCAGAAGAATGATATTTGAAGCTAGAAATATGAAGTAGGAACACACAGAGGATTTTTGTTTTCTACTTTTTTATACTTTTTTTATTGCTTGGAAAAAACAACAAGCACATATAACTTTGTGATTAAAACAGGGGAAAAAAGGAAGCGTTACCTAGCACAGGTATCAAGTTGGTGAAATTTGGTGGCCTTGAAATAGAATGTTCCTGACAGATGGGCATCCTTGTTTTTTCCAGCCTCCATCAGTCTTTCAACAGTGCTCCTTTTCTTATCTTCCCTCAGTAGGTGCTAATCCTCTCTCCCTGCCTTCTAATCCATGTCAAATCACACACTGCAAAACGCTAAGCATTTACTCTGTCTTGTGATCAGTGTAGAACTTCACAGGAGTGGAACAGATGCCATAGGTGGTCTGACCAGCATCCACTGACTGCCTTCTTCCTTGCTAAAAAGACTCAAATTCTCTTCCCTTACAGAACTCTAGAAAATTAACCTTTTCCTTCAACTTCAGGGGTGTATTCTGGTTTTACAAATCAATCATAGGACCCTGTTTTCCCAGTAATGATTGTGTAAAAAGTGGACTGGTGAGAAAGTTCTGGTTACAAGACCAGCACTTCACAGAAAAAAAGTCCATGCTCCTAAGAAAAAAATTTTATATTTGTGATAAGATAAATAGAAAGATAGAAATGCACAGGAGAGGGGAAAATTTAGCTCCAATTAGAAAGCCCATTGCTGCAGCTCCTACTTGGGTCAAGACCCCTGGCAGCTGCCCAGCAGAACTCAGGCTCACACACATCTCTGAATCAAAGAGATGTGTTGTTAGAAGTCAGAGAAAGGGGGGCACATTCTGTTTGTCAGGACCACCAATACCTCACTAGCCCAACAGGATTCCAGGTTTACGCGTACCCCTAATGGGTGTGTTTACACATGCCCCTAAGTCAAAGAAATGTACTGCTAAATGCCAGGTGTGAACAGAAAAAGGGCCACATGTTAAACCTGACAAGCTCAGGAGATTGAAAATAACCACAGAGGATGGTGTGAACATAAAAATTCCTAACTAAGGTGGGCCATGACAGGAAGTCACATCTTTAGCCTGAAGCTTTCTTGACAAAGGTCATTCTTTACCTTCAGTGAACCTGTCTATTGTCTAAGATAATATCCTTGGAAGTCAGTGATCCCTTTTTTCCCACCAGAGCAGGAAACTGCAGAATCCCTCGGTATTCTTCTTATCCCCTGATTACCATCTCTATGTGCTGTAGAAAGTGAATTGTTAACTATCCTGTACCCACCTATGTGGAAGAAGTACCTGTCTCTCCAATTTACTTTTATCCAATAGCAGAAATTTCCCTTCTTTGCTTTCTCCCACCCCTTAATCTACAACCAGTAGATTCATGTAACCCTCCTCCTTTGATTCTATGTATAAAATAAGATGCAAACTCCCATTTTGCAGGGCATTTTCTTAATCCATTAAGATTTTTAAAGATTTTGCTTCCTGGCAATTGTCATCAGTTTGGCTCAAATAAACTCTTATAAGCTTTCTCTTAGGCTCGATGTTTGTTTGTTTTTTGTCAACACAGAGGATGAGGCACCTCAGGGGGAGAAAGAGAGATAAGAGAAGGGAGAGGGGGAGGCAATTCTACCCATAGAAATAAAAGCCTTCACACAATGTGAGATGTGGCTTCTTCCCTTCTTGTGTCAGCCCGCCTCACGTCTCAGAACATGCTTTCTTTTGCTAATAAACTTCAGCTGTTCATGCCGCACAAACTCTGTCTCTTGATTGAAGTCTTTCCTTCAAGAAGTCAAGAGCCAAGGTTATCAATGTCATTTTCCCGGTAACATCTGGTCCTTTGCTGCTAATAGATGTGATCATGTGTCAGTGGGCCCTAGACAAAGGCTTTCCCAGACTATGTGGTCACTAAGGATTTTGCATGGGCTTCAGACAAAAATATTCCTGGACTGTACGGTCATCAAGACTTCTACGTTTAATATTTCCAAATTCCTACCTCACCCAGGAGCCAGACAGGAACTAGCACAATGACCACATGTTCTAATAATAAATCTTAGCTGCCAACCTGGAAACTTCAGGGTATATAACCCCGAGTCCCACCTGGGTCGGGGCTCAGCCTCCGGATGGGAATCCGCTGAGCCAGTGTCGGCATTAATAAAAGTTGCTTCCCACGCCTTGGTGTCCTGTCTCTTTGTCTGGGTTCCCTGCAACATAATTGGGGGCTCGCCCGGGAGATGGAGACAGTGATATTTTCGCCTCCTTGTCCCTGGAGGCCGGCTCCCCTGAACGAGAGGGGACGCGCACTCTACTCAGCGCCAGCGGACCCTTGTCCGTCAGTGGGGACGTCTCCCCTGCTGGCCATGGGGGACTGACCCAGCAGCACAAAGGAACCCTGAGGGTTACGGGAACCAACTTCGGAGCGCTGCCCCACCAGGCAGGTAAGAACCCAGGTCACTTCGTAGCCTGTCCCAGCGGACAGAAGAGGAGACTGATCACCTCCCAGAGTCACATGAGTATCTCAGTTTCTGAGGTAAAATTTGACTTCTAGGAACAGGGTGGCGGGCGGGTGAATGAATCTGTTTGAGTCTGTGTGAATGAGACGCAGCCTGCCTGCAAAGCGAGTGTGGAGTCCCAATCAGCGGGTCCACGGTGCACCTCATATGGCTTAGGGTGGTATTGCTAAATTGTCTCGTACGGTTTAGTAACCTGAGTTGAGGGTTTATATAGACCCACCAACACTAAGAGGCATCTGAAAATCCCAATGAGGGGAACGGCCGGAGGAGGACGAAGCGAATCTCTGAATGTGTGTCGCGCCGAATTTGGGTGGTTGCCATGGGTGGGCAACAGAGTACTCAGACTCTGTTAGGATGTATGTTAAAAATTTTTAAGAAGGGATTCTCATGGTATTATGGCATTGAGATGACCCCCTGAAAGCTCCATACCTTCTGTGAGATTGATTGGCCATCATTTGGTGTCGAATGGCCAGCAGAGGGAAGCTTAGACAGAGACCTCATTAGGAAAGTTTACCTCTGGCAGCCCCAGTCACCCTGGTCAGTTCCCTTACATTGACTCATGGGAGGCTATTGCACGTACCGACTCCCTCGGTTGAAGTCCTGTTTGGAAAACCAGAGCAGAATTCTTTTGGCAAGAGCTATAATCCCATCACAGAAGCCACCTAAGGAAAAAACAGAAGGACAAAAGCCCATCCTGTCTTCAGACCCTGAGGAAAACCCACCTCCTTATTCGCCTATTTACCCACCCCTTCCTTAAGCAGAGCCACTAGCCCAGCCCCCAGCACCGCCCTCGCTGGCTCCACTTCCTCCGCCCACTACACCCTTCCGGAGTTTCTTGCCATGCCTCCGCCTCCAGTCCTGGCCCACAGATAAGCGGCTGCAGATGAAGGGCCCTGAGACTGGCGCTCTCCAGCTCCCCCTACGGGAAACCAGAGGCCCTGTCTACTATGATCAGGAAAGCCAGATTCAGGGAGGCCAACGCATGTTTGTGCACCAGCCCTTCTCAACCACTGATCTCTTAAATTGGAAAAATCATACCCCATCATTTATAGAGAAACCACAGGCTTTGACTGACCTCCTTCAGTCAGTTATTCAAACACATCAGCCCACCTGGGCTGATTGTCGCCAACTCCTCCTAACTCTCTTCAACATTGAGGAACCCAGGGAGCTATAAAATGGCTAGAGGAACATGCGCCACCCGAGACCTTAAACATTCAAGTGTCATTTCCCTGAGGAGGACCCACAGTGGGACCCCAATAATGACCGGGACTTTCAGATGCTGGAACGATATCAAAAAGCCCTTATAGGGGGCTTAAAGGATGGTAGCAAAAAAGCATCAATATGAACAAGATCTCTGAAGTCCTCCAGGGGCCAGAGGAGGGCCCAAGCCAATTTTATGAAAGACTCTGTGAGACATTTCGTCTCTACACTCCCTTTGACCTCAAGACTGTCGAGAATCAGCAGATGGTCAATGCTGCTTTCGTCAGGCAGTCCCAGGGTGACATCCAGCGGAAACTTCAGAAACTAGATGGATTTGCTAGCATGAATATCAGCCAGCTCCTTGAAGTGGCGACAAAAGTCTATGTCAACCATGACCAGGAGGCTCGTTGAGGGGCGGATCGGAAGATGAAGAAAAAGGTGGACTTGCTGGCTCTGCGCTTGTTGAAAGGGCTGGGAACCCAGGACAAAACGCTATCCCAAACCTGGGACTACCTCAGCGAGGGCAACATCAAGGGGGGCCACATTCTGGGAGTCCAAGGCTGGGACACGACCCATGTGCTTACTGCCACCAACGTGACCACTGGAAAAATGAATGTCCTCAGCTGTTGGGGAGGATGCCAACAGGTCTGAGTCCCCGAAGGCGGGGTCAAGCTACTCACAGCCGTTACCAGCCACTCCAACAGATGCCAGGCCCTTCTGGAGATGACTTCATCGGACTTGCTGGCATGGAAGAATATGGGGAAGAGTAGGCCAGACCAGGCTCCATCCAGCTAGGCCCCCAAGAACCTATGGTCCGAATGTTAATTGGGGGCCAACCCATTGACTTTATGGTTGACACAGGTGCTGAACATTCTGTTGTAATACAGCCTATAGGCCCTTTCTCCCAAAAGCAGGTCACCATCATGGGTGCCACGGGAGGACGAGTCCGTTGGCCCTTTTTACAACCTCGACAATGCACCCTGGGAGGCAGAGAAATTACTCATCAGTTCCTCTACCTGCCAGACTGCCCTGTAGCATTATTGGGGAGAGATCTACTAGGAAAGCTTTAGGCTCAAATCACCTTTAACCATAGTGGCAATGCTGAGCTAACACTGGGCAAATCAGGGGCTAAGATTATGTCCCTCACCATACCTCGAGAGGAAGAAAGGCGACTATTTGGTCCTGTAGAAGAGGTTCAAGAGGGACCCGAACTCCCCTTCTCAATACCAGGAGTTTGGGCAGAAGATAACCCACCGGGCCTGGCACGGCATGTGGCCCCAGTAGTTGCAGAGCTTAAACCTGGGGCACAACCAGTGCGCCACAAGCAATATTACATTCCCCACAATGCACGAGTTGGCATCCAAAAACATTTGAACAGACTCCTAAAATATGGGATTCTTCGTCCCTGTCAGTCACCTTGGAACACATCTCTGCTTCCAGTTCAAAAGCCGGGAACTGAGGACTACCGTCCAGTGCAGGACCTGAGAGCAATAAACCAAGCAATGGTTATTCTACACCCAGTTGTCCCCAATCCATATACTCTTCTGAGCCTCATCCCAGCTGAAGCAACCCACTTCACCTGCCTGGACCTCAAGGACACCTTCTTCTGTATTCATCTGGTGCCACAGAGCCAGCCACTCTTTGCCTTCCAATGGGAAAACCCTGAAAATGGGGACAAAGGACAGCTAACATGGACAAGGCTACCACAGGGCTTCAAGAACTCCCCAACCATTTTCAGGGCCACCTTGGCTTTGGACCTAAAGCTCTTTCCAGCCAGCCAAACTGGTTGTGTACTGCTCCAATATATAGATGAACTCTTACTAGCTGGGAAGAGCTAGAATGACTGCATGCAGGGTACATATCACATCCTTAAACTTTTGTGGGAAGCAGGCTACGAGGTCTACAAGAAAAAGGCTCAGATATGCCAAGACAAGGTCAAATACCTTGGTTTCTACCTGTCACAAGGACAACGCCAGCTCAGCCCAGAAAGGAAGCAGGCGATATGTACCATCCTGTTGGGAGCCAGCTGCATCTCGGTGTTTGACAAGGTCGCATTGAGGTGGAGATCCACGCACGGTGCTGGATGTCTGGGGCACTGCCTTATGGTTGGTCTTGTAATATCTCCTGCCTCAAGAGATAAAAATTATAAATTGGGTTCCTTGCCAAGCATAATATTACTGTGGCAAATTCTGATGCTCTGACTGAGAAACAGATACTGCCTTCTTATGTGGAAAATCCAGCCCCCTTTTGATGTACCCCAAATCAGAATGGAGATCTAATACACCTTTTGAATACTGATTATTGCAATCACAAATAAGTAGATTTTAGCTGTATTAAAGAAATCTCACCCTATACACTAAAGGCAATTTTAGTTACACTGCTAATCTCTTAGTGAAGGTCAAAATACACACCCTGTAAATCTTAAGATCCTACTTAGCTAATAGTGTTTAGGATAATTGTTGGGTAATGTGGTAACCATTCTTTAGGTGATTATGTAGAAACTCAGCCTTAGTCCCATAGTCATTATAGGTAAAAGGATTAAAACACAGTTAAGATAAGTTAATCTTTAGCATAGAAAAGGTCAAGCTGTACCCTGGAGCATAAGAATTACTAGGAAGTAAAACCCTGATTGAAACTATGTAAAAAAATTTTTTTACTAATGAGATAACGGTAAACTTCCCAATATAAAAAGGGACATGCTGTAAAAATAAAGTGTGACACTTCTTCAAAAGGCTCCCCATGTCTCCGCTTCTTCCCCACCTCACCGACTCCATCCTCACCTGAGGGAACCCCTGGACCTGTGGGAGCTGGCCTCCCGCACCATCCCTGTCCCACTACTCGGAAACAGGTTTGCAAATTCTTAGGGGCAGCAGGTTTCTGTAGGATCTGGATCCCTAACTTCTCTACTATAGCCAAACCCCTTTATGAAGCCACAAAGGGAGGTGAACGTGAACCTTTTCTATGGGAGTCTCCACAACAGAAAGCTTATAATGAGCTTAAATGGTTTCTCATTCATGCCCCTGGCCTAGGACTCCCGGACATCACCAAGCCTTTCTTCCTCTATATACATGAATGCACAGGAATGGCAGTAGGGGTCCTTACCCAACTGCTAGGGGATTGGCACTGGCCAGTAGTTTACCTCTCAAAACAACTTGACTCAGTGGCATTAAGATGGCCACCTTGCCTGAGGGCACTTGCAGCAATGGTCCTTCTCATGTCTGAAGCTAAAAAGCTGACCCTAGGTCAGAAATTAACTGTCCGGGCTCCACACTCAGTTCGAGCCCTGTTAGATCATAAGGGACTTTATTGGCTTACCAACTCCTGGATTGGAAAGTACCAAGGGCTATTATGTGAAAACCCATGAGTCTGCCTTGAGGTGGTATGGACCTTTAACCCAGACACTTTACTGCCTGTAGGGCCTGGGCCCCCAGACCATGACTGCATCGAAGTCATGGATGAAGTGTTCTCCAGTAGGCCGGACCTGACTGACCAACCTCTTACGGACCCCAATGTAGAACACTACACTGATGGTAGCAGCTACGTCCAGGGAAATAAATAGACGGTTGGCTGAATATGCTGTAGTAACTCTACACACCATCATTGAAGCGAAACCCCTCCCACTGGGGACCTCAGCACAAAAGGTGGAGCTCGTCGCCCTGACTCGGGCCCTTCAGCTGGCAGCTGGGGTAAGAGCCAATATTTATATCAACTCTAAGTATGCATTTACAAAGAAAAGGGATTAATCAATTCAGGAGGGAAGGAAATTAAATATGGACAAGAGATTCTAGATCTCCTAGAAGCAGTATGGGCACCCAAAAGGGTGGCAATCATATACTGCAGGTGCCACCAAAAGGGTGACACCATCGCAGACCAGGGAAATTGTAAGGCGAACCAAGCAGCCAAGTTAGCTGCAACCAAAGTAACCCTCAAACCTTCAACTTTAACAGCCTCCCTCTTTCCCAGCCCTTTAGCTGAATGGGATCCCAAATATTCCCACCAAGAAGAGGCCTGGTTCAAGACTGAAGGAGGAAGCCATCTCCTTAATGGATGGTGGAAATTTCGAGATGGCCGCAGAAACTCTAGCCCCAGCTTTTGTCAAACAGTTTCACCAAAAGACCCATTTTGGTCGGAATGCCCTAGAATCGACCCTCAGTAGGTACTTCTATGTACACCAACTCTCCAATATCTCATGAATAGTCTGTGAACAGTGCCTTGTTTGTGCTCGCAACAACCTACGTCAAGGACTGGTCCTACCCCCAGGAGTCCAACATACTGGCGGTGCCCCATTTGAAGATCTCACAATAGATTTCACTGAGATGTCACGCTTCAGGGGTCTTAGATATCTCCTAGTATTTGTATGCACCTACTCAGGATGGGTGGAAGCCTTCCCCACCAGGACAGAAAAGGCAAGGGAAGTCGCCAGGCTATTGCTACAGGAAATAATCCCTCGGTTTGGGCTTCCACTCTCAATAGGCTCTGACCATGGTCCCGCCTTTGTAGCCGAAGTAATCCAGCTCCTAGCCAAGCTCCTCTGAATCACTTGGAAGCTACATACTGCCTACCGCCCACAGAGCTCAGGACAAATAAAATGCATGAATCGGATCCTCAAGTCCCACCTGAAGAAACTGTGCCAAGAGACACACCTCCATTGGGACAAGGCCCTTTCAATAGTGTTCCTGAGGATATGCTCAGCTCCTACCAAGAAGATGGGCCTTTCCCCTTATAAGGTCATATATGGAAGGCCACCTCCACTCATTAGAGGCCTCTGAGGGGACCTTAAAGAAATAGGAGACCTAACCTTAAGACAACAGTTTGAGACGTTAGGGTCTACCTTACAGAACCTCAACCAATGGGTACAGGAGAGGCTCCCTATTAGCTTAACAACTGAAGTTCATCCCTTTAAGCCTGGGGATTCAGTTTGAGTTAAGGAATGGAATCTCCAGCCCTTAAAACCCCTGTGGAGGGGCCCCTTTACTGTCATTTTGTCTACCCCCACGACAGTAAAGGTTGCAGAGATCACTCCATGGACACACCACAGCAGATTAAAACCTGCAGCTGCCAGCTGGGACTGCACCTCTGACCCCTCCGAGCCCCTAAAGATCACTCTCCGGAGGAAGATGGCCAGCGATGTTACCGGTCCTTAGGAGGAGATCATCAGCCCCACTTTGGTCACACCGGAAGCTGACCAATCTATGTGCGGCTGAAGCTTGAGGAATTCTTCCTTGCAAGATGCTTATCCCGAAGACTCTAATCCTTACCCTCACCCTTTTCTCACTACCTCATGCCCTAAATCATGCTTCCAGTCCTTTCGGCCGGGAACAACATCTCAGGTAGCTTTTGTCTCCTACACATACATGCCGGCCCAGTGTTATCGAAGTAGAACTCCTCAGGCCTGTATCTATGCAGACAAATCCTACTGGTCTTGCCTCATACCTCAACAATCAATAGCTGGCTACAATTGCCCAGGAGTTAGAACGGCTAATCAGGTCGTCTGTTGGACCTGCCAAACCACGTCGGATACTCCAATGAGGGAGGTGTCCAAGATCAGGCACGAAAGGAGGTAGTACAGGAGATGGTTAAATGGCTTCCCAACCAGACCGCCACAAAACTGCCCTCCAATTGGCAGGTCCCAGAGCCCCAACTATACGGGCAACTCAAGGCTAAATTGGGTAAAACCTTGAGTTTTCCAACTCTGGGAAAAAACCTCTTTATTGACCTCGCCGAACGTATAGCCCAGGAACTTAATGTCACAGGGTGCTGGGTATGTGGAGGAGTGCTCATGAGTGAAGATTGGCCATGGAAGGGAACTAGCCTAACTGTCCTTGACCTCCTCCAATGGAACCGCACCACAATCCGGCCTTCACAGAAACGGCCCCTAGGGTGGGTTCTCTCCTCCAAAGTAATAGGAGAAGAATGTCTCAGCCGGATAGGTAAGCACTACACCCAATGGGTGGGAGACACCCCATGCAGGAGAGTCCAGAACCTAACTGGCTCATCTCTCAGCTGGAGGCCAAAAGCCCCAACCTGGTATTGGAGCCCTATCGTCAATTCTATCTCATGTTCCCTCTTAGATACTAGTTCCTCCATTGCCAACTGCACCTTTCCTAATGGCACCAGTAACCCCCTCCATGCACTCCTGGCCCTTAGTACTATATGGGATAACTTAAACTGTACCCTGAACACCCACTGGGCAGCACCCGATGGCTTATTTTGGATCTGCGGCAAACGAACATACTCCATTCTCCCTTCAAACTGGACCAGGAGCTGTACACGTGGTATAATTCAGCCTTTCTTCCTCCTTCCTAACCAAACAGGCCAAGAGCTAGGTGTCCCCTTATACCAGAATTTGCATACAAAGCCCAAAAGGTCCCTCGATATGGGGGGGAGCTTCAAACCTGGGGGGAAGATGAATGGCCTCCCCAGCAAATCATCCAATATTATGGCCCAGCTACTTGGGCTCAAGATGGGAGTTGGGGATACCATACCCCCATTTACATGCTCAACTGTATTATCAGATTACAGGCTGTTCTAGAAATAATTACCAATGAAACTGCAACAGCTTTAGAGCTCCTCGCTACCCAACAGACCCAGATGCGGGCCGCTATTTATCAAAACTGCCTAGCACTGGACTACTTACTAGCTAAAGAAGGTGGCATCTGTGGCAAATTTAATCAGTCGGACTGTTGTCTACAGATTGACAACACTGGCAAAGCTGTTTCCGCTATGGCCATGAATATTAGAAAGCTTACCCATGTCCCAGTTCAAAAATGGTCAGGATGGGACCCTGAGAGCCTATTTGGAGGATGGTTCTCCACCCTCAGGGGATTTAAAGCATTAATTGGAATCGTCCTCCTGCTCCTTGGGGCATGCCTCCTTTTACCCTGCATTCTCCCCCTTGTCATTCACTCTACCTCTTCCCTCATAGAGACCATTGTAAAATATAAGACTGCCACTAAGGTCCTCATGTTGTGGAAGTACCAACCCCTAGGCCAGCAGCCTGTCAAAGGAGATGATGCTCTCTAACCCACATATGGGTTTGAGCATCAAAGGGGGGAATGTGGCAGTGGGCCCTAGACAAAGGCCTTTCCAACCATGTGGTCACTAAGGATTTCGTGTGGGCTTCAGACAAAGACATCCCTGGACTGTCCAGTCAGTCATCAAGACTTCTGCGTTCAATATTTCCAAATTCCTACCTCACCCAGGAGCCAGTCAGGAACTGGCACAATGACCATATGTTCTAATGATAAATCTTACTGCCAACCTGGAAACTTCAGGGTATATAGCCCCGAGTCCCACCCAAGTCAGGACTCAGCCTCTAGATGTAAATCCACTGAGCCTGTGCCGGCATTAATAAAAGTTGCTTCCCACGCCTTGGTGTCCTGTCTCTTTGTCTGGGTTCCCCACAACAATCACATCAAGATACAGTGCCTGGAACTGCTGTGGCCATTTTGTGGCTACGGGGAAGTGTTAGGCACTCTGCGAATGGCAGAGTCGAAGATGGAAGGAATAGCCCACTGAAGTGCCAGTCCAACAATGATATGCCTCGTTGTTTAAGCAATTTAATATGGCTTTTCTGTTGCTTTGATCCAAAGGTGGCTTACATGACAGGTGCCACTTTTGAGGTATGATTTACTGTTCTCTGGGAACTTGTGCTTCTCTGTGTAGACACTGTGCTGATGCTACTCCCAGTGCAGCTGGGCAGATAACTTGTGCCTCTGCTAATGGCTAAGAATCTGTGCCCTGAAGACTGATAAGTATTTCTAAAAATACCCTCGCAGTAATCCACTGCCATCCCTCAGCATTTGCCCAAACATGGCCACAAAATAATGTTGGTCAGCTCTGATTTTCAAGTTAGAACACCTGCACCAATAGCAACACCTTCCTTCTATTGATGTAATTGTCACCCTTCCCTTTCTCATAAATACCCGTGGCCTTTGTCTTCTAACTGAAATATTGTTTGGATTTCTGCCTGACTCTGTGCTTCTTGAATAGAATAGCTATTCTTTTTTTTTTTTATCTCAAATGGATGTTTATTGCCTCTCCCTTTGAAAGGCCTTTTATTATTAGATTAACATATCTGGTGTAGTTGAACAAAATGTGATGTGGCCTTGCCTTCACAGTCCAGGGTCCCCAGAACCACATATGTACCCATGTTGTTGGACAGTGAGCCCTTCTCGATGCGAAGTCCAGGTCCTTGGCGAGCAAAGAGTTGAATGAAATGCCAGAGTAAAGCAGTTAAAAAGTAGTTTATTAGAAGAAATAGTACATTTCAAAGGAGTAGAAGTAGGCCCGAGCAGTAGAGAATGGCTCAAGGGCCATTATTAGAAATTACATTCCAAAGAGTTTGGAGTGGGCGATGCGAAAAGGTGAGGCTCAAAAGCTTCAAAAAGGGAGGAAGGGGTCAAAAAAAGGGAAGAAGCAGTCAAAAAGAGCAGGGCGGACTTACCAGGACTTGGAGTTTTTATACCCTTTCTCTAGAATGGACTGTTTCACTTTGGGTGTGGGACCACTTGATTGGCACTTGTGATTAACAAGAGGTACTGTGCAGATGCAAGTGACTGGTCTGATTTAGTTGGGTATTTTGTGCCCATTTGTTTTCCCACAGGGGTAGATAATAATACAAAGGGGAGTTTTGGGTAGAGAAGGGAGGTCTCCTGGGCAGTCCCATTCTGTGGGATGTGCAGGAATGCAGAGACCCAATGCCTGCCTCTAACTGCCTGCCTTGTTTTCCCCTTGAGAGACATGATCCTCATAAAAATCTCTATGGGAAGTTGAGGGACAGGAGGTCTTTTCTTCTGTATCTGCTTCCTGCTGGGCAGGGGGGTAGAGCTGTCCCTCCCTATTGGGGGTTCACGGAACTGTCACCCTAGCTGATCTCAGATGAGAGGAAGGGTCTCGAGATCTGCCCGTCAGACCGCGCTGGCTTCTTTGGTTGTGACTAGCAATCTTGCTGAGGTACCCTCTGTATCCCCAAGGCCCCTGAGTGAGGAAAAATAGATTTTAATTAATAATCTGTTAGCTCTTATGAAGCCTGTGGCCATTCGGCCTGTCACTTAGGTGGTGTCTATTGTCTGGGCCCAGAATGGGTTTGGAAAGAATCATTAGGCTTACTGGCCTGGGGGAAATTGGGAAATCACAGGCTTTTAAATAGTTATCTGAAGCAGGAGTAGAAACAATCTATTGTTTAGATTTACAAAACAATCAAGAAGCAGGGGAATCTTTAGTCTAGGGTTCACAAACTGGATAGAAGCATAATCAAAGCCAAGGGCTAAGGAACTAAGAAATTAGGGAGGAGGCTTAAAATTTCTATATGAAAGAAAACTTAAAAGTCTTTCAGTGTTTGTGAGGGGGTGCTACTTGGTTGGCCCACAACACCCACAGAGCCTCTTTTGTGCTTACCACTTTCATGGACTGACCATGATCCCTCTACAATTCAAACCTTCCTTCCTCTTTGGTTAAGGTCAAATACCCTTATCTGAGATGGGGGAGGTTTTTCCCTCAAGCAGCAATTGCCCCAGGTGCCAGCAAATGGCATATGCCCTGAGAGCTTGCTACTGCAAGGGAAAGAGTTCTCTCATTCTCAAGGGGACTTCTCAGCTTCTGTGATTCAGAAGTGCTAAGGCTGAGTGGGGGATGGGAGGGGCAGTTAAGCAGCAATAATGGGATCCTTGATAGGTGATACTCACTACATTGTGCTCTCTTATCTCCTTTTATTTCTTGTCTCTCTCTGTACATTGTTTGTCATAGGGAAAGAAACACAAACCAATCCAGAGCAATGGAATACATTCTTTAACTGATATGCAGTGTTGACAAAAAATATCCAGCCTAAGAGAAAATTTATGAGTTTATTTGAGCCAAACTGACCACAATTACTGGGAAGCAAAATCTCAACGGATTGAGAAAATGCTCCAGAAAATGTCAGTTTTGCAACTTATTTTATTAAATAGAATCAAAGAAGGAAGGTTACATGAAATCTATCGGTTGTAGATTAAGGGGGTGGGAGAAAACAAAGCGGGGAAATCTCTGGGATTGGATAAAAAGTAAAATGGAGAGACATATACCTCTTACATTGGTGGGTACAGCATAATTAATAGCATTTTACAGCACATAGAGATAGTATTTGGGGAACAAGATAACAATGAGGAACTTTGTAGTTTCCTGCTCTGGTGTGGTGGGTTGTGCCCCCTGGGGGGTCTGAAAAAAGAGATTACTCTGATATTGTAAGGATACATTATCTTACGTGCAAAAAAGATGACAGACAGACTTAAGGTAAAGATTGACCTTTGTCAAAGAAGCTACAGGCCACGGAAGTGACTTCCTGCCGTGGCCCACTTTTGTTAGAAATTTTTATGTTCACGCCATTCTCTGTGGTTATTTTCAGTCTTCTGAGTTTGTCAGGTTTAACATGTGGCCCCTTTTCAGTCCACAGCAGAAACTTTTGAAAACAAAATAACTTCTAAAAGTGTAGAGACCCAGGCCCAGACCCTAGGCTAAGCAAGCTCATTTCGGAGAATACGCCCGCCCAAAGGAATTTAAAAACTCCTGCTTCAGCAAAAGAACATAACAAATTGTCTTGTCAAGAAAGTAGAAGAAGATAAGCAAAGTGTATGGCTTGTTAGGAAAAGATAAACAAGTCATGTTTTATAGCCTGTTAAGAAGATAAGTGAGTTATGTATTATGGCTTGTTAAAAATAATAACCTAACTATATTTTATAGTTTGTTAAAATAAGATAAACTAACCATTTTTCCTTTTATACACTAACCGCTTTTTTTTCCGCTTCTGTATCCAGCTTCAGCTATAAATTCCTCACCCACCAAGACTTGGGGGCTGATCTCTCCTTTTGCAGAGAGAGACAGTCACCAGGCCTGGCTAATAAAGTCTCTGGAATGAAAACCTTTTGTCTAAGTTTTGTTAAGGAGCGGTGACCCCAACAAAAGAATCCTAAGAAATAAACTTTGGCCATCTGAGCAGGTGCTTTAAACTTTCTTACTGTTTGTCCTGCCTGAAATCTGACAAAATATTTCAAAGAATTTATTAACTATGATCAGAAATTTGACAAAATTAGAAGTCTGTTAAAAAATTTTCAGTAACATTCAAGTTCTTCTTACTGATAACAAGAAATGTAAATATAGCTCACAGCTGCTTGAGACTAAGCAAACCAAAAGAAAAAAAGAAAGAAAGAAAATGGGAAAAGAAAGTTAAAAAAAAACCCAAAAACAGTTAAAAAGGTTACCTTGCCTAAGCAGCATCCCTCAATACCCTTGAAAGTTGTTTATGAAGTACAAATAAAAATCTTAAAGCCTTTGCGATCTGGATGAATAAATTTAATTTATTTCAACTGTTATAAATTAATGGGATTTTGCCTTATTGTACCTGTCTCATGGCTAACTTAAAAAAAGAAATCATATCTCTGGTTTTGTCTGTCTATATGTGTGTAAGTATGTCTACTTCTGTGGAGGAGTAACAGAATTGGTTTACATAAAAAGAGCTGCTAGATCAATGGAACAGAATAGAGAGCCCAGAAATAAACCCACACCTATATGGTCAATTAATCTATGACAAAGGAGGTAAGAACATACAATAGGGGTAAAGACAGTCTCTTCAACAAATGGTTTTGGGAAAACTAGAGAGATACGTGCAAAACAATGAAACTAGACAACTTTCTTATACCACATACAAGAATAAACTCAAAATGGATTAAAGACTTAAATGTAATACCCAAAACAATAAAACTACTTGAAGAAAACATAGGCAGTAAACCCTCTGACATTGCTCTTAGTAATATTTTTTCTGATGTATTTCCTTGGGCAAGGGAAACAAAAGAAAAAATAAACAGATGGAACTATCTCAAACTAAAAAGGTTTTGTACAGCAAAGGAAACCATCAACAAAACAAAAACACAAACTATTCAATGGGAGAAGATATTTGCCAATGATACATCTGATAAGGGGTTAAAATCCAAAATTTATAAAAAAAAACTCATGCAACTCAATACAAAAAAAATCCAATTAAAAAATGGGCAGAGGAAAAAAAAATGGCCGCGGTAAGGAAGTCACTGAGTTAGTTCGCGCAAACCACGGCAATTTTGGCAGCGAAAACACAACTCTGTGAGACACGCTGAGCAGCAAAGGGACTCCCACGCGGACTACTTAGAGGTGGGCAGACCCGGCGGGTTCGGGAATTGGGAGGCGAGGCGCGTGGAGACACCGGCGGCGCCCGGTCTTCTGAGTCCGGGGATCTCAGCAGATCAGAAACTTCCCTCGCCTGTCCTCCAGCCCGCGCGCGCTAAGGCAGAATCCTCAGGCCGCGCGTGAAGCAGATCTGAGGAGGACACGTGAAAGGAGGCAGACAGCTCGCGCCCCGCAGCGGAGACGGGGATTCTCAGTAGATTGGAGAGTGCTCACTGCTCACTCCCTACCCCGCTGGCGCACGCGCTAACACAAAATCCTCAGGCCACACGCATCGCAGATCGGAGGAGGGCGTGTAAACGGAGACAGATTGCTCGCGCCCACGGTGGCTGAGACGTGGGATCTCAGTAGATTGGAGTGCTCATGGCTCTCTCCCTACCCCTCCAGCATGCGCGTGCTAAGGCAGAATCCTTAGGCGGTGCGCGAAGCAGAACACGGGCATAGTCTATATGCTTGCATGGCTGCAGAGCTGCGGGAATCCAGGACAAGGCAGACGGTTTTTGCAGCATCTGGACGCGCTCAGCCTCTGGTGCTGACCGCCCCCCTGGTGTTCGTCAGGATTCACAGGGCGCAGTGGCTGGGGCAGAAATCCCAACCCGGGAGGAGAAGAGGGGAGCGAGAAGCATGGAGACGCAGCCCACATCCCACAGTGGTGGAGACGCAAGCAGCTTAGCCAGGGGGTGCCTGGTTGGAAGGGGCATTCATTTTGGTTTTTTTGGTTTTGTTTTTTTTCTCTCTTTCTTTTTATCCTCTTTTATCCCAGATAGGGAAGATAAACTGCATAGAAAAGTGCACACTCCCACCCTCCCTTAGAATCCTTGTCCCCCTCCCGACCAGAT
>NW_017732739.1:0-886 GCF_001890085.2 Hipposideros armiger
GATGAACATTGATTAAACGTCCATTTGTGAATATGTAAAAGGATTTCTCTGGAGCACTGAGATTAAGGAATGGATTTGCTGGGCTATGTGGTATTTCAATCTTTAACTTAATATCGCCAAATTAATCTCCAGTGTAACTGTATGAAGTTGTGTGATCATCAATGATGCAGATAATTTTGCTGCCCCACATTCTTGATAACATTTTAATTTGTGAGAAATGAATTTTCATTTTTAATAAAATGATTACTTTTGATTGAAAAAAATGGTTGAAATTTTCTTCATGTTTACTTTATATTTGGGTTGGTTTCTTTTCCTGTGAACTACTTATATTTCCCACCCATTTTTCTATTGAGCTGTTCATCTTATTGACGTGTTATACTGCTGGTTACCATATAGAATCTAGATTGTTTTGTCAGTTATGTGCATTGCAATTATCTTCTTCAAAAGTGAGTGCTGGCAGGCTGAGTGGCTCAGTTGGTTAAGAGCTCGCTCAAGAGTGTGAGCTCTGAGCAACAAGGTCGCTGGTTCGATTCACGGCCCGAGCTGAGCTGCTGCTGAGCTGCCAACAGGTGGCAGGATGGCTCGGCTAAAAAAAAAAAAAGAAAAAAAAAGTGAGTGCTATTTTTTCACTTTATTATGATTTACATACAAAACTAATTTTTTTTGTGTTTATTAAAGTAAATTTATCAGTCTATCATATTTAACAAATAATTCCCAAAATTATAAAATATTTTCTACAATTCCTTCCAATGTGTTAAAGTTTTTATTTCTATTTTGAGTATTTAATCTACCTGGAAACAATGTGTAGGGTGTTATGTACAAATGCAATTTAATTTTTTCCTCTACGTGACAGCCAACTGTCTGGGCACTGTTATTGCTACATCAC
>NW_017732739.1:3163-4645 GCF_001890085.2 Hipposideros armiger
CTTAATTTGTTCTTGTAGTTCTGTGTCTTTTTTCATTATATAACTTGAGGTATGTTAATGAATGCATTCATGTTTAGAATGTTTTCTTTTCCTAATGAATTAAGTATTTTTATCATATAATTATCTTTTATTGTAGAATTGGACATTATTTCTTAAAGTTTTATGAAGCTTATATAAAGTTCTTGCCTGAGACATACTGTTTCATGCTTTTCCTTATGTTTTAGGTCTGCATTTTACAAACACCACTGAATTTTGGGACTGTGCAATCGAATCACATTCTCTCTCCAACTGGAGCACTTGGTCCGTCTTTTGTTGCGATTTGTCCTTTATTCAGATACTCTGGACGGTGTGCTGTGTTCTCCACGCACCCCCTTTTACTGTTCCATGGTTCCTGTCCTCTTATTTAGGCAGACTTGGTGGCAGCGGGTGCAGGGACAGAGGCTGTGCTGCGGGAGTAGCAGCGTGGTGTGGACTCCCCGTCACTGTCTCCGGAGTCCTGTGGTTTGTGCTGTGTGCCGTCCCCGTTTCCTCATATGCTAAATGTGAGTGTGATTATGTGTCTCAGGAACTGGCCATGGGTGCTAAATAAAGTACGTTTTGGAAATTCTCAGACACTTCCAGTCACATGGCGGTCGGTATCCTTTAATATAACTTCTTGTGGGGCATTTTTGGGGAGGCAGAGGCGTGACTGCAGAGCAGACAGCAAACCCGTGCTGTACTGGTTGTGGCTAAACGAAAGCCTTTCTCCTCATAGCTCGCACTCTTCCCAATAATAAGAAAAAGGATTAAGAGGGCATTTAGCATGCAAGGCTTTTGCATTGGATTCTTGCAACAACCTTGAGGGACCTTTACACATTCACCTATATTTCCTTTTTCAAACATCTTCTCAACTAAAACCTTAGAATCATAAATTTTGTTTGATCAGTAAGCCCACGCCCTCATGTAGATTTCACACTTTCTCATAGCCTGATTACCCACACCCCAAATCACAGCCTGTCTGTGTGCTGGAAATAGGGCTCAGAGTCCTGGAAGCCGGTGGTATGACACATGCTCTTGCCTACCGAGTAGATGCTTCCCTGCCAAGGATATTTTGACTTGAGCGTGCCATGGAGCCCTAATGCTTCCAGGGAGGTGAAGAGTCGGGGGCAGTGCGTTCCGAGAGCTGTTTCTCTTCCCCAGCTTAAGGCTGACACCTTTCTGCAACCAGAGAACTAAGTGGAGCAAGTCCAGCATTCTGTTTTCAGACTTCAGACCGACTCGCGCTCCCGACGTGTGCGGAAATGGGAGTGCTGCCATTTCACACCTCTGGGGTTCATCGATCACCTGTACTCTTAAGCAGCGCGCCACTCGGCCGGCCTCTATCACCTGAACTTGTGATCAGAACCAACATGTCTTTCAGCTTACAGCTAAAGACATAAAATAACATGTGAAGATTTCTGCAGTATGATAACTTGCTTGTACTCACCCTCTGAGCAGTAATTG
>NW_017732739.1:6571-109896 GCF_001890085.2 Hipposideros armiger
TTCAAGTTCCCAGGTGTACTGTGGTGTGCAGGTTCTCAGCTGTGGTGCGATGTGCAAGTTTCCAGGTGTGCTGTGGGGTGGAGGGTTCCAGGTGTGCTGTGGTGGTCAAGTTCCCAGATGTGCCACAGGGTGCAGGTCCCCAGGTGTGCAGGTTCCCAGGTGTACTGTGTTTTTCCTCTCACAGTGGACTCCTGGCTTGCAATTCCACTCAGAGGAAGCACAGTGAGTACAGGAAAGATCGCCTACCTTAAGGTCCATTGACAGAGATGTAAATCCTCGTGAAAAATGTAGGTGCTCATATTTTGTGGGGCGTTTTCCCAATGCACACACTTGTTCTCCTCCTGGAAGGATATCTGCAGCCTCATGTGGAAGCACTGGCATTTTTCCAGCTCACAGCCACATTTAGCAGCAATATTAATTTCAGTTTCTCACAGTTGCAGCTGTGAACAACTAAAAAAGGTCATTTTTCTATACTTGAAATATAGAACACATATTAATTTTCCAGTAGATTAACTTAATGATCAAAACTGGAAAAAAGAAAACACTTTTTGGGGGCAGAGAGAAGAAAGACAGCCTTTTCCAAACCCTGAATCCACTTACCGGAAACAGTTGTCTTCCCTGCAGACATTTTGTGGTCTCCCCTTGATATTTAGATTTAGATATTGTACTGTACCCCCAGATGATCCAGGACGATGCTTTGTGGCCACCTACCCCCCATGAGCAGGAGAAGGGCTGCAGAACACAGCTCTGTGCCAAGGACAGAAATAGAGGTTTCACAGCAGGTCTAGGAGATTTTATGGAGTACACCCCTAAGTGGGCCCCATATATTCCCTAGATATATAGAGCAATCGCTGGGCTCGCCTGTCAGCCCCCTTCTTCCTGTACAGACACTTCGTGTGTTTGTTCGTCCTTTTGCCTTTCTGGTAACCACTTTTTCTTTCTGAATGCTGATTTATGTTATTTTCTATTATTTCTACTTCTAACAATGTTTATATTATTTTCTTTGTATATAATATATACTATTTTCTTCAATAGTATTGCCTCATTTATTACTATACCTTACGTACCAGTCAAATTTTTGTAAATAAGATGTGCATATTGTCTTCCATTTACAACTGTACTCCACAAAGTAAATGAACCCAAGCACTAAAATTCCATTCTTCATGATTGTAGATATCCCAGTATTTGCATCCTAAATTCTTTTATTGTTCTTTTATTTGTTTGTTTGCTTGTCTGTTTTGACCAAAAAAAAAATCCCTCTGGGATTCTGACTGGGGTTGTATTGATTCTATTGATTATTTTGAGAAGAATTGACATTTTAACAATATTGAGACTTTCAAACTACAGATGCAGAATATTTTAGTTAGGTCTTTAATTTGTTTCTGCCAGATTTTATAAATTTCATTGTTTAGGTCTTTCATGTTTTTTTTTAATTAAAATTTATTGGGGTAACAATGGTTAATAAAATTATATAGGTTTCAAGTGTACAATTCATTTTTTTAATCAAATGTATTGCTTAGTATTTTGTATGTTCATGCCATAATATATAGTATTTTACTTATTTCAATTTCCATGTGTTAATTGCCAGTCTGTAGAAATGAAGTTTAGTTTTATGTTAATTTTTGCTCTATGTTTATGTTAATTTTCTATTTAGTAGACTCCCTTATTAGATCTAGTACTTTCTTTGTAGACTCGCTCAGATTTCTTCAGTGGATGATATTGTCATCTATGAATACAGCCAGCCCTGCTCCTTTTCGAATGCGGAGGTCTGTAATTTATTTTTGTTGACTGATTGCACTGGCTAGAACCTCAGCAGGATGTGAAACAGAAGTTGTGAGAGGGAACGTCCTTGTCAGTGTTTCACCTTTAAGTGTGACGTCAGCTCAGGGTGTCCTTCATCGGCTCGAAGTTCCCTCCTGTTTCTACTTTTCTGAGAATACTGTCAGGAAAGCATTTGGGTTTTTGGGTTTTTTTTTGTCATATACCTTTACTGTATCTATTGAGTTGATCATGCCTGTTTTAGTTTTTTTAAGATGTTGAATGACATTCTTAGATTTCTGAATATTAAAATCAATCCTGCATTCTTATGATGAACCATACTTAGGATATATTTTCCTATTTATATATTGTTAGATGAATTTGCTAAAAAATGTTAAGAATTTTTGCATTTATGTTCTGAGGGATATTAGACCCTAGTTTTCTTATCTTGTAACGACTTTGTCTGGTTTTGGTTCCAGGTATCTGGTTTCTGGCCTCACAGAACCATTTCTTCCTCTTTAAAGAAGAGTTCCTTCCTCTTTAATTTTCTTGAATAGTTTGTGTGGAATATATTCTGTTATTCGGTGCATAAATATTTAGGATTGTTGTGTCTTTTGAGTAATAGACTCACTTATTGTTATAAAATGACTTTCTTATTCCTTCTTCCTGGTAATATTCTTTTATCTGAAATCCTTGTCTGGTAGTAATATAACCTGTCACATTTATTTCTGACTGGGGTAAGCATGACATGTTGTCTTCATCCCTTTCCTTTAACCAATATTTATTTATATTTCAAATGCATTCATTGTAGGCAACATATAGTTGGGTCTTGCTTTTCTCTCCTCTATTTTCTCCTCTCTACTTTTCTGTCTGTCTCTCCCTCCCTACCCTCCACCTTCTCTCTCTGTCTCTCACCTCTAATATTCAACCCCCTGAACCCTAACCAGCTTATCCCCTAAAGCTTCTGCTCTGTCACTTCATTATGGAATCCACCGGATCCATTAGGTTCCATTCCCAGCGTGGTGCCCTGCAAACTGTCCAAGGCATTAAGCTGTGGTTATAGGGTTCACCTAGTTTGTTTCCCATATAGTAGGCATCCCTGTCTATTATGCTTTCATTGCCTGATGTCCCATGTCTTCAAAATCAATGTTTCATGTATTTTCTGTTCTTTTTTTTTTTTTCCTTTTTGGATGTGTCAGGTGGGAGGGACATCTAGTCTCTGTGAGTCCATCTTGGCAGACACAAAAATGCCATGTGAATTATCATGATTCATTAGAAAATTGTGAAATGTTTTGTATTCCTTCAATTGGTTTTTCTTTCGATCAATATGCATTGATTCTAACAACTGATAAAGAGACATATATTTTCCTTGAAATCTCCTAACTTCACTTGAAATGATAGCTATTGGTAAATAAACATTTACAATCTTTCTGAATTTCTCTTGTGACTGTAGACTGTGTTTATTGGAACTGAAAAGGAATGCAGCATTATTCATTGTAGGATACTTTCCCTTAATTTTCTGTTGAGGTCTAGAAAAATACATGACTGTTCTGGTCATTATCTGCATAATAAATGCTCCAAAAGCAGTGGCTTTAAAAAGCAATGATCATTTTATTATCAACTCTTATGGTTCTGGGTCTTGTCTAGACTCTAATAGATGGTTTTGCTCCTGTGGTTCATGCAGTGGCAGACAGCAGACGGGCTAAGGTCAATCTGAGGTTCACTCCATGTCTGGGGCTTGGTTCTGGCTGTCACCTGGCTCTTCAGTGGGGGGCAGTCTGTTGAAACGCCCACACACAAAGGCTTCACACAGCCTCTCCACTCCTCACGGCATGGCAAAAGGCCTCCAAGAGTGAACATCGCAAGAGGACCGGGCAGAAGATCTGTTGCTTAGCTTCAAAAGTCACATAGTGCCACTTTTATGGTAGTCACAAGCTTACTCAGACTTAAACTGAGCGAACTCTTGATGTAGGTGGGCGCAAGTCACATTGTATGAAAGATATGAGATATTTTGCGGACTTCACGAAAAGTATAATTTGCTACAATGACCATCATTATAATTCTTAAATACAGTTGTATATCACCATAAATGTAGTGCCATGAGCAGGAATTCCGCCTCTCCCTCCACCTGCCCCCCCCCCATAACTCTGGGATCCCTGGGCAGTACACTAACTAGGACCAAGAATCCGTCGTTCTGCTCGTGGTAGGTCCAGATGCAAGCTCAGCCTCTCTGGGAACCCTGGGCTGTCTCCCAGCCTTTGTGGCACGTTAAGCTTTCTCCCCCATCCTTACTGATCCCTGGGCTCTGCCTGCCCTGCTGTGGAACACTGGGCTTCTCCCCAGCAGTGGGCTTCACCTTGCCACAGGCTCCATGTGTGCCAGGTGCCGAGCCGCTCGTCTTCCTAGGGCCTGCCTGTGAATAGCTGGCACCCCCATCCCGGCTGCTGGGTGCCGGGCCGCCTGTGAAGCCCCCACTGGCAGGTATCTCCTCAGGCTTGCCGCACAGAAAGGCTGCGCCTTCCCCGGAGTCTGGCCCCAGAGTGCCTCCCGTGAGATGAAGGGAAGCAGGATGCTGCCTTTTCTTGTCTCAGCATCCTTTGCCATATTGTCTTCTCTTCCTCTAATCAGGCCTTTCCCCTAGCCCATATTATGTGACTCGGTGACACCTGTGCCAGTTCTTGATGCCTAATTGGCAGAAACTCAGAGGGCAAGCAGTGTGGTACTGCCATACGAAAGAGTAAAGCAGTACACCTTACGTGCACCTACATAGTTCACCAGTAGCATCTGTGGTGAAAAGTAATGGGATTCTATTCGTTTCTTAACTTCGCTCGTATGTCTCTGCTAGATCAGTGATGCTTGTGTAATTTAGAGGCACACAGGACAGACTCGCCTGGCAGATTGTCAGCTCCGTAAGAGAAGGGGATAGTAGCTCAAACACCTCCCTTCTTTAATGGGCTACCTGGCACCCTGTAGTGGTCCAATGTGTTATTAAATGGATAAATCCACACATATGGAGGAATTTCTTGGTGATTCTTACTGGCAAAGTGCCCATTTGGATGGCCCCTACAGCCTACCTTGCATTTTGTGAATGGGTCCTCACTGTTATCTCAAATTATATTGTAAACCTTGTAATTGGCATGAGTTTTTTGATGCAAAGCTGACTATGTCCTAGGGATAAGACAGTATCCTAAAGTTTGTTTAGCAGAAAGTTTACCAACCTTATGATCTACCATAAGAAATTGGAGATGAAAAAAAATTAAATCTAAAATAATTTTTGCATATATTAGTATCTAATATTTACAGTAGCTTCACAAATCAATAAGAAAAAGAAATACACATCAATAGAAACACTGGCTGAAGCATATGAATAATCATTTCTCTGTAGAAGAAATAGAAAAACTGAGCAGCATATGCAAATACTGTTGACGTTCATGACAATACAGATGGCTAGTCAAATTGAGAATGATGAGAAGGAACAATACACATTATCAATGGCAGTGGAGTGAAAAATGCAGTGTTACAAAGTTCCATGAAGATGGCAAACTGATGCAAACTTTTTGGAGAAAATAGTTGGTAATATTTATTAAAATTCTTGACCAACTAACTGTATTTATATAAAGACAGCCTAAAGAAATAGAGGTCTTTTCAGATATTTAATTTCATGCATTATATCAGAAAATCATTCAAACCTTAGTGTTTAGCATAAGGAGTCTTTTTAAAGTCACAGCACACTTACCCATGGAATATTATGTAGTGACTTAAAATTAGGTTGTAGAGCAATATTTGTAACATGGTTATTTGCTACATAAAAGGCACATTTCAAAACACTATGTACTATATGATCTTTTTCTGAAAAACATCAAATGGTAATACATAGGAAAAGGACTTGGCATATTATAATAAATTGCCGAGTGAGTCATTGATGGGGTAGTGGGTGATTTTAATTTTCTTATTATTGCTTTTCTGTATGTTCTCATTTAGATGATGTAAACAAATTAATTTTGTATTGGTGAAAAACCACAAGTGAAAACAAATAAGACTGGAGCTGAGCAGAGCTGGAGGCTGTGATGTCTCATTCGACGGTGGTGCACACACCACAGAAATAGGCAAGCCATGTGGGGCTCTGACTAGGAGGCTATGCTCTCAAAACCCAAACACTTGCAAACTCGCTTCAGTTTTCCTTGGACAACTTACTGCAGTTCAAGTTCGGTAGCTAAGGGATCTCTCCCCAGCTATGGGTTCAGTAGCTTGCCTATTTCAATCAAAATATAAATTATTACTAATTAATTAACTCATGCATTCAACATATAACTGACATTCCCTGAGTTTCCACTGTTACATTTGGCATCTGGGCCCTTAGGACAAATATGACTGGGTGCCTGTCCTCTGCGTGCTGGGATTTGTATGTCATCGCAAATCATTTTCATGCATCTTGACTACTCATTAAAACTATATTTGAAAGCAGGATGAAGTTAGCAGGTTAACCTCAAAATTGTCCTAATAATTGGCTACATGACTGCATCCGAAGTGCTATTTCTTGCTGTGGATAAAATCTTTTCAGGGGAAGTGTAATAAAAGGCTATTGATAAACAGCATCCATGATACGTGTAATTAAACTATTATAGATCTTCCTGCCTAATGAATAGGAAACTTCACAGGACTCGAACATTGTCCTTAATTCTTTCCTCTTACATCCTGCTCTGAATGACCTTTGCATTCTCCATCTCTATTTATAAAGGGTGGGGCCAGAATACATTTTCAAAAATTATAGAATAAAGAAATAATTGCTATTGAAGGCATGAGATTGCTGCTATTATTTTTTATTTTGTTAATTTAAAAAAAAATTTTTAAAGATTTTTCTTGGGGAATTGGGGGAGGGGAACAGCGCTGGGGAATTGGGGGAAGGGGAACAGACAAGTTGCTGTCATTTTGTTCTTCAGTCTAGTTGTGGAGGACGTTGCTTCACTGGCCCAAGTTGGCACCATCATTGCGCTCTTCCCAGATGAGGCAGATCAGTCGCCGGCTTCTGGACAGCCGCTCACTGCGGCTGCTGGCCGCTCATGCTGGCTGCTGGCTGCACACGGTAGCCCATGGCAACCAACTGCAGCAGGGGCTGCACAGCCTACGCCGTCGCCGGCAACTCACAGCGACTCACGGCAGCCCAGCTCTGGGTTGAGCTGTTGTTCAGCATCTTAGCTGTGGAGGGTAGTGTCTCAGTCGCTCATATGTGGGATCTGAACCGTGGTCCTCTGGCGTCCCAAGGCAGCTCTTAACCAATGCACCACTCGGCCGGCCCCGCAGCTATTATTGTTAAATAGAAGTGGCCATGCTGTTTATAAACAGATCTCAGGAGATGGACTACATTGTCTGGGTAATGTGCAGGAGGGGCCAAGTATGACAGTGGTGGAAACCCAGAATTAAATCACCGAATTCCTTCCTGTCATGAGGTATAAAGTTCCTCTAACACTCCCTGTTATCTTCCCACATCTCCATAAACGTCCTCTCTGGTTTATATAGTGAGGTGAAAATGTCCATAATATACCCAAAAGTCTGCGGGTATATAAGATGGAAGATTCCCCCAAGCCAAGAGCTCAAATGTGAAGAATCTGAGACTCCTGTTTAAGCAAAGCAGTTAAGCAGTGATTACAGCCAGAGGCTGTCCTCCTCTTTTTTATATTCAGATTTAAGTCACCATCTCTCTAATCAAAGCACTGAGTACTGTAATAGACTTTTCTGAAAGAAGATAAAAAACTCCCCTTATCTTTTTTTATGATAAAAATTCAGTGCCATATAGAACTACAAATGCTTCTCCAGGTTCCTGGGGAGTTCCCTGTGCAGGAGGGGAGTAATTTGACGTAGCTGTAACATATTCTCTTGGTAGAGACAATAATTGAATCCTGCTGTCCTCTGCATTGGAGATAATCACACAAATTGACCAGCCTTTATCCAAATGCAGCCCAGCACATGACTCTAATGGATGCTTGACACTAAGCTAACCATCGGAAATCCACTGTTTTGACTCAACGATTACAGTTGCTGACTGAGTTTGAGACGCACTTTTCCAGCATTATTGTCTTCTGTCGCCATTTTGAGTTAGTGGAAAAGGTGTCTGGGATTTGAGAAGCCGGTAAATGGGACTTCGTAAGAGTGGCAATGAAGCAAACAGTGAACGTCCTGCCTCCATGCTCTGGGCCTCCCATGCAATCTGACATTTCTCTTCAGCTACTGTTAATTACAACGTCCCTGTCATGTGACTTCCTGGCTCAGAAATGTATCCCAAGCTTCTCCATTTGTCAGAACCATGGTTAAATGTGGGTGACAAGGACAAGATGCTCCACCTGGGGATAAAGCCTATGCTGGGGACACGCTGGGCAGAACGGGAGGAAGCTCGTGGCCAAACCAGGCTGTGGCATGCCAGGAGTCCTGGACTCTGTAGGGGACGGATGCCAACATCAAGAAAAGCAATGAGTCCAAGCAAGGCGGGCACACAAGAGTCAATTCAACACAGCATGGTCAGTGGGGCCCGAATCCAGGGGCACGGCCATCGGGATCACTGGCTACCCAGAGCACCTGAGAAGGAAGTTCGGAGCCGTGGGTCAAAGGCGGAAGGACCTGGGACAACCAAGCAGTGGGTTTAATGTCCAGGCAAGCGAGTCCATCATCAGTGGGGTCAGATCAATTCTTAGGTCAGTGAACAAAAGATTACCTCCATTGTATCCCATCTCCTCATGTTCTAATTCCATTTTCCTCAAACGGGGCATTAAAAGGTCAACTTATACTGGGAAGTCAGTATAGTGTTATTTCCATCCAGTTCCGTACAAATGATGATGATAGTCATAATGGGATTAAGGAGAAGGCAGGACCAGTTTTTCATACTAACGGTGTTCCATATCATATTTATTAGACATGTAAATGGTATTATATACTCGCATAGAGGGTGTTATATAAGTATTATTTTTAATATAAGCCTAAAGTCTTTTAATATATGAAATAAATACATAGAAACACATAGGTTTAAGTTGTCTGCATTTAAACTAGAATCCTTTTTACGAGAGTCAGGGGAAACATCTAAGAGATATAATTGGGTAATAATGCCTACATAGGCTGGGCATGGAGAGATAGAGAAACACCCTCACACTGATGAGATCCAGTCCATTTATTTTCCTTGAGAGCTTTTCTTTTACATTTTTAATGAATAATTTCCCCACTTGTTATAGCTTCCCGTTTCCAAGGGGGGAAATAGTGTTGTATAAAGAAACATGACCGTCAGAAATTCCTCTCTGTAAAAATTGTTACAAAGAAGTAAAATAGGGTAAAAATCTATATAGGAAGCTAAATAAAACTGTTGTTTCTTGTACTGTAAATTTGTGTCATATTAAATAGTCATTGAAACTGACTAGAAGTTGGAAATATTTGTTTCCTCCATAATACAGCCTGATGAGCAATATTTAAATAATTACGCTTATGACGCCCCTCCTGTCTCAGTCTACTCATGGAGCTAGTTGTGTTTCTAGCGATGCACAGAAACATTGTAGCTGAAGGGATGTGTGGCTACTCTCATGGGTCTACGCCCTGCAGCTTGGAACAGAGCTGCAGGTGCACGGGGCAAACTTTATATCCTTTGAGTCATGGTCCGTTACTCGTACAGGTTGCCTGATGTTTTTACCCAAAAGCAATTTGGAGAAACTGAACGTGATGAGATCCAGATGTGTTTCGTTGGACCACCCAAGATTCCAAAAGCACCACTGGTTTTTCTCAGCAGATACTCAGCGTCTCCCTTCAAGGTACTCGCGTTTTCCTGGCCAGACTCCGTGATGAAAACGAAGGGGAGCAATGATTTTTCTGAGCCAGAGGAGAGGAATACAGCTGTACGTACTGATCTCTTTATTCAGCAATTCAGTCTTGCTTTGCTTTCTTGTAAATCTCCCTTAGCTGTGTCATAGCCGGTCTTTGTGACAGAGCAGTAAAATCTTTATTCCTTTGGATAGCAAAGGATCAACCCTTTCTGGTCTTAGATTATAAACTTCTCAAAGGCATGGTCTCTGTTAGTTTAATTCACCTTACATCAAGCACAGGGCTTGTACCTCCTTTTTGTGGATGTCCAGCCCTCTATCCTTCTTATGGGTGGCTTCTTACTACTGTAATGCATCATATATACTTTCCTTCTGACGTCTAAGTTTCAGATTGGGGAGGTCTGTCCCTTAGTTGCTGGAATACCAACAACAAGAAGGCTGTTTCTCTACATGGCTGTGTTTATAACTGGTTCACCAGCATGATATATTCTTGCATTTCCAGAGGATTGTCTCAGTGCTTTCCTGAGAGCATGATGCTGTCACCACTGGCCTTTTCACATGAGGCTGGGTTTCATTCAAACTGGACATCATGATCCTGGGGTGCCTTATGCCTCTGCCTTTGTAATCAAAGGTGCGACTGCTGGTGGTGACCACGAAAACCAGGCCTTTAAGGAGCACGAGGAGGTGCTCCAGGGTTGCTGCTGGATTGTCATCACGTCGGTTTTGGAAAGAGCCACACTAGTTTACAGCTCTGGCTTTAGATTAACGATCAGTCTGAATGCTTTTCCTGAAATGAGGGGTTTAACCCTTAGAGCTGCTAGGCAGAGTGGCGAGCTCTTAGGGCGGCTCCCGAGACTCCGCCACCTTGCTGCTCAGAGTGAGCTCCCTGAGTTAGCGGCACCAGTGTCACCTGGGAAATTGTTATTATAGTAATGCAGAACCCAGGCCTCGAGGGTCACCCCACAGCTCCTGCATCAGGCTCTGTGCTTGTTCAAATGAGAAGCGGGCTCTATAATATATTCGGTCACATTTTCTGAGACTGTGATTTAGTGGCTCCTTTTGCTTTTGGCTCCTTGGCATCTGTCTCCCTGCTTCAGTGGGGCCCTGCTGATGGGGCTGTTGGGATCCATTTGTGCAGCTGATAAGTCCAGTAGGAATAAATACCTTATGGAGGACATGTCTTCTGCCCCAGGACTCCCCAAGGGCTTTGTTACTGGTGGTTTTGTCCTGTAGCCGCTTTTTATCCAAAGCCACTGCTTCTCTGTGTATCTAGTTGTTCCCACAATGTGACAGAGAAGAACCTTTACTCCCCTAAGGCTTCCTATAACTAATGGTGACAAAAGAACCGAAGACATGTGTGCCCCCAGCCCTGGTCTAATGCTCTGGCACCTCCATGTCCCGAAGCTTAAAATCAATGCCAATGTTGTTTTAAACTGTGGAGCAGGGGTTTCAAGAGCTCTTATTTAAAATTAGTACGTACACCATTAAAAATGTCAGACAAATATGCTGAGCGTGGTAAGTGGAGTGACTTTATAATCAGCAGGTCTCTTGGGGACACTTGTGGATGAATTTGAGTGGGCTAAACCATACTCGAGCTCCCTATGTTGTACCAACAGGAAGCGTGTACCCACATGGAATCTGAGGGCTTCCTGGAATACAGTAGAAGTACTCCTGGTATACCAGAGTGACAATTCCTCATCCACTATTAATATTACACATGATCTTCATTTGAATGATGCTTTTTGGAATGTCCCCGCTACAGGTTCCTAAATGCTCCCTTTTCAGGATCATGTGTGCAGGGAGTAAAGTGTAGTCACATCCATCCCGCCAGGGATGTGTGTCTCATCTTTGCCTGTGTTATCGCTTAGCAATAGCATGTGATTATGAAAATAAGCATAAAAATGTTAAATTCCAGTATGTGGCCAAGCTGGTCCAGAAGTCTGTTGTGTAAGATTATCTTTCACCTGCTTTGTTTGGAGTCCAGTTGGATGGCCTAGTGATTTATCTTCTTCCAAAAGTTAGATAATCTGAAGTCCTTTCATCTACTCCTGTAGAGCTTCGCGTTAGGCAAAGAGTTGCCTATGATACAAAATTTAAGAAATCTTTCTGTATCATTCACTCCACGAGTGCAGTCTTGAGAACTTTCGCAATCATCACCGTTAACTCACGGTGCTCAAATTGCAAGAAAACACTCATTATTGTGAGTGAATATTGTCTCATGTTCACTGACATGATGATCATTTAACTCTGGCCATTTCTGGATAACTCTCTCCCATACTTGGGGAGCTGCCAGTAGAACTTTACACTGGTAGCATTTCCCAGATGTCTCAACATAAACTCTGACATCTGGTTCTAGGTCTCTCGTTTGGTGTGAGATGGGCATGGGTGGCTGACAAGGAAAAGTTGACTTACAATGACTTTTTTATTACCCTGGTACATCTATGACATTAGTCTTCAGCTCTGAGTAAATGCCTTAGAATAATCAGTTTTTATACATGGGCTTCAGAGCCCACTTCTCAAGTTAATATCTTGTATAGTCTAGAAGCACGTAGATAGCTCCTTAGCTTATTAAATATGGAAGTTCTATGCACCAGTGGTTGCTAGGAGCTGAAGATGCAACAGGGCAAGTTGACACAACCTGTACCTTTATGGTTCTTACAAATAAGTTGGCAAATCAGACATAAAAACATCACAAAAGTAAATTTTCACGTATGTGACTGAAAGACTTAGCATATCCTAAAGATAGGAAATGAAGAGGCCTGGGGACCTTGGCTAAAATTCTGGGGTTTTTTTTTTTTTTTTTTTTTTTTTTTTTAGCTGAGCCATCCTGCTACTTATTGGCAGCTTAGCGGCTGCTCAGCTCGGGCTGGCCTCGAACCGCTGTTGCTCAGAGCTCAAACTCTTGAGCGAGCTCTTAACCAACTGAGCCATTCGGCCGGCCCATTGGCTAAACTTCTGAAAGAACTCGCCAGACAGGTCCCCTCACAACTTCTCCTTGTGAAACTAAGCGCCATCTTTTAGGTGTTATTGGCTTCTTTCTCAGTCCCCGCCATTGTGACGGAGTACCATGTGGAAGTGGACAGAATGTAAACACTGTTCTGCAAACACTTTCACACTATGTGGCTATTAGTTATATGTACCCACATTAGCGGCTTAAACTGCACAGACTCTGAGACTATATATTTGCTGAATCTAACAGGTTGGAAGTTAAGCCTTGAAAATATCTTGAGAAAAGAAAAGGCATCTGTGAAACTCCTGCCAGTGAAATATTGCATAGAGGTCCAGGCCACGGCCACCTCCATGGTCTGTGAGACAGAGCGGCAAGGCCAGTCCTTGGACAATTGAATGAGAATTGGGAAATCAATAGCCAACATTAGTGTCCTTGGTCATGAGACTCCGCCCTCTGAGTGTGTGGGACTTGGGTAGGTGCACTCGCGGAGGGCAGAGCGAGGAGGCACCCTGAGGGCGGTCACCCTCTGAGTACTTAGTGGGGTTCTGAATAAGCGGATGGCTGCTTCCACAGGGGTGTGGAGGGCGAGGTGCTTTCAGAGACATGGGGACCCGAGGGAAGGTTTTGTGCTATGAACTGGGAGGTTCCAGGAATTGGCCTTTCTCCTTAAAAGATTTAACTTCCTAGGAGTTTGTTTGGGTTCTGAGGAATGTCGTATTTGGCATACATGTCTAAATTTCTCTGAGGAAATAAAATAATCCCCTCACTTATGCCACCTTTCAGCCTGCTCCATGCCCCCCCCTCGCCCCCCAGGAAGTTGTGTATAACACAGCCTGGTCTACGCTAAAGCTGTTAGAACCAGACAATCATGTGAAGACATGATGCAAATCCACGCAGCTCAGACTGTCCTATGAAGGTTGGGGGACCTCAAAATCTAGGCAATGGATGAGGGGGAGCTGGAGGCTGGGGGCACATATAGGGAGCCCACCAAATGGACAACTTAGGGTCATGTTGAATGAAATTCATCTGTTTCCTCCTGCGTATGAGGACGTTGGCCTGTAAATGATACAGGTGTAAGTGCTGATGAAGGAAGACGGCTGCTGCGCTTCTGAGGAAAGGTTTTGCAGGACGGTTGCTTTTGATTGCCAGATTCGGCATTTTTATTCCGGTAACATATATTTAGGAATACACCTGAATAAAGAGTAGATTTTATCACTGAACCGTGAGGGGAATTGCATGTCAAATAGAGGAAATAGCGTGAGTGGGCATACTGGGAGAGAAAAGGTTTTGGGAATTCTAGGAATTAAAAAAAACAGGAAGGTCATTACGACAGGTCACTATGAAATTCTGAAGTGGTGACACTGCTGAAGGAAGTGGAAGAGTGATGGAGAGAGAGACAGACATTGAGAATAAGAAGCAAAGGCGAGCGTGGGCAGGCTGTAATGACTCAGATTCTATAAAGCCGTGTGGGGGTGCAGACGTTAGCAGGATTTCAGACTACGTTCTAAGTGGAGTGGCTTTAAGCTGGAGAAACGTTCTATGGTGCTCATTTTGTTTTGCACATTACAGAGGATGGGTTAGTCAGAGGCAGGGAAGGTTGGGGAGCCAGTGAAGTGACTGTCCCACGAGCCTGTGAGGGCGCTGATCCTGTCTGTGGCAGCCTCAGGGTCAAGAGAAGACAGAGTTTCAAGGAGCTAGTGGGCAGCTGTGTGACTGTGGCTGAGAGGTCAGATGGGATGGAGACGTGTCCCCTGGATTTGCCCACAGGGAGGTCACCGGACACTTTCCCCACAGTGGTTAGCCCTGGTAGATGTCCACTGGGGTTGGGTGGAAAGCAACCGGACTTGGAGACCAAGGCCAGGCCATGCACTTGTGCACTTGGCATTGTCTAAATATTGATACAATTTAGAATATATAGCAAGTTATTCCAGGCTGTCCTTGTGATGGTTTGCATAGGCATTCCCAATTCCATATTTGAAAATTTCAGCAGATATTCTTCAAACCATGGAGCTTCTGGGGAAACTCTTAACAGCTTTGGTAACTGGAAGAGGGAAGGGTGTGTTTGCTGGGCCCCGACAGGCAGAAGCTGCAGGCTGTTTCCCCAGGAAGCTCAGCAGGTGTGGCTATTGGTCCCAGAACCTTGTGTGTCATCGATCACGCTTGTTAGCTTGACCTGGAAGTCCAACATGACTTTCCCTGAACATCAAAGAACATCAAAGGGTTAAGCTGACATTCCTTTCTTTCTTTTATTAAATTCTCAATCTCAACCTCAAATGCAAAGTACTGGGCACAGCTTTCTAACGCTGAATGTGCTAATCATTGTCTAATGGCCAACAATCGCTAAGAGTAAAATAATACATTTAAATGGTCTGGCACAGGTTTGTTTAATGATTAGAATACCTGAGTAATATTACCATTGGAAATAGAAGTAAAATAAAGCCCCAATTTAATCACATACAGAAAGCGAGATCAGCTTGAGTTTTCCTTGTATCATTTGCTCAAGTAGCTCTTCAAAATTTGAAGGAATAAAGTTGTCCGATGCTTCCTGTCTCATCCTGAATGAGGCTGATACACAATGACAACATGACTCATGGATTTCTACATCGGAGCCCCTCACCAGTGACAGAGCTGGTACAGAGTCGATTCAAGGAGTCTTGGGCAACATTTGGAAATAACCACCACTGACCTATGAGCTATGCAAGTTAACACCCCCAGGTCAAAGCTGGAGAAACTCCTGTGAGGTTGTTAGAACTTGACTGTGCCCTCTCGTCTCTACATAGTACGAAGATGAGGTTTGTTTATATGTACAGTTTGCAGACAGTTGGGAACCATGAACTCAGTATTTACAGAGTTTAGCACAACTATTCCTTATTCTCTTCAAACATACTTGAAGCAATTGCATTATCATTGCAGATATGGCACATTTACCTTTTTGGCTAATAAGCTAAGACTTTAAGCCAATTTAGAAAACAGAACGCATACCGAAGTGAATCAGCTAAATCAATCCAAGCTTAGAAGCAGTCTGTAAGAAGCATTTTAAACTCTCAAATAGTCTCATATTAAATAAAAGACATGGGAAGCCAGGTCAAATTTGGGAATCATAACACATTTCATAAAGGACACCATTTATTTAATAATGAAAACAATATTACATTGATTGGGCTTATCAAGCTTATTCCACACGTGGCTTTTTATTGAACAAATAATATGTATTGTATTATTTATTTTGTCTAACAATTTTTATGTCCAATGCACATATGAGAAAAAAAATGTAATCTGCCCACTTTCACACAGCAGGTAAGTAGCATAACTAGAATTTGAAACCATGCCCATCTACTCCAGGGTCTATGTTGCTGTTTTCACTCTAACGCAAATATTTATTCTTAAAAAATTTATATTCCATAATTTAAGTTCTAGGTGTTCATACTATGGAAATAACCATAGATGTACTTTTTTTTTTTTTCATGCGGGAGTTGCACTGGCAACCTTGCTGTTAAGAGCACACACTCTATCCACTAAGCCATCGGGGTGGCAGTTCAGCTTAAGGTGCCGAGTTCAGTCCCAGCTGCGGGTGGGTGTAGCCACCATCGAACAGGCAATCTTGTCATTAGGAGCACATGCTCTCACCAGCTGAGCCATCCTGCCACCTATTGGCAACTCAGCAGCAGCTCAGCTTGGGCACAGCTTGGGTGAAGCTCACTGGACCATGTGGGAATCGAACCAGCAACCCTGTTGCTCAGAGCTCGTGCTCTTAAGCAAACTCTTAACCAACTGAGCCATGTGGCTGGCCCCACAAATGTACTTTAATAATTGTCTCTAAGCATGTGCAGACTCACATTTTAAAAATAACAAATCATTAAAAAAATCATCTGTGTCCAAAAATAGATTATTGATAAAACAAATAATAAAAAGCCATATTATTTTATCTTGTGGAGTCAATATAAATGAACATCTTAAAGTTTTATAAAAATGCTTTCAATAAAATGTCAAGTGAAAACAGCAGAATGCAAACACCATGTATTGTTGACAAACATATATAAATTTTGATACATAGGCAAACAAAAGTAGGCCAACATGTTCCCTAAAATGTCAACATTGTTATTGGATTGTGACTTTTTTTTGTCATTATCTTCCTTTACTTTTTTTTGCAATTTCCAATTTTCTACTATGACTATGTATCACTTAAAATGAGACCATCATTAAACTAAAAAATAGGTCTGATTCTCTTCATATTTGGTGCTTAAAGTTACTGAGAATCATTATAGAAGTCTTCCTTTAGGGTAGAAATATGGCCATTCATTCAAATGGGGCCCCAGCATCCCTGGATTGCGTCAGACTTCAGCTGCTTCCTGGTTTCATGGAAGTCCACTGTAGCAGCACCTGTTCCCCCTCCTCCGTTTCTGGACCCCTCTCCTGTGCTGCCACTATGCTGTTGTGAAAACTTACCTGATCTATGTTAGCACTTCTATCTTCTTGATTCCAGCACCTGATTTTTTTCTTTTTTTTTTAAGCAAGTGCTGTAGCCACCGAAGTATTTATAATTGTGTGTCTCAGGGTACAAATCAAATCCAGTAACTTTTAAGTCAGACAAGGTGAAACATTCTGTCAAACTTGCCACAGTGAACTTTCATAGACCCAGTGCGAGTCAGGGAAAGAGACGGATATTGATTATCGTCTCCTTACTTGGGAGGCAGTTGGTCTCTGTGACACATACACAGGAAAGAACCGGCGACAACCGAGCTAAAGTTCCTGACCGGTATTGGATCGTTGGCGACTAATAGGTTCTTTGGGGAAATGCATCGCGCCCCTGGCTCCCACAGCACACTTGTGTCCCAGTTTTCAATGTCGTTAAGTTGAGAGGTGTCTTAGAGTTTGGTTCAATGGATCTTAGTGTCATATTGACCCTTACTGAATCAAACACAGAAATGACATGTATATGAATCTGTATAAAGGAGACTTTAGGAACTTGACTTTGTGGAAAAGTCGAAGAGAACCTGCTCGTCTGGGACAGAAGTAGAGCTCCCTGTGCACATTCTTCCAATCAACTATTATGATAATATAACCCGACAGCGAGTGCTTAGCCAAAGTGGACAAGGCGCTGAACCAAGGGCTGGAGAAACGAAGAGTGTTAAGGCTAAGTGCTTGTTTTAAGGAGCCCTTAGATGCCGTCTTTCCAAGAGCTGAGTATAGGAGTTATTTCTGCAAATTTTCAAGCAATCACACAGTCACCTAACATACCTCGCAAGGTAGCTCATACTTGCCAATACATAAAATATATTGATAGATACCGAGTATTTCGCCATCTGTAGTGATATGGACAGTGCCTCTTTCTCACTTCACTCCTGTTTGTTTTTCAGCCATCTTTCTTCCCCCCAGTGCTTTAGTTAAAATCTTATCTCCTCCACCAAAGCTGGTCTAGCGCAATAACTTCCTCATTACTGCCCTTTCTCCAGCTCTGTTCCCTGTGATAAATCCCACGCCATGATGTCAGATTATTTTTGCTGAAATGCATATCTGATATTATTCCTGCATGAAAACATTGATGATTTCCCAGTGTCCAGAGCATAGGAAACTACAATATTTCTCTAAATACAAATAATAATTGTGTGTGTGCCTTCATATTCATACATGCACACTTGAATAGTGTTCATTCTCTACACAAAGTTTTGATCATGATTTAAAGTAATATCTTGGATACTTCCCATGCAGTTTCATAATCTTCAAATACATCAGATTTTTCAACCAATGTGTGGTATTCCATCTGTAACTGTACTACAATATATTTAGTCAACCTCCTATCAATGGGCATTCATTTTATTTCAATTTTAAATAGTGTAAAAATAAGCAATAAACATTATTCTGTTAAAATGTAGAAATTATATAAAAATCTTACTTTAAATCCCTGGTCATTTACTGGGATAGAATCAATGGAACAAAGAAAATAATTATTATTGTTATAGCTACATTTGTCAATATATATCTTTTCTGAAGTCAATATTTAATGATAAATTTGTAGATGTTTTCCCTTGAGAGTTCTGCTTCTGGAAATCAGAGAAGCATTCAACTTTCAAATATAAAAATACATGCTTTTGGGGTAGGGTGGGGAGAGAACCACGTAGATTTTAACATTTAATGCACAATCTTGAGGTGATGTTAAATGTCAACGTGTCTACTTAAAATAGATAATGTGATAGATTCTCAAATTGCTTTTTACAATGGAAATGCAGACTAAGAATTTTGAATGTGTTATATCTTCAATTGCTTCTTTTTAGGAAAATCATAGCATAAGAAATTCTGTGTAAGAAGGGTCGTTATTATTACAATATTTACCAGTAGACGCAGAAGCTCTCAGATGCTCACTTCTGCTATCTACAAAAACAAGGTGCTAATACTGTCTGTGTCACAAGTGTCCATGAAATGGCATATGTAGGTGGAGCTAGTGTGGAGTAAATCCCGATATGGAGGAAATGCACATTAACCGTTCATTTTTCTTTCCTTTCAGTTTTTCATCCCCAAGGCCACTAAGGAAAAAAAGATCTCAATAAAGAATTATGTCTTTAGCTTCTAGTTTTTAGTCTCATCTGACTACCAGATGAACTACAAAAAGGAAAATAAATGATATCATGAGAGGAAATTAATGATTAAAATTCATTCCTCTCTGTCTGCATGCATCAGCTTGGTCTTGTCTTTTCTACTGTACAATGAAGAGAAAGGAATTCCATTAGGTAGGTTCTATGTTTTTGGAGACTCTGAGGCGAAGTTAAACATTTTTAATATAATCTAGTATTGGCGGAGTGAGCAGAACAGTACTTACTATTCTAAAGTAAATTCTTCCTGAGAAGTTAGACACACAGCTGCCACCTGCTTGCTGATGCGAATGGGGACTACATTCTGTGCCAAGACAAAAATATTGGACAGGCACAGGACCAAGGACAAATGAGCTAAGGAGAAGCCTTTGCTACATGAGTCCCTGGGAAAGGAAAGGTGACAAGTGGCCTTCGTGATGCTTAAAACAGGTTATTTCTTTAATTAGCTGCAGGAAAGAAATGATAATATGTTTTTTGTGCGGGTTTCTAGATGTTGGACATTTTAATGGCTTTCAGTAAACTGAAGCTCCTTCCTGGTTTCATCCATTGCAATGAACTGTTAAGATTTTTGCTTTAAAGGATAATTCTAAAATAAGGAAATGTAAGTCCCCTTCAGGTCTTGCGAATCTTTCTTGCTCTTGCAATTTATCTTAGGCACTTTACTCTTTGTTTACATTTTGCTTTTTCATAAGCGTAAAAGAACAAAAAAAAAATCTCAAAACCGTGTCTGTTCTCCTGGAAGAAAAAAATAAGAAAGAAGAACAGAGGCACAAATTAGGTCATCATTTCATCTGTCCATGGAGAACAGAGACTATAAATGAGATACTTTTTTCAAATATATGTGATTTTGCTCAATGATCTATTTGTTCTTCACATTATACAGACTCCAGGACAATGAACTTCAAAGAAAAAAAATGATACACTTTTTTAAGCATGTTGTTGTGTACAACTGTAACAGAAAAAAAAGATCATTTGGTATTTTTCATTACATTTTTTTTCACATGTGCATTTACGCATTAACATATAATATGCGTCGATATAGGTCGACATGCTAGCTCATAAAAGTGAAATCATTACCTGGATTGTGTTTACAATTCCATTGTCAACTAAGGCATCTGTTGCTAAATGGCCATGCCTTTAATTATAGTCATTACTGACTGTCAGTGAGAATTTAGGTACTTAGATATAACAAGGAAGTAAACTACAGACTTCAGTCAATTTCCTCGTAGGGGGCCAATCTGGGTAAACACTTTGACAAGAATGGCAGTTCTGGAAAGTGTACCTGCTGCTAATAGCCTCTGTCCTGTGCATGTGAGCAGTGGTCTTGGTCAGCAGACGTCAGCCACAGCCTGGTGGCAGCATGGCACCCTCCATGCTGCCCGCCGGCAAGTTACTGCGCCCCCTAGTAGGCTGTGAGATGACTACACCATCTCCTCCTAGGACTCACATCTCCTCCAGGCCACCACCACTTAACCGCGGTTCTCAACCTTCCTAATGCCGCGACCCCTTAATACAGTTCCTCATGTTGTGGTGACCCCCAACCATAAAATTATTTTCGTTGNTTCCTCATGTTGTGGTGACCCCCAACCATAAAATTATTTTCGTTGCTACTCTATAACTGTAATTTTGCTACTGTTATGAATCGTAATGTAAGTATCTTTTTGTTTTCTGATGGTCTTAGGCGACCCCTGTGAAAGGGTCGTTCAACCCCCAAAGGGGTCGCGACCCACAGGTTGAGAACCGCTGACTTAGAAGGTGATCACATTTTGTTCTTCACAAGGAGAACTGAGACTCGCATACTGGAACTCCCTCTTTACTTCTCTACTGAATCTACCGGCCTCTGTGCGTCTGTGCTCAATCCTCTTTCACTCCTGCTGCAACAGAAAGAGCATCTCCATGCTCCTGTAAAGCCGTGCTTCTCAACCTTTTCTCCAAGAACCTTTTCAGACTACATCTCCTAATTTAACACCAGGTAGACCTGCCTCTGAACTGCTTAACTGCTATGCTTTAGGCATAAAAAGAACAGGATATTTTCTTCCCAAGAATCATTTTAAGCTCATCGGTGGTAATATTGGATCTACTGAGAAGGTATGTGCTAAAGAACAACCCTTTGTATGTGTTGTTAGAGTGTGTATGTGTGCACACGCACCTGAGAGAGAGAAAGAGAGAGCTTGTGTGTGTGTAGGGGAAAGGGTAAGTAATAGAACAGCCAAACAAAGCCATGTTAAATCTAAAACTAAAAGAGGATTTATTCTTGACTCACGTTTCCAATATTTCAAGTGAGAACAAATTTGGTGAAAGGTGTGATCAGGATTTTTGCTCCATTCCTCTATGATTCTCTTGACTCCTCTCTTAAACTCCTCTGACTTTGGTTACCTCATTGCAAGATGGCTTCCTTCATGGCTGTCCATAGCAACACAGGCTACCCATTTTTTATCTCGCTTTCAAAGATTATGCCCCTCCCATAGTCAGCCAAACCTTACCCCTCAGCTTTGGGATGGTTAGGTGACTCTTAAGTTAATCAATATTCTCAGAAAAATGCCATGTGGTTAGGCCTAGGCTTCCAAAAACAATTACCATGAAAATGGCCAGTGGGCTTCTTTTGCTTGGCTTGAACCACCCACCACAAAGGTTCATCTTCAACTGGGGGTAAAGTCAATTACAAACAGACTCCATTGTTTCTCCACAATGGTCCAGGGGCAAACTTAATTTTGGAGAGAGAATTAATGTCCATTCCATGATTTCAGTTGGTCCAGGATTTTACTACTGTGTTATTCCCTCTGTCTGATAATCATTTTTTATTCCTCCCTAGTGTATATGGCACATGAAAATGAAAATGTAATTCAGTGTCTCCTACTTTCAAAAAAAAATATTTGATCCCATTTTCTCTAGTCACAGATGTATTCCTTCTCTTCCAGATGATACTTGTAAAACTTAGTGATGCTCACTCTCATCATTTCCATAATTTGGTTTTCTCATCAATCCATTCTAGTTGAGTAGCTTTTTCATTTCAAGTACTAAAAGTTATTGTCAATGCCTTTAATGTTATCTATTGTGAAGGTTAATTTTATGTGTTAACTTGATTGGGTCATAGGGTGCCCAGATTACACATTATTTCTAGATGTGGCTGTGAGGGTGTTTGTAGATGAGACTAACTTTTGAGTCAATGAACTCAGGAAGTAGGCTGTTCTGTCCAATGTGGATGGCCATTGTCTGGTCTGTTGAGGACCTGAATAAAACAAAATGCAGAGAAAAGGGGGTTTCTTCCCTTCCTGCCATTCTCCCTTTCTACCTGCCTGTTGATCTGGGACATTTGAATTCCCTTGGACTGGGATTCACACCACTGGCTCCCTGGTTCTTAGTCCTTTTCACACACACTGGAATTACACCACCAGCATTGTTAGGTCTCCAGCTTCCAGATGGCAGAACATGGGACAGCCTCCATAATATAGCAGAGGAATTCAGAGGGGGGAGGGGGTCAGAGGGGAAGGAGAGGGAGAGAGGGAGGGAGAGACAGAGATTCTACTGATTCTGGTTCTCTATAGAATCCTGACTAATACATTTATTTTGCAAAATCCAGTTCTCATGTCACTCTCTCTTTGTCCCACATGGTTCTTCAGGAGCATTTGAATTGGTTGGTTCATCGTTGTTCCTTCTTGAAACGCTTCACCTCTCTTTGCCTTACATTTTTTTGTTTGCTTTTTTCCCCCTCACTGAATGTGCCATTTTGCACTCCCATCAGCGATGTATAAGAACTTTATTTTCTCTTGTCAGTACTCAGTTTCATCAGTGTTCATTTGCCATTCTAATATATGTGAACTGGTATCTTGTGGCTTTAATTTGCATTTCCGTTATAACTAAAGATGTAGGGCACTTTTCAATTATGTTTATTTGCCATCCATTTGTCATCTTTGTTGAGGTCTTTTCAAATATTTTGGGTATTTTTAAAATTGAGTTGTTTGCTTATTATTATGTTGTGGAAGTTTTTTATGTATTTGGAAGACAAACTGTTTATAAATATGTGGTTTGCAAACATTTTCTGTCAATCTATGGGCTAGGCTATCTTTTACCTTTTAAGAGTGACTTTCAAAGACATAAGCTTTTAATTTTTATGAGATTCAATTTATCAATATTGTCTCTTATGGGTCATATTTTCAGTGATGTATGTAAGCAATCTTTGCCTAACCAAAGGTCACAGAGATTTTCTTCTATACTTTCTTCTAGAAAAGTTTGACATGTAGATTTATGACCCAGTTAGAGTTAATTTTTTATAGGATAGATGATATGGATCAAGGTTTTTATTTTTTTCTTACTTCTGTCCAGTGCTTCTAGGACCATTTAAAAAGCCTATCATTTCTTTGTCGAATTGCCTTTGTGCCTTTGTCTAGAATCAATTGATGCTCTATGTGGTTTTATTTCTGCACTCTCTATCCTGTTTCATTGATCCTATATGTAAATACTTTCCTCAACAGTGCTGTCTTGAATATTTTAGCTTTATAATAAATATTTAAATCACATGGTGTACTTTCTCCAACTTTATTCTTTTTCAAAATTGGCTTTTCTAGTTTCTATTTCTGTAAAAATTTCAGGATCATCTTGGTAATTTTTATAAAAATTTCTGCTACTGTTTGCCTCTAATTGAGTTGAATCTAGTTTTAAGAATTAATGCTATTGTGATATTGAGTCTTTTAGTCATTCAGTGTGATATATCTCTCTATTTAATTTCTCTCATCAGTGTTTTGCATATTTTAGTATATGTATTTTGCATACATTTTGAAAGATTTATACAAAAGGATTTCATGATGTTTGGTCTATTTTCAATGACAATTTGAAAAAAATTTAATTTAAAATTTCTTGTTGCTAGTTTGATTTTTGAAACTTTAACTTATGATCTGTGTGATCCTAAACTCACTTCTTAGTTCTAGTAATTTCTTTGTCATTCTTGTGAATATCTAATATAATAATCATATTGTCTGACAATACATTTTTATTTCTTTCCAATCCATATGCCTTTTATTTCTACTTTTTGCCCTATTGTACTTCCTAGCACTTGCAATAATTTGTTGAATAGGAGTTATAAGTGGACAGCCATGCTTGGTTCAGATCTTAGGGGTAAAGCATTCTTTCACATTACATATCATGTGATTCATAGTTTTTTTCTGGATAGCTTTGATCAGGTTGAGGAAGTCCCTTTCTTTTCCTAGTTTGCTGAGAATTTTAACCATGGATATAAATAGAGAACAGGTGCACGGGCGGGATAGAACCAGGAGATACTCCAACTTTGAGAGGCAGAGAGAAGAAGAGGATGCAACAAAGGCATGTCAGCAGGAGCAGCAACTATTGTAAATGCTAAGGAATCCCAAAGAAATGTGCACGCGGAGGTTGAGTGAGATGGAACGTGACCTTGAAGTTTGGCAACATGGAGGGGATTTTTAACCTCTGCGAGAACAGTTTCAGTGGAGCGGCAGACATGGGAGAAAACTTTGAGTACAAGAGCAAATACAGGTGATAACAGACAAGTACAATTCTTCTAATCTTTTCTTTCTATAAAGAAGCAAGAGTAATGGTGCAAGTTCTTGAGAGAGAAGTGAACGTAAAAGCAGAGTTCTTGTGTTGCTATCCTACAGCATGTTTTTATGCCAAGGGACATGATCTAAGAAAGTGTAAACGGTGATAAAAAAGGAGGAGTGGAGAGGACTAGAAATGGAAACTCATGAATAAAGCAACAGTGAAAGGGAGTCAGAGCAGTTTGGAGGGCTCGGAGTTGGAACAGAGCAGGGAGAACCCTTCTGGCTCAACATAGGACCAAGTGTCATTACTCCTAAAAGAAACAGGAAGAACTCATGAAATAAACAACGGGAGAACAGATGTCAAAACAGGAAAAATTGTAAAAGCAAGGCCGCTTCATCCACAAAAGAAACCAAAAGCAAATAGAGCCATTTTTTTAAAAGCCTCAGGAATTATAATAATAATAACAATAATAAGTAAACAATAATCATAATAAGACAAATTAAGGTATCTAAAGTGATTTTGTGTACCTGGAGTAAACACACACCTCTCTTTAACTCCCACTGAACTCAACTGTAAAATCTTGGTGGGAAGCATGTGCCGCTATCAGGAATTCAGAACATATGTGGTCAGAAGGATCAGAGACGACCAGGTTCAAGGACAGCCCAGCAGCGATGAGGTGGCTGTTCTCTTTGGCATACCCCAGCCTGAACAACACAAACTCGACACCCAGACGTGACCACGTGGTGTGGGCGGGGTGATCCAGGAAAGACTCGAATTCTTACCCATGGAGTAGAAAAGGAAACTTCTAAAGTTCCGAAAGAATGGGAGGATCCTTCAGGATATTTTTCTTTCCACTTTCTGTCGTTGCCCATGCCTCAGCCCCGGGGGTGTCCCAGGCAGGGGCAGCGGCAGGGCCACAGCTGCCAGGAAGGACGCTGTAGGGGTCATGATGCCCAGGGAGAGGGCCTGAGAGGGCTGTGCGGGCCCAGTGGCTTCCATCCTCCACATGCTTCCTCTCTGCTTGTCCTCAGTGATGCGTCATCGTACAAGTGGTGAGTTTCTGGCAGGAGAATTGAGAAGCGAGCCCAAGGAGGAAGGGGTAAAGCATGTGGGGACAATGGGAAAAGGAGCTCAGGAAAAGGCCACGTGAGCAGTTTCATGGACACTATGCTCGGAGTGTGTCCTACTTAACATAGCAACGACCCTAAGAACTAAGCGAACGGGTAACCTCCGGCCAGGTTCCAGGCTGACCACTGGGAAGTGCAGAAATAGGATAGCATGGCACAGGCTTTGAAATCAGAGCTGGCGTTTGAACTACAGCCACAAAGATCGACCTTCTCCACTGAATGTAAACAAGACCCAGGATCTCATGGTGTAAAATATCCACGACAAAGTTACTCAGCACACGAGGAACTATAAAAATCTCTGTTCACTTTAAAAAGACAATCAAAAGTAATAAATGGAAATAGTCAAGTACATATATGTAATAATACGGTGAACTTGACTTTTTCAGTGTGTCTTTGTAGCGTATATTTTATATTGCATTGCATGCAAAATATGAGCGTTTCCAGAGGGCAGCTTGGAAATTGGGGGAGGTATTACATTGATCCTCACAGAAACCCTACATGGTAGGCCCTTTCATAGGCACTAGATTTCCCGTTCCACGGATGAGTATTCTGAGGCAGACTTTGAAATAACTTGCTGACAACCTCATAGCTAATAAATACATTCTGGAAATTAACTTGGACCATCTGGCACCTGATTCCATCTTCTCAATTCCCTGTACAGTGGAGCCTGTGAAAAGCAAAGACTGAAAATTCTGTAAAAAGAGATAGAGACAAAATAATTGGTGGAATGCTTCCTACTAAAATGGAAATTGATTTTATTTAAATCTTTAGTGTTCCAAAAGATTATTTTTAAGTCTTGAGTCACAAGTAACGAAGGGTATGGAGAGGATTCAGAGATTAGCACCACACACTCGGCCCCTGCCCTAGTATACTGGGGAATTTAAGGCCAGTGCTTAAAGGCAATAAAAATCCATATGGCTTTTTAAATGTATAACCCCTGTTATGAGTGTAATTATGTCCTCCCAGAATCCATATGTTGAAGTCCTGACCCCCAGTATCTCAGAATGGGGCCCTATATGGAGACAGGGTCTTTACAGAGGCAATTATGTTATAATGTAGTTAGGGTGGGCCCTCATCCAATATGACTGACGTCCCTATAAAATGGGGCGTCTGAACACAGACGTGCACAGGGAGAAGGTCACAGGACAGTGGAATTTTGCTGTCACAAGACAAGGAGCTACCAGAAGCTGGGGGAGAGGCCTGGGACGTCTCCTTCCATCAGCCCGCACTCAGAAAGCCTTGTCCCCACCGACACCTTGATCTTGGACTTCCAGCTTCCAGAATGGTGAGCAAATACATTCCTGTTGTTGATGTCAGCACTCTGTGTACTTCGCCATAGCAGGCTGAGGAAACTAGCATACCTAAGATGATAAGAACTTAGGAAAGAATTAGTGGCATTGGTCTAGAGGAGAGAAATGTGTTAGAAGCTATGAAGTAGACATACTTTTCCTTATTTCTCTGCTAATTCCAAATAAATATTATGGCTCTTCCATATAAAACAAACATAGAGAGACTCTGAAAGGTGGAGAGCAGAAAAATGGGCCAAGACTGCAGGACAAAGGAATGGTATGGGGGTAGGTGCTGAGTTTCCTTTCTCCCTCCTGTCCCTCAGAAGGGAACCTGGCACCTTGGACCCAACAACAGATGCACACACACAAAAGCCCCAAGAAAAGTCAGCTCTTTCCAGCCAAAGGGCCATGAAAGGGGAAGCCCAGAGTGGTCCTGGGGGCCTTGGAGACTTCTAACGGTGCTGTCAATATCCTGGTACAATGGGTTTGCCAGTTGCCACCATCGGAGAAAACCAGGTACAGCATATATCAGGGGTCTCTAGGATTTCTTAAAACTGGTGTGATTCTAAAGTTATCTATAGTAAATAAAATGTTTAATGAAAAAAAAAAGGAGAGAGAGAATAGTCATAAACAGTGAGAATGCATAGGGTCTCATCTTAATCATTTGTATTCATGGTCGGACTTGCCTTTAGTAACTCGTGTGTGTGTTCTGTGCCCCCCGTGCAAGGATGTGAGTGCCCCCTGTGGAACCCGACTCCAGGAGCCCAGGGCCTGGCTGACCGGCTGATGGGGCAAGTGACCTGGGGAAGACTACTTGCCCTCTGAGACTCTTCCTTGATCTACGTGATAGCGATTAAAACAGTGCCTAATTCAATGTTTGCTCTTTGGTTGGCCAGTTAAGTGAGTTAATACACTCAGTACCTTAGGTCTGTAGGGACAGGGACTGTGAACTGCTTTTTAGTTTTCTTTTTCATTCAATCAGCTGTTTGAGGGCAGAGACCTGCCTCTCTGAGTTTATTTCGTAGGGCCATGTCAACACAGGAGCAAAATGTTTGTTCAATTGAAATTAAAATGTTTTTAATTTCAAACATTTGGATTTTTGAGAAATGAGTTGCTTATAATTTGTCCCTTATGTGTAACTCAAAAGCAGAATCAGAGTTAGTATGATTTCCTTTATTCTTTATTCTCCTAAAATCAGTGACGTTAGATTTACTTGCCTTTACCAAGGGTAGATTTGGCAAGAATTAAAAAAAAAAAAAAGAAATTTTGTACTCAAATTGATAAAGTGTCAAAACATATGCATCAATTATATGTGAAATAGTGTGTGTGTGTGCTTATTTTGTGGTTAGTGAACATTTGAGATTTAGCTTACTAACGCCAAGGCAAACTTTAAATTTCTCTCACAAAATATTTACATGGTTTTCCCAATTTACATTTGCATACAAAAGTATTTGATTTATTTTGATAATGTTACTGGAGATTTCTCATTAGAAATTCAGTCTACAAACTCCAATTGAAGCAGGTACAGAATATGACCTTGCCTAACCATTTCATTCTATTCATAGAACGGCAAAGAATTTGAGCCACTGTTCCAAGACTTTATGTCATATGAGTTAAATTTAAAACAGTGCAGCAAACGTTCTCTGAGCTTCCACTGTGTACACAAAAGGCTGTTAGGTGCCACAGACACAGGTATGAGAGAGACTTAAGAATTTCCAGTATCATAGAGGAATCCATACTGAAAAATAATCGGGAAATTATAATACATTTTGATAAATGCTAATGTGAGAGGGGAAGCAACTGTGAGACAATAAGAAGGGAATCTAAAGCGAAGCTGGGGGCTGGGAGAGGAAAGCATGCAAGAAGAAGGGATAGTAAAGGGAGGCCTAGCAGATACGGGCTGCAAAGTTTATAGAAGCGAAACGTTTGGGTGGAAACAGGGAGAATAGTGCCAGGTAGAAGAAGCAGCCCATGCTAAGGCCCAGATGTTAAGAAACAGCACAGCACTTCCAGCTTTAGGATCTGAATGTGTCGTAGGGAAGCTGGAGGAACAACGTGAGAGAGCAATGATGGAGGAAGTCGGAGGCGAGCATGCAAGACCCTGCAAGCCATGGGGACGCGTCTGAGGGCCATGGGAACATCTGGCGTGTCCGTAAAGGAGGAGCTACTGAACAACTGGTGCTGTCGGTTAGAAACATCACTCTTGGTGCAATAGGGGAAATGTTTTAGAAAAGATGGCCGAATCTAAGTGCTTTAACCCAAACAAGATGGCAGAGGCCTGAATCATGGATAGTGGTGCTAGAAATGAGGAGAAGCTGATGAATGAGATAGTTAGAAAATAAGTTTAGTAAGGTTGGCGATGGCCGGTCTAATAAACGACAGAGCAAATGTAACAGATGACACACGTTCTTGGCCCCGGCAACTTGACGGGTACTTCACCTTCTAGAGGACAGAGCTGCTGCTCTGGAGTGCTGCCCACACGGAGACACGCTGCCCACCTCCCCAAGCATTCAGATGTGGCCGTGTGATTCATTCTTAGCAGTGGACTGTAGGCAGAGTGATGTGAATCATTCCAGGCTAAGAAACTAAAGGGGCAATGCCTTCCATACTTCCTCTTCCATGAGTGGATGGGCTCAATGCACAACCGACTGTGGAACCCAGGTGATAAATATGGTAGATCCTCTTCCACTGAACTTAATTACTCCCGACTTAGTTATCTCCTTTCCCTCAACTTAAGTAACTCTTTAATTATTAATACTTCAAAGAGCACAAAAATGGGTACCTTGCAGTCAAGCACTGCCATAATAGAAATCGCCTTAGTGGGCAGGAGAAGCACTGTGAAGAAACTGACGTGGGTTGAATACAGGGTATTTTTTATATGCAGTGGCATGTCACTTGATAAAATGTCACCTGTGAAAACTTGGAAAGCAACCCACATACCTGCTGAAGTGCAGTCCAGGGGAAGAGACTGGAAAGGGTCGCGGTACGGTACAGCTTATCTTTTACTTTCTGCTCTTAGCAAGGCTTGAAAAGAAAGAGGTGAAATTAGGCAAAAATTGCTGGAGAGAATAAGTAAACTAAAGCTAATCCAAAACACTGGGAGTTTGAAAGATTTGAAAATTCTGCTGCCTGCTGATCTCAACAGGAAGAGACAAGACTGGAAGTAAAAAAAGGCTGGGATCACATTTCACATTCATGTTCATCAAGATTTATAAGTTATTCATAGAGATTCATCCCAGAGTTTCTCAGCCTAACTTTAAGATGGTCTCAAGCTAAGTGACATTAAATTGAGAGAGAAAGGCATGGGAACAAGGGGGAAAAAATGTCAGTCTCCTAAGTTATGTCTGATTGGAGACCATGTTGTGTTTGCTGACACATGGAACTGACTAGAGGCAAGTAGGTAGAACTTACTAGGTTTGGGGGCATATACTCGGTGCCAGGCTCTGGACTTAAGGCCCTTCACCCGATTTCTGATCGAATCTTCTTTACAACCGTAGAAAGTTAACACCCTCAGTTCACACAAAAAAGAAACTTTTAAATTAAATTTTAGTGTTAAAAAATGTAGGGGAATGTTTGAACTCCCAAACTACACTGAGTGAAGACCTGTAGGGGCTGTGTAGCCCCCCAAGAAGGGTAGAAGCTACAGTGTCCCATCAGATTGGCTCTGGGGAATGAGGAACAGAAAGAATTCACAGGCATGAGCTGGAGCCAACAAGAAAAATGCACGAGAACCAGAGCAGGGGGGTGGGGTGGACAATTATTTCTAGGGTGACCAGCCATCTCGATTGCCTGGCTCTGTCCCACTTAGCACTGAGTCCCGTGTCACGGGCAAGTTCCCAGGTCCAGGCAAACCAAAATGGTTGGTTGCTTTGTGATTGATTATTCCAAGAATGAATTTTTCCAAGTGAATACTAAGAAAAATGGGACAGAGTTGATGGAACTATCAGTAAAAGGATGGTTGCAGTGATGGATGATTATAAGACAACTAGGAAGGGACTCATAGGAAATACAGGGAGAAAGTAGAGGTGAAGTCTGGGTGTGACCACAGCGGGAGTGAAATGTAAATATAATGGAATAAGTGTTTGTCACCTAAGTCAGGATGTCTTAGCCCATGTAAGGTATGCAAATTACACTATTTTAGATGATACCAGAAATTCTCTTAGAAAGACAACAGAATTCAAGTATGAAAATACTTTGATAAGCCACATTGTGTGTGAAAGTGATAATCATTGTGTTAGTGTGTTTTAACCCTATTGTGTTGTATATAATTTTTCAAAGTTGTTTGGATATGATATGATCATTTGTCATGGAAGAGCAATACATTTCATTTTTATACCATTTACATGGGGGTTTGAAATTTCCATCTATGAGCAAAGAATATCCCAAATAATCACCCACTGCAGTGAATATGTTCGCGAATTCAGTGGCAAATATTCAAAAGGAAAGAATACACACAAATACACACATACACACGCATGCACACACACACACACATATCTTTTAGTCACACTATTCTATATTGATGCAAAAAGCTTTAAAGCATAGTATAAGAAGTCAAGAATACAGACTTCGGGCCAAGATGCCAGGTTCCTATAAATGATTTATTTGTTTAACTTCAGGGTGTAATTTATATCGAGAGCCTAGTGCAGTGCAAGTCTATTCTTTTGTCTGCCCCTGACCCATCCCATGGGTCTAAGAGTGAGGAGAACAGTGAATATAACGGCGTCACAAGCCAGTACTTCTGTGCTTTTTAGCAGGGTTCTTTGATTCTAAAAGTCTCTGCAAAAGTAGGAAGCATATCCTGGTTAATATCTTGGTTTTCATCCCACCACTACTCCCTGTAGACACTAAAATAGAAGACACTGACATGTTTGATTTATGAAGACATTCTTTCTTGAAAAATTTGAGTAGGTTGGGAAGAGTTAACACTAAAAGGACTACCTCCAGAAGACATAGAAGAAAGCGGAAATGGTTTTGGTGTTATTTTACTCTATTTATTTACTGTTTAGCTGACACTGATGAGCTTGGAAGAAGGCATGAGGATATGGAGGGTGACTTTTTAATTCAATTCAAAGTGTATGAAGTGCAAGATTAGAAAGAATAGACAAAGAACCAGTCGTATTGGCAAGGTTAGGGAGTGTGCTGGGAGACAAATTGCATCATGTAGGCTCTCGTATTTTTACATTTGTGTGGGCATAAGGAAGCAGTTCCTATTGACAAGAAACACTGCAGATGATCACCCACCCAGTTGCAGATTTATGGTTACCTGTGTGATGATGCCATTGTAAAAGGTCTTTACAAATCCTGCTCCAAGCAACAGGTTTGACTTAAATTGTCCTGACCATCTTAGTCTCAGGGGAGAAAAGAAAAAGTAGCAAAACAAACGACTTGTTTTGAGTTACTCCTTAATGAAATGGATAAAAATGATTTTGAGCACTTCATTAAGAACAAGCTTAACTCGTGTAACAGTCCTCAGAGTAGAGAGAACGGCCGGGAAAGATAAAAAGCTGGAGGATGGCAAATGGCTGCTATCCATTATGTATGTGCCCTCGTAATGACTGTGAACTCGCTTATAAAGAACACTCAGGGTACCGTTTAACTGGTTCCCTGTACCTTTTATTCATTGTTTAGAGGCACCGAAGTTCATCAAGGTGAATCTATGGCTGGCAGTTACCAGGAGAAAATAACAGAGTTATGTATCAGTGTCCTGATTAAATGGCTCAGCTCGCATCAGACATTGCAGAACCGGGAGGAAGATGGCGTAAGCCTCATTAAGCATAAGAAGTGAGCAGTCGTGTTACTGTGGGCTTCATTACCTGCCATCATTCGCCTATTTTCACCGGGGGCACAGGTTATTAGATGGCTGTCAAGGGAGATAAGACTTACTAGAAAGGGGAACAATTAGATTATATCACTTAAGTTTTGGGACTTTGATCAACCTGAGTTGAGTACCTACGGTTATTAGAAATGACACAGATAAAGCTTAGTAAAGTATGCAATAGGAAGATATGAACAATATATGGGAAACTTTCTTGTGAATTCCTCAGAGGGGTTTTGGGAAGATTTCTCCCTTCAAACTAATGGCAACAAACGTTCGGTTGTTGATGTTGCTAAAGAGCCCAGAGTCAGGAAGCACCCCCTCCTTGGCCCCACTGTCCCTGCAAATGCAGCTCTCAAATTGGTCCTTATTCACCTCTGGGTCTATAAAGAATGCCATATCTTTGGATTTAGATGCAAACACACCTTAATTAGCTACATCACAATACATATCACAAGGCATTTGGAAACCCCTAAGACGAATGACAAGATCCCACCCTAAGGAGACTGGCAATATAGCAGCTTTTGTGCAGCCTTCCCTGAAGATAAAATAATACATTCCCAACAGATTCTGTTTGTTTTTGTTGCACTGATGAGCCTTCCCAGTTTGTCTTTGTCTCTCATTGCTGTTTAGCCTGTTGAGATGACGACATCATCAAGGGCAGCTCATAAATATATGACACACACAGAAACAAGGCAGAGGTTAGCTGCCGTGAAGAGCAGGGGCAAGAACACTGAGACCCACCCAAAGGCCCAGGGAGGGATGGTCTGAGGACAAGTTGACTAGAGAATGAAAGTCAACTACTTCCCCACCATCACAACCATACATGGATTTAAAAATAACTAGGATTGATATGTGATTGGATTTATGAGACAGGTGGACAGCATGCACAAACAGATGGGAAATTTCAGCAAAGAAAAAGAACCTACAAAAAAATAGATAAATCACCATATAAAAAAGCTAACAAAGAATGCAGTGAGAGAGATGGAGGATGTTTTAGATAGATTCACAGTAGACTTAAAATGGATGAGTAAAGAATCACTGGATATGAACATAAGTCATAAGAAATTGCAAATAAAAACAGTATGAATAAGGGAATAAAGAGTGAAAAGAAAATACTACAGAATACACAAGGGCTGTAGAACAATGTCAAATTGCCTAACATATATGTAATTATTATCCCAGCAAGAGAATAGATAGCAAGTGGATGGAAGGAGATATTGGAAGAGATAATGGCTGTAGCTTTCCAAAAATAATAAGACATAGATTCTAATGAATCAACTGATTCCAAAATAGAGTAAATGCCAATAAAAATAGACATATTTTCAAACGATTGAAAACTAGTGAAAAAGAGAAAATTTGAAAGGTAGCAGAGGGTCAGGGAATAAAACATTATACACAAAAGAGAAAAGATAAGTATTTTGCAATGTCTCAATAGAGATTGTGCAAACCAGAAGACAACTATCTTTGAAGTGGAAAAAAAAAACAACCACTCACAACCCATAATTCTGTAGTCAACCAAAATTTATTTTAAAAATAAATGTGAAATAGTGGCATTTTCAGACAAACTAAACCTGAGGGAACCCATTACCAGCATACTTTCACTAAAAGAACTGTGAAAGGAAGTTCTGGCAGAAAAAAATATAATACCAGCCAGGAAGGAAAAATATGAAAAAATAAATAAAGAACTCTTAAATATGGAAGTAAATACAGTTTTTTTTCTTATTTTCAATGACTCTAATAAATAATCGATTTTCTAAAGCAAAAATATTAATAATAAACTTTGAGGTATTTTATATATGCTAGCATATATAAAAGTAAAAATGTATAAAAATAACATGAAAGGAAATACAAGTATGTATACTGTTATAAGTTTCTTAAAGTATATATGAAGTACTGTTTTAAGAATGTAAACTATAATAAAATAAAGATATACAATAAAACCTTGGAACGTGGTTTGTGAGTGTTCCACAAGATGAGCAAACATTTCTAATACATTTTAACATGATAAATGAGTGATGTCTTGCAATACGAGTAGTTTGTTTCCAGAACGAATTATGCTCACAAACCAAGGTATTACTGTATATTGAAAACACCATGACAACACAAAGACATTAGAAAAAGAGGCATAACCAATAAATCCACTGTGGGGATAAAATAGAAGTAAACTTTTCTATGAATCCAAAAGCAATCAGAAAATAAGGAAAAAGGGAAAATTAAATTTAAAAATGCAACACAGAGAAACAACTTGCAAAATGGTAGATTTACATATAATTATTTTATTATTGCAAGTGCAAACAGTCTAATCTTACAAAAACTATTGATGCAATTGGGCATCCTTATAAAAGAAATCACCTTACACCACCTATAAAAATTAAGTCTAAATGGATTCTTGATCTAAAATAAAACCTAAATAATAAGAATTTTTGAAGGGGAAAAAAGGCATCGAATCTTTGTAACAGTGATTTAGGTAAATACACATTTTAGATAGGACACAAAATACTCAAATTATAAAATAAAATATTGACAAATTTTACATCAAAATCGAAAACTTCTACACCTTGAAAAACACTGTTAAGAAATTTCAAAGATAATCCACAGATTAGGAGGACATATATGTATAACACATATCTTATAAAGGACTGGTCTCTAGAATATATAAAGAACCCTTGCTAGTTCTTTCTTCTGCCTGATCAAATCTGTTTTAGAATACTTCTACTGAATTTTTAATTTTTGTTATAATTTTTAGCCCCAGAATTTCTTTTATCTTTTCTATCTCTTTATTGATGTTTCCATTTTTTAGATAATGTTTTCTTGAGCCTTTTGATGCTATTCTTTGAGCATCTTCAAGACAGTTATTTTAAATTCTTTGTCAAGTAGTTCTTGCCTGGTCTTTCTTAGGGACAATTTTGAATTTTGTGTTTTTCTTATTTTCCCTGTTGAATGAGTTATACTTTCCTGCTTCATTGTTTTCCTTGTGATTTTTTTGTTGTTGTTTGCTTAAAACTGGACATTTGAATCTTGTAATGTGGTAACTCTGGAAATCAGATTGTACCCCTTTCCACAGGTTTGCTTTTTGTTGTTTTTATTTATTTATTTATTTGTTAATATTATTTTTATTGTTGTAGGCTGTCTGTGCCAGGGATCACTTAAGGTCTTCTTGGGTCTTTTCTGAGCCTGCAACTTTCCCTGGGTATGCACACTGACTTTCTATTTCCCCCCTTTGCTTTTGAATGTTTCAGTTCATAAATACCTGGCTCCCAAAAGGGGAAAAGGGAAAAAAAAGGAGGGAATAAAAACCCAAAACTGTGCCAGCCTTTTAAATCCTCTGGAAGTTTATTCTGTCAGATATGACAGGACTTTCCACAGTAGGATGAGGAATTGTGCACCAATGGCTGCCTGCCTCTGTGATTAGAAGCAGTGATCAGAAAACAGAGCACACAGCCCCAGTATGTGCAGGGGTGGATCCTTTTGCCCAGGTGGCTCCTGCAACCTGTGTTCAAGTTGCTCCAGGAACATGTGCATAGCTGCCTACCCTAGGGCTGTGGGTGTTGGATGTGTAGCTGACACTGTCCTAAGAGCTGAAATGGATTGGAATTAGCCACAATCTTCCATCCAAGCCCTCCCCTGACAACTGCAAGCCTTCAAATAGATGCAATTTCCGAAATAGTTATGTCACATAGCTTCTGCCAATACAATTATTGTCAAGGCAGGGAGACAGTTTTCTGGTGCTTCCTACCTGTTTTATCCTCCCAGGGTCCTCTTCAGCAGTTCCGTATTGAGCTAACTTTGCACTTTTGTCCCAACAATCCAACTCCTAGGTATTTACCCAACTGGCGTGAATATGGATATTCATAAAAATTCCACGTGAATATTTTAAGAACTTTTTTTCATTATCACCTCAAACTGAAAACAACCCAAGGACTCTTTGACTGTGATAGATTCATACAATGGAATCCTACTCACCAATAAAAAGGATGGGGATTCTGACCAGAGAGTATGATATATATTTATCCTTCCCATCCCCATCCACTAAGTACAGCTACAATACAAGATACATAACACAAGATACATCCAAATGAGAACTCTGACACATGGAAAGAGGAAAATGAATTGGTGGGAGATGCCATGACAGGAGGAAACGCTTAGCGGCCAGACTTCTTAGGGCCCCCACCCTATCCACCGGAAGAAAATGGCCCAGTCCTGGTGACTCTGACCTTCAAGTTAGCAACAGAATGCAGCCCATGTACACATATTTATCCCCCAGATCCCATGGGGTCCTGATGACAAGACTGGGGGAGCCGGCAACACCAACAGGAGGTTTCACCCACTGCTGATGATAAATGGACCAGGGAAGCACTCTGTCACCACTGTGCTGGGATTCTTTTCCCATCCATCAAAACTGTCCGGTTTGGGGAACTTACTAGAGGGACCCTGCACAGCAAGCACACAGGCTGGAGAGAGCTCTGAAGGACGGAGAGGAAACAGACTGAACAACTATCAGTAAACAGCCCGGGGAACTGTACGACAATAACAAAGGATCTAAGCATTGTACCCTCAGTCCCAGGAGGAGAAGAGAGTGGGCGGCTGAAAGAGTATTTGATGAACTAATGGCTGAATAGATCCCAAATTTAATGAAACATGAATCTGCATAATAAAGAAGCCGAATGAAACCAAAATAGGAGAACTGCAGAGAAATCCAAGCAAAGATACATTGTAATTACTGAAAATTAAAGACAGAGAAAAAAGCACTTGGAGAGAAAGGACACATTACCTCTTAGGAAAACAGCAATTTAAATGACTGGATTTTTCATTTGAAACCATGGAGGTCAAAAAGGAGTGGCACAATATTTGTCAAGTGATGAAAGAAATGCCAACCATAAATTCTGTATCAGGTAAAATTGTTTTCAGGGATGAAGAAGAAATAAAGACATTCTCAAATGAAATAAAATTAATCTGTCACTCATAGACCTAGTCATAAAGATTGGCTCTCAGCAAATATTCAAACAGAAAGGAACTGATAAAGAAAGAAATCTTGGAGAATCAGAAAGAAAGAAGGGGAGAGAAGGAATATTGGTAAATACAAATATTGTCCTCATGGGGTTTCTAAATTATATATGATGATTAAAACAAAAATTATCACAGCACCTGATAATTAAGAGCATTGTATTTTAAAACGGAGAAGATAACAGGGGTTAAATGGAAGTAAGTTGCACACTTAAGTCAAAGGGGTACATAAGTGACATCATTAGATATAACTGTTTGGGAATCTGTAGTCTTTTTACATGTTTTATTACAAAAAGTCAGAGCGCAAGCGTGGACTACCAATGCATGAAACGCCAGTGGTGGCTCAGATGCATGAAGATCAATGAAACAAGCCAGACTCAACAGGCTACACACTGTACGATTCCACGTATGATGATGCTCTGGAACAAGCAGACCTCAGAACAGGAGGAGTACCAACGGTTGCGGGGCTAGGGTGGGAGAGGGTGATTCACAGCACAAGTGCCGATAGAACTGCTCTGTGTGGTGACTGTGGCGGTGGTTACATGAACGTATCCATTTGTCAGTGTTGATAGACTGTACACTGGGGAAGGATACAGTTTATGTAAATTACACCTCAAAACTTGAATTAAAAATATAGATTTTTATGTTTTATTTTATCAGAATGTCTAGAAGGCTGAATTTCCTTTTACATCCTTGCCTGGCCCCTGTCAATCTCTATGAGAAATTATTAAGAAAGGATATTTTAGTGCCGCTGGTTGTTCATGCGGTTTTTAGCCTCCTCCTTTGGAACCATCTCCTCTAGTCCTTTTTCCTCTGCCCTTTCTCCAATTCTGCTCTAGGCTTACTTTCAGGGATTGTTTACGTATCCTAGTCACAGTCAATTCTGTGGTTACTGTGTGCCAAGGGCTGGACTTCTCACTGGTTCCAAGGGTAGAAGATACATAAAACTCAGTCTTTGCCCCTATATACCCATTCCTTCTCTTATAAGATAATGGGACAATCCCCACGTACCCGATCAGACATCTGGGTGTTCTCTGGGGAGCCTCCCTTTCCTTTCCTGCATAAATCCAGCTGAGCCCCAGTCCTGTCTGTCCGTCCTCCTTGCCTATGCTCACATGCGTCCTCTTGGCTTATACCCCCTGCTGTCCCCTCACATGAGACCACCATCACCTTTACCTTGAACTACTGCAACCGTATCTAACTGGCATTTTTGTTTCTAAGCTTATACTCCTCTGAGCTATTTACTGACAGATCTTCTGTACACTGTCTTTTTTTCTTTTCCAAACACCTTGCTCAACCCATGTGTACAATGGCCTGCAGGACACAGCCTTGCTGTAAAGGAGAAGAGATAATGAAGTGGGCACATCGATTCACCGGGGACAGAGCAGTTATGAAAGTGAGCTACAAATATTGACAGGCAGATGACGAAGGGGCTCTTACAAAGGAATTTGAAGCTGCTCCCACTGAAGAAGTAAAACACATCCATGTGAAGGTTTCTGTGAGGCTGTGGATCTCCTCTGAGCAAACAGAAGCAGGTAACACAGGGACCAGGCCTTCTGAGCACCCGGTCCGCATAGCAATAAACAGTGCTGCTGGGAGCCTACCGTGTCCTGTGCAGCGAGGGTGGTGGGAGTGAGAGGGGTGGCGCAGGGTTAAAGAAACACAAGAGTCAATTACAGAGTTCAAGCGGGGCCAGGGGGCTGCAGCCTCTCTGGGACTGAGGCCCAAATCAGACCAAAACGTAGCTTTTATTAAGAAACTTCAAAGAAGTGAAACTTGTTTTTTCTAAAGTCCGTGTGATAAGTGCCTTAACGCCAGTTTCCATCAACCAGCCCCATTTCACTCCAACACATGCTGTGCCTTCATGTTCCTACACACACAACCCCAGGATGGTGCAGCTGTGCCGCGGCCATGAAGTAAGGGAGATAACCGATGTCGTCCCGCCTGGTCTCAGTGTTTGGAGACACTTCCTCATGACCTCATTAGTTCAGGGGTTGGTGTGGGGGCGCGGTCGAGGACATAACTGTAAGGTAACAGGAGTCCATGATTTTTAGATTTGTGTAAGACTTACACATTTCGTTCTTCTGATTGACTATAATTTCAGAATTATGTGCTTTTGAAGTTCTTCATTAGAAGTACATCACTGGCTCTGTGTGAGCCATAAAATACAGGTAATTATTCCTTTGATTTCCATCAGAAAAGGAACAGCTAGGTTAACTAGCATATTCATCAATTTGGACTGAATTTACTCTCCATGAGGGAAGGCTGGAAAAGTTCCTTCCCCGTCGATGTGTCTCCATGGTGCCTGACACTTGTAAACTCTGTTTGTCCATTTGGAGGAATGAAGATGAAATCAGTAATGATGCCTCTGAATTGCTGTGATTCAGAATGTTTAAATCAAATTTTGTAGGTCCAGAAAGCTGTTCAAAATGAAGAATTCAAAGTGTTTTAATGAGGTGTCATTGGAATAGATAAAGGCATCTTGCTGGGCAAGTGCGTAGCCTCCCCAGGGGGTGCCTTAGCACCCCGCTTGGCCATTTGCATGTACAAGTCTGGTGGAAATGGAAGCCGTGTTCTGTAATGGGAGTGAGTAACCATAGCTGGTGTTTATTGGGCCCTCCTTTTTTACCAGGTACTGTTTTACATGTGTCATCTTTATACTCTCCATATGTACAGTCGTCCTATAGGAGAGATCTTACCGCTATCCTAACTTACAGATGAAAAAAATGGAGGTACAATGATGGATTGACTTGTCTGGAATCATGGAAATGGCAAGTAATGGGACCAGGGACTTTACTGCGCGCTCTTGAGTAGTGCTTGATACACTATGTGCTGTCTGCTTGATACCTGGCTGGAGAAAATCAAAACCTACAGAACCCGGCAAAACAAGGTATTCCTGGTTCTCACTCTTCATCCCTTCTTTATGCATATGCATGTGCAGTACACACACACTCACACTCACTCACATGCTCGCACACAGACGCACATCCACACACACACACTCTCACACACATACACACACTTGCACACCGACACGCACACACATACACACCCACACTCATACTCACATGCACTCACTCACGTCACAGAGAATAGTGTAATATCATCATGTAACAGAATTAGGAATATGTTTCTAGCCAGCCTCAGCCTGTTCCAGCCCTCAGGATAAATCTAGACTTTCAACCTGACAACTTTCATATGCAAAAAATTCACTTTAAAATACACACAAATAGTATTTTATGGTCATTTTATATTTAATATTGCTGCTCTTCTCCGAAGGCTGAATTGGACTCGCCTGTGCTTTCATTTAGTGCACACACAATTACCATTACTAGGAAATTGCATAGAAGAGACAGGACCTGTCTCCATACACAGGTTTACACACTCTATTAGAAGCCCTTCCTTTGTCCATTATATTCTCTGTGCCTGGTTACCCAGGCATCCTTTATGTCACATTAATGCCTGTGAAGGTCAGTCTCCATTCTGTCAGGTAGCATTACCGAGACTTCCAATTTCATTTCTGCAGAGATTCTTCCCGACTCCCTCTCATTAGACACATTTGCCTGTGGAGTTTCCGGTTAGACGCGTTAGGGTTTATGTCACTATGACAGGTCGCTGAGACTTGCCAGGACCACACTGCCCCTGGCCTTGCAGTTTGCTGGTACATTTGTTTTAACCTTAATGAAGCCTCTGCTGGAAAGATACACCAGGACGGCCGTGAAGACCAAGTCATTACCACCGTCTGCCCCCCACAAGGAAACGTCAGCACAGGAAGGAGCTCCATCTTCATTGCTTTTTATATCTGAGTGCTCCTGGGTTTTAAATTTCTTCAAAATACTTTCAGTAATCAAATTTCCATTTCCTTCTCCCTTCTCAAAATCTGCAGCCTCTTTCGTTCTCCTTTCCTTCTATTCAGAGATAAAAAGTAATCATTTCCAAAAGGATCTGTACTGAATTTTTGTTTGTTTTCCCAGGACCTGATGAGAAGTGGAGTTGTGCATCAATTGGGGACATTTTGGCCTAAAGTGGTACAGTTATGAGACCAATTATTACCTTTATTCTTTAGGTGAAATACAGGAATTAACACAGAAGAAATTAAAGTGCATTGTGTTATAACAGCTTACATATTTCAGATGTATGCTTCCTGACACAGTTGTGCTTTTAAAAAAATTCTTTAAAAAAAAAAGAAACAGTTTCTATGGCAACCACATCACATTTAAGGCCAAAAACAATTAACTTCAACTTGAATTGGATACTTTCAACTTGCTTAGATAATTCAAATAAATTGCAGCACATATAATCTACCCTGACACTCTAATATTATTCAGTTCTTATCTTTGTTTTTTTGTAACTCATCTAAGTCTGTCTTTCCAACTTAATGAAGGTTCAGGGTGTAGAATGTAGGTTGACAGTTTTTTCTCTCAAAGAAGGACTACATGAAATGACAGCGTACCATGCATGCACAAGGATACACATTGCCTCACACTTGCCAGCTATGGTATAAAACTGAAAACTATAAATCTTACCAATCTATTGAGTGGAAACATTAACTCTGGTTAAATTTGCATATTCTGTAATGCTAGTGAAGTTTAACAACTTTCAATTTATTAATAAGCATTTGATTTATTGTTAACTTTCTTGTTTTTATGTTGTTGGTTTTTCATTTAAAATTAATTAGTAGTGTTTTAATGAATTTTTACCAATTTTCTGCCTTTGTTATATACATAGAAAATGTGCTCTGCAGGTCTTTAGTTTCAAACTTCGCTTTTACGTATGTACACAAGTCCTCACATTGGATAAGTCACCTACCCATCTCTCTGAGGCGCTAGTTCAGAGTGTTCTTTACCGAGTCCTTTGCTCCATGTTTCAGTCCATTTCAGCAACTACAACCAAATACTGCAGACTGGGTGGCTTATCCAAAAGCAGACATTTATTTCTCACAGCTTGGGGGGGCTGGAAGTCCCAGATCAGAGTGCCGGGATGGTCAGGGTCTGGCGAGGGCCCTCTTCCAGGTGGCAGGCTTCTCACTGTGTCCTCACTTGCTGGAAGGACAAGGGACTCCCTGGGTGCCTTTTTCAGGGACACTAATCGCATCCGTGAGGGCTCCACCCTCACGTGATGTATAGATTTATATTTTGGTCTTACATCAGGCCACTTTTTGCAACTGTAATTTTTCGGTTGATCCTCCTGAGTTTTCTAAGAAGACTCTCATTGTTTGGAAAGTCATACCATTTTTCTTTTATTATATAGTCTTTATATATTTTTAAAATGTTTTCCTATTATTTGTCCTCTATACCTTATTTTATTTAATTGTTTACATTTCCTTCTTTCCCTGTGAATGCTCGGCACACATAGAGCCTTACACTCAGTGCAAAAGCAGGTTTCTGTGTCATTTTTAATAGTATCCACTGCCTCCCTTACTAGAGGCATGAAGTCAGTGATGTCTGAGGTCTCACCACTATACAGAGTGTGAAACCCATAGATTTGTGGCAGATGTCACGCATTAAAGATGAGATCAGACTCATTCTTCTGCCTACCATGGAAAGGAATAACTTCTCAAGATCAGGGTAGGGAGGATACAGATAGGGGACCCCTCTGCCACATGAGTTTCTGGATGGTACCCTAAGAACTCCTGGTAAATGTGACTACAAATGCTGTCTATCTGACAGAGTGGACTTCAAAAGAAATGTTCCCATGGCCCTCCTGGCCTTGGCTGCCCTCTCACCTGGCCCCTGCAGGTAAGAGAACTTAGTGGGATCCTCTCATGATCTCCCTCTTCTTCCCCCCAACATCACATCGCTTTTTCAGGAAAAAGTCTGAATTGGCACTCAGTGTCATTCTTCAGTATTACTTAGCAAAAACAGTTGCTCAAAGATTATGGCATGTGTATTCGATGTTTTCGGTGCTGAACTGATTTTCTCTCTTCATTTTTTATTACTGTTGTCAATTTGAGTGGGTTTCTGGGAAGCAGCGGGAGTGGATGGGTGGGGACAGTCAAAGGGTTCCTGGGTTGGATGTCCTTGTTCATTTGTTCATACTATTTATTCTCCCAACTTTTGTAGAAACTCCTGCCCTATGTTTGACTAAGACTTCATTGATGGTGTATTTATTTCACAGGTCTGCCTGCCTTAATAAAGTGCCACAAACTGGGTGTCTTAAACAACAGACATTTATGCTTTCATCATTCCGGACCTTACAATAGAAATCTAAAATCAGTGTGTCAGCAGGCCAGGCTCCCAGCAAGGTCTACAGGAGCAGTTCCGGTCTTGCCTCTCCCAGCTTCTGTGGCCTCAGACCCTCCTTGGCCTGTAGATGCATCATTCTGTCCCCTGCTCCTGTGTCCCATGCTCCTTTTGTTTTTTCACTGTGTGTCTCTGTCTTGCTTTTTAATAAGGACACCAATCAGATTAGATTAGAGGCCACCCTAGTGCCTTATCTTGCATGGATTAAATCTGCGAAGACCCTATTTCCAAATAAGGTCACATTCCCAGGTACCAGGATGTAGACTTTAACATATCTTTTTGGAAGCCACAATTGAACCCATAACAAATCTCTGATTCTTGAAAACATTTGAGACTTATTCAAATTTAAGTTGTCATAATGGAATGGAGTCAAAAAGTGGTAGTACAGTTTAGTTTTTGAAACATGGTATGGCGGTACAGTAATAAGAATGATTTCTATTGTGTCTGCTAAAATGCCCTCTGAAGGAAAACCTGCTTAGCAATGGCAGCATTATTGCAATAAATATATAACATCTCACATTATCTACTTGATTAATAATTTCTGACAGATATGACAATACTTGAGCTTTTAAACTTCTTGTTACTGTATGTTTATGGTTCACATAGCCAAGTCACTGCTAAGCTGTTGGTGGTGTGCACATTTATTCCTATTAGAAGAAGAAATCCAAATACCCATTTGTTAGCTACTGGTACTAGTTGACTGAGTGGTTGCTCTGTTTATAGTCTATTTCATTTGTCTTAAAAATAAAATTTCAGGGCCAGCCGAGTGGCGCGATGGTTAAGAACTCGCTTGGGATGCCAGAGGGCCCCGGTTCGGATCCCACATATGAGGGCCAGTGACACTGCCCTCTACAGCTAAGATGCTGAACAACAGCTCAACCTGGAGCTGGGCTGCCATGAGTCGCCGGCGATGGCGTAGGGTGCACTCCCTGTGGCAGTGGGTTGCCATGGGCTACCGTATGTAGCCAGCAGCCAGCGTGAGCGGCCAGCAGCCGCAGTGAGCAGCCGTCCAGAAGCCGGCAACTGATCTGCCTCACCAGAGAAGAGCGCAATGATGGTGCCAACTTGGGCCAGTGAAGCAACATCCTCCACAACTAGATTGAAGAACAAAACGACAGCAACTTGTCTGTTCCCCTTCCCCCAATCCCCCAGCACTGTTCCCATCCCCCCAATTCCCCAATAAAAAAAAAATCTTAAAAAAAAAATAAAATAAAATTTCAAGACTCTAGTCATGGGTGACAACCTTTGAAACATTGCATACGCAGACGTAATGCTTTTGAGTCATCAGAGCTGCTTGACAACTCGTCTACATCTCACAGTGTCTCCAAACTGTATATCCCAACAGATACAGTTGAAGCTGCAGAGAATTTGAAGAGTTCAGCTGTCTAAGAATTCAAGGGCAATAAAGAAAACCTCAGAATAGTAATTCCTGTAGAATTCTGCATTTTTGTGTGTGGTATGACTTCCTGTGGTATAAATTCCTGAGAATTTAGGGCACTAGAAGTTACTAGAAGGTGCATACTACCCTGTTTAAGCATCCATATGTCTTGTGCTTATAGACCAATTTAGACTGATGTTAAATGCACCTGGATGAGAAAAACACATGCAGTAATACTGAGTGTCACACCTGGAAGGCATGTCTGCTTCTATCTGTCCAATCAGCATGGATAAAAGTTGGGACACATTAAAATCAGAATACCAGCTCTGCATTGCTTAGGAGATTTTTCCTTCATTTATCTCTGCTCCTCAAAACTGTGAACATTTGACAGCAAATACAGGTGTTAAATCATGTCCATCAATTTTTCCAAACAATGAATATTAGTCACTGTCTAGTATCATAGTTAAAACTCCAAGAACTCTGAGTATATTCGGATAGTCACCCTGATTTTTCTCTTGACTTATATCACAAGTGACACATACCTGACTGATTAGTCACATAACTCTATTCCAATGAGATTGAGATAGTGCTCTATAATCTACAAAGTTTATTTGACTAAGAAACATCATTTAATTTTCTAACCTATTCAAATGAAGAAGAGCTGTGAGAGCAAGTAAAACCACAGTCTTAAGGGACAGTGTGGACAATTCTGTCAGAAGGGCTGATGCTGCCGTCCTTCCTACAGGGTAGGGTGTGTGGTCGTCTTCATGTTGCCTAGCACGTTGCTCACACATCATACCTTTCTATTAAATCCTGGCCGCACGCATGCTCACTATCTCTACTTCTGAATGGGAGAATTCTTCCCCTCCATTCTATGTGCATTTGATACGTTTTAGAGATTTTATAATCATCCAGCACTGAGGAAATGATACAGATATTGATAACAATGAGAAGGAAGATAAAAGGAAGATAATGAGTAGCGCTCTGAAAGTACTACTTATACTAAAATTTGTTTGGATCTTTCATAAACATGTACCTTCAGTAAGTGTGGGAATGTAATGTCAACTAAGCCATCCTTTTCTATCTTATATTTGAAACTAAATTTATAAAAAATATGACTCCTTTGAATAATTTTATCTTGGTAAATAAAACAGCTCTGGGATCTAAACGTGACATATAATCTGTCACTATAAATGGGTGGTGGCGGCACAACTGGCGATGAGGGAATAGTTGCTGCAGATCACCGAAATAATGAGATTGATTAGAAAAGCTGCATAAAATTCAGACAGAAACACTTATTTGAAGGCATCTGAGAGCTACAAAGGCAGAAAGAACTTCAGAGGCCCAAATTCCTGAGAAATGGAAAACTCTTTGAGGAAAGCCCAATTATCTTCTGTATCTTTCCTTTCAACACATTTGGCAATTCATACCTGCCTACAGAGAACACCGAAACAACCCCCAAAGGAAGTCCCCCTTCAGGTGACAAGGGAAGCACAGAGAAATGGGATGGTAGTTTGAACCACTTTTGGCATTAAATTATTAGCTGAATTCTAAGCATGGCCAACACCATGCAAAATGTAGCTAAGAGAGTGAGAAGCTAAATAGAGTTATCAACATTTTCATGGTGCTGAAGAAATAAAAATTGGAGTTCAAGGATTGCCAATGTGGAAGGACTTTGGAAAACACTGTTGGTTAGAAATTGGCAACCCTGATGGTTTTGACCTTAGGAGAACATGTGACCCAGAAGTAGACCAGAACTCACAAAGAACCTCCCCCACTTAAAATCAGATCAATTCCTGATGGCAGTAAGATGATTTTCTTCTGGGTTTATTACTGGCAATAAAGTAAAATAAATCCCTTATGAAAGAAAAGTAGTATCATCCAGAAATTCTACATTTTTTTATATACATAATGTCCAGCTTTCAATCAAAATAAATGATGGGCATAGCAAGAGACAAAAAAACAAAAACAAAAACAAAAAACTGGTGATAGAAATCTTCGGTTTTGAGATATCAGTTTTATAATAACTAGGACTAACATGTTATTAAAAAGTACACAAAAATAAGGATAATTTTACATGAAATTTATATCAAAGCTTCTAATAACAGGCTGCCTATGAGGACTGACAATTAAGTTCACGAAATAATCCTAGAAACAGTGCTACATACCTCATTGCTGAATATCACTATGGCCACCTTCGAAGTACTCCCCTTGGGAAGCTATGCACTGATACCAGCACCTAGTCCACCCTTCAAAGCAATTTTGGAACTCTTTTTCTCAAATGGCCATCAGAGCTGTCATCGTATTACCCTTGATGTACTGAATGTCATCAAAATGTCTTTCTTTCAATATTTCTCTTTGGGTAAAGAAAGAAGTCAATGAGGGCCAGATCAGGTGAGTAGGGAGGGTGTTCCAATACAGCTATTTGTTTCCTGGCTAAAAACTCCCTCACAGACAGTACCGTGTGAGCTGGTGCATTGTCGTGATGCAAGAGCCATGAATTGTTGGCGAAAGTTCAGGTTGTTTTTGTCTTTTTCATGCAGCCTTTTCAGCAGTTCCAAATAGTAAACTTGGTAAACTGTTTGTCCACTTGGTACAAATTCATAATGAATAATTCCTCTGATACCGAGAATGTTAGAAACATCATTTTGACTCTTGATTTGGACTGATGGAAGGTTTTTGTTTGTGGAAAATTGCCTGACTTCTATTGTGCATGTTGACACTTTCAGGGTTATATTGGTACATCCATGTTTCATCACCAGTAATGACATCAAAACATCATCTTTCCTCACCAAAAGGTCTTGGCAAAATTCAACTCTTCTTTGCTTTTGTTCATCAGTGAGCTCCTTTGGGACCATTTTTGCACACACCTTTCTCATGCCAAGATTTTCAGTTAAGATTTTCCTAACTGTTTCTCTGTCAATGTTTACTTGGTCTGTGCAGTCAGCTGATGATTTTGACACGCAATTCAATGAATTTTTGCAATGTTTTCATCAGTTCTGCTCTTACTGGCCATCCTGACCTCTCTGCATCAGTGATACATTCTCTCCGCTCAGAAAAACGTTTAATCCATTTGTACACTCCCGTTTTCTTCATGGAATTATCCCCATAAACTTGTCCTAAAATGTCCCTGATTTCACTTCCACTCTTGCAAAGTTTAACAAGAAATTTAATGTTTGTTTGTTGCTGTAATTCAAGCTCAGACAGTCTCATGACAGCATATAAAAACATGCAACAACAATAATGAACACCACTCAGCAAGACACCGTCACATGTCAACACAAACACAGCTGTGAGACACTGATATATCAAAGTTATGAAACCTTACCAAGCTGTTTGTACAGTGTTGCCAATGTAAGCACACTGTGGCAAGTTCTCAAACTTAATTGTCACAACTTCATAAAACTAAAAAACTGAGAAATGAAATTAAAAATTCAACCAATACATGGTTTTAACAGTTATTCACAGTTGACAAAAGGATTAGTGGTCAGTAGAAAATATACTGTCTAAAGAATGAAGAGAGGAGAAAAATTAAAACAGAAGTTTATAAGAGACATATTTGACAAGGATAAAATTTTAAAGTATTAATGACTGAGAATTTTTCAAATCTGACAAAAGATATCAAGATACAGATTCAAGGACTATTACAAATCCCAAGAAGGAAAAGAAATATACATCTATACATAGCATAGTAAAACTATTCCCAAGATAAAAAGTCTAAAAGTAGCCAAAGTAAAAAATAAATAAAATAATGTCACCCTTCAAGAAGCAACAAATAAGGCTGATGGCTGCTTTTTAGCAGAAATCATAGATGACATGAGATGATGGAATATCACATTTAAATCCTATAATAAAATATCAAACTAGATATTTGATACCCAGTGTAAAGAGCTTTCTGATAACTTATTAATCTCTGGATAAACAAAGGGCTCTGAAAAGGAAACAGAGGGGAAGCTTGGGCAGATGGCACAAACAGGAAGAAGATTCCCACTTTTTCAATTTTTTTTGTGGCTTTGTTCAAGATAGTCTCCAGTCAAGTAACATAGATGCACAAAATTCCCATTATCTTTCTGGCCAGAGTAACCAGCGAAAGAGGCTACTATAGACTTGAATTTCAGAGGGAAATTGAAGAGGGGAGACAGTTATAAAACAGGCTCCTCTAATTCCACATATGAACTTTCAAAGTTTTAAGCTGTTGCCTGAACCAAAGTTATACAGGATAGAGCCAACCGTGGGCAACGACTCCACTGAGATTTAAACCACCACCCACACAGGTGAGAGAAAAAATAAGGTCTGGTATTAATTGGACGGATCACTTGCTGAATGGTATATCATCAGGAAACTATGAGCTGATTCACATTCAACACAATATAAAATTTACAATGTCTAGGATCCAATCCAAAACATCAACATATAAAAACCATGAAAACATGACCCATTTACAATGGAGAAATATCAGTCAAGTGATGCCAACCTTGATGAATCTGAGGGGTTAAAATTCGCAGAACAAGACCTTAAAATACTGCCATGGATCTCAATATATGGCCTTACAACAAAGGACTAGTATCCAAAATAAATTAAAAACTCATATAAAATAGTGAAACAAATTTAAAAAATGGATTAAATACCGAAACGGAACACTGTGCAAAGGAGAATACCCAAAGGGTTAATAAGCATATAAAAAGTTGCTCAACCTCATTATTGCTCAGGGAAATGCAAAGAAAACAATGAACTAACTGTATATACTTAAAAATTGACAACATGAATAAGACAGAAAATACCAGGGATTGGCATGGCTATGAAGTAACTTAACCTACCTCACATACTTCTTACAGAAGCTGATATTTTATAGTTTTAAATTCTCTGACTCTATCTTAAAAAGTTGGATATATAATATTTATGACTTACCACCCAGAAATCTAGTACTATTTACCCTCTTTGTATGAATAGAATTTCGTGTACATGGGGACCAAAGACATGTATAAGTTTGTTCATAGCAGCACTATTTGCAATAATTGCAAATGGAAAAGCCCAATCGTCAAATGGAGAAATACCTTACAGCCTATTCAAACAATAATACATCATGCAACAGTAACAATGAAAAACGAATCTCATAGCCATAGAACTGAGTGAAAGAATTCAGATACAGAAGAGGCTTTAACATACTAATCCATTCATAACAATTTTTTAAAAAGGTAAAACTTTTTTTTTTTTTTAAAGATTTTTATTGGGTAATTGAGGGGATGGGAACAGTACTGGGGAATTAGGGGAAGGGGAACAGACAAGTTGCTGTCGTTTTTTGTTCTTCAATCTAGTTGTGGAGGACACTGCTTCACTGGCCCAAGTTGGCACCATCATTGCGCTCTTCCCTGGCGAGGCAGATCAGTCGCCGGCTTCTGGACGGCCACTCACTGCGGCTGCTGGCCGCTCACGCTGGCTGCTGGCTGCACACGGTAGCCCATGGCAACCCACTGCCGCAGGGACTGCAGCCTACGCCGTCGCCAGCGACTCACGGCAGCCCAGCTCCAGGTTGAGCTGTTGTTCAGCATCTTACCTGTAGAGGGCAGTGTCACTGGCCCTCATATGTGGGATCCGAACCGGGGCCCTCTGGCATCCCAAGCGAGTTCTTAACCATCGCGCCACTCGGCCGGCCCAAAAAGGTAAAACTTTTTGATTGGTTTATGAATATGGTGATTCCTTTGGAAAGGAAGTAAGGACAGTGACCTAAACGGTGTAGAAGGTTCCTTTTGGGTGCTAATGATAATTTATCTCCTGTTGTCTGAATATTTCCACTTTGTGACACTTCATTTAGCGTTACACTTATGAATTTTTAAATTTTATAATAAACTGCAATGAAAAACTTTAAATTACGTAATGCAAAGGAATATATTATTAATAGTTTCCAGTTAAAAAATAAGGTCAAAATATTGCATTTTGAGAACTAACTTTATCATCCAATTTTTAAGTTGTTCAAAGATTTTCAATATTGATATCATTAATATTCTAAGAAATTAGTAAAGTTCTTTGTTTTATTATAACAATGTTAACATGATTATTTTTTAAAATTAGACACTGGTTAAAGTGATAAGTGAGTTTAACTGAGCATTATGTGTTGACTAAATGACATATCATTAATAGAAGTATAGCCCACATTTAAACGTAGAGATAGAAAATATGCAGGGGAGCTAAGTCAATCATTTCTGAGAAGTGCAAAAATTAAGATTTGTTTTCATTTTCATACTTATATTGTTTAATATACTTTATTAATGATGATTAAGAAATTATTTGAATAGCTAAAGAGCAAAATTCCTTGAGGATACATAATATTTGATGAGCGAGGAATTTCAGAGATTCTGAAAAATCCCAGAAGGATGCAATAAAATTAGATATCTGGACAGCTTGGTGGAAAATTAAATATAATACACAAACTGGAGGGTAGAATACATTTTAAGAAATATTTCAATATTTCTTAATGTTGTAATCACTGAGAAAAATAAATATTGAAGATATTCTTGAACTAAGTTTATTCACAATATCACATTTAGACAGTTACTGAATACTTATTATGTTCTTTACATTCTACATATGTCATCTCACATTCCAAAATTATATGGATCAAAGGCCAACAATAAATAACCAAGACCCTGAAGAAAAAGAACAAGACAGAATTTATCCTATTATGTGTTGAGTTCTCTATCTCTCTCCATATATATTATATATTATATGATGTATATATAACATATATAATTAGGTATATTACATATACTTGTAAAGTTATATTAAATTTAATGGGGGGGGTTGTACAGATTTAGGGATCAATAAACAGACCAGTAAAAAGTGTTCAGGAACAGATCCATGCATATATAAAACCTGGAATTTATCAGAGCTGTTATTTCATATCAGTGGGGAGATAATTGGTACACAGTACAGGGAAAACCATCAGTTACTCAAGTGAGAAATACAAAACAGATCATTCTCTTAATAAACTCAGATTTATTTGCTATGATTAGTGAAATTTGAATATAATGTTTATTTTAGTTAGTAGGGTTGTATGATGTTAATGTTCTGCTTTTTATAATTATCCTATAGATATGCAAGATGTTAACATCAGAAGAAGCTGGGAGAAGGAAGTAAGTGAACTTTCTGTACCATTTTTGTAACTGTTCTATAATTCTACAATTCTTTCTTTTTTATATATTTTTATTTTTCAATTACAGTTGACATACAATATATTATTTTCAAGTGTACTACATAGTGATTAGACATTTATATAACTTATGAAGTCATCACCCTGATAAGTCTAGTACCCACCTGACACCATACATATAAATAATTATTACAATATTATTGACTATATTCTCTATGCTGTACTTTACATCCTTGTGACTGTTTTTATAACTGGCAATTTGTACATCTTAATTCCTTTCACCTTTTCACTCATATTATTCTTTCAAAATAAATTTTTAAAGAAGGTAATACAAGTAATATATGGTCAATAAAAATTGGATTCCATATGAATCATGAATTTAAATGTGAAGAGTAAAACAATATTTTTTGAAAACAATATATGTGGGTATCTTTAACTCTGCAGTGAGAAGGACTTTCTTAAAGGACTAAAATGTAAATCATAAATATATTAATAAATCTAACTACATTAAAAACAAGAATTTCTGCACATTATAGTTTTTATTTTATTGCCATGGTTGCCACAATAATTTTTTGGAATAGATGGTCAAGAGGTCAATACCAGCTGATATTAGACAGTTACTAAGATTTGGAAATCAAATTTAATTTCAGGTCTGCCAAATCCAAATTTGTTGCTTTCCATGTTATAATCTGCTTTTTACCTAAAATGATATGTTAAACAATAATGTAATCAAACTGCAATCTTGGAAAAAATGCATGGATAATATAACCTACAGTCACACATATGTAAACAAAAAATTAAGCATTTCATCTTTAAAATGAATAAAAAATGAAAGGAAAGTAATTGCTAGTAAAATTATATGCTATTTATTGCATAAATGATTGGGGAACAAATACACTAAATGACATAATTGCTTACCTACATTCACTTAAACTTATATTGAAGAGAAGACAACTCAGTTATTTAGAGTTTACATTTTTTTTTTGTAGTTTTGTCATTTTGAAGTAAGGCACGAATGCGGATATTCTTATATATGAGAATATATTCTAGTTACATATTCTTGTTACAAATACAGGCTCAAACCTATGTTGAATTGGCGATATGCACTACAAGGGGTATGGCTATTGGTATTTTGATTTCCTGAAATGGTGTGCAACTTCTGGTAAATGTCTGAACAAAATGAAGTACACTGTTCACTCACTCAACTCACATAATGTTTCTGGATAGTTCCATGGAGAGCAAAGCACAAAAGAATATTAGGTTCTAGACTTAGAGAGTCATCCACCTAAAGGCCTATCAATGGGTCAAATAGAGGGAACACAGAACAACCCTGTTATCGTGTGGGCCTGTCCTATGTCCCATGGACCCAATCCACTAAAACCCAGTGTGTTGCTACTCGTTGTGACAATACAAAATAACTCACACATTTCCAAATATTTTTGGTTCCCTGTTGAGAACCACTGACAACTTATAGCAACCTTCAGATTAGTTTAAGCCTAAATATATTATGTTTCATATAAACAACAGAGTAACAGTTGCTTATGTTATGTTTGTGTGTTGGTCTACCACTTTCAAAGTACTTTCTCTGTATAACTCTTCTCAGAAACTGTAAGAGGTAGTCATTACTATGTTTCAGATAAATTCAGCTTAAAAAGGTTTAGTGGTTTGCTCCAAGTCAAACAACCAATGGGTGGAAGAATGGGTTTCTATTCAGCCTTAAGTCAAACCATTTAAGTCCTTAATATGAGTGGCCCTTTCCCATATGAAGACATATGTCATTTTCTTGAATTCAGCAAAGCAAAGCAGAGCAGCAGGCTACGGCTCTCACAGCCATCTCCCACGGTTTCTGCCCATGAACCCCATGGGCAGCATGGTATTCCCTAGCCTGTACTTCCCCGTGCAGCCAGCCTGTCTCTGAGATGTGCACCCAGCATTTCTTGAAGCCTCTGTGATATATTAAGAGGCTGTGTTCACTGTTGAAAGCAACCATCTGTTACAAAGTGCTGACACATTTGTTCTGATAGCAGCGCTGGGAACAAATCGAACAGAGCTGCAGTGGGGTGGTGAGGACAGAGAGCAGCTGACAGCCCCGGAGCCTCATAAGGACACAGTGGAAGTCTCCGTGGGAACTGAGAAAGGCCAGAAAACCTCAGGCAAGCAATCCAGTTTGAGACACCCGAGGTATCAGCCTTCGCTCTTCTAAGGAGTGGAGGGAACACAAGCCACCTTGGGGAAGTACATGCCAGCATTTGTGAACGCACCCCTCCCCTTCAGAACAAACAGTTCTGATATGAAAAGGCTATTTCCAGCTCTATGATTAGAGACCCCCTTCTGTTCGGCATAAGCTGAGAACTACCTGGTTCTCTGCTTCAACAGCACGGTGGTGCCGCCGGTGAGAATTTTCAGGAACACCCTGACAGGCTCTCATGGTAGTGACCACTAAAGCAGGCACAGAATGGAGGAGTGGCAGGCAAAATAACCCCCAAATGTCCACATCGGAACCCCTGGAAGCTGTGTCGTATGGCAAAAGGAAGTTAAGATTGCAAATGAAATTACATTTGCTGATAAGCTAACTCTGAGAGGGGGAGGTTGTCCTGGGCCCAATGTAATCACACAGGTCCCCGTAAGTGAAAGAGGGGGACAGAGGTATATCAGAGTGAGGCAGCGTGAGAGGAACTCCACCAGCCACTGGTGGCTTTGCAGATGGAAGAGGGCCACCAGCCACAGGGTGCTGACTGCCTCTGGGGCTGGGAAGAGGCAAGAAAATGGACTCCCTCCTGGAGCCCCACTGGTGCCTCCAGAGAGGCCTGCAGCCCAGCTGAGACCTCGGGGTTAGCCAGTGAGACCCCAGTCAGACTTCTGACCTCTAGAACTGTATGATAGTAACATGTTTTTACAAGTCACTAAGTCTGTGATCATTTTTTGCAGTAGAAAAAAGGCACTAAGATAGGGTCACATAGCTGCTGGTGCGGTCTACGTTTCTGCGTGGTAACGGACTCAGGGCAGCAGGTTGAAAAACATATTATAGCAGCAGTGACTTCCTGGGGCAAGAGCTGTGTCATGGCTGCGTGTGTTCGCATCATACGTGGAAGTCTGTCATGACCTGAGCTCTCCCAAGTTAGAGGAAGCTCCCCTTCGGGGATGATTTCAGGGCTCTGGGGAGAGGAAATTATGAATGGTAAACTAACTGGGGCTATAGTGTGAAGGGTCCTGTACCACACATTCTACTTCACATTTGCCAAAGGTCTAATGGCCGTGAGGAGAGGAGGTTTGAGGAATAATGCTGTGAAGAGGCACATGAGGTAACTGAAGGCAGCTGAGGCCAGCTAAGCCCTTTTGCTTTAGTCATTCCCTTGCCAAACACGCTTTAGGAACTGTGCTCAGTGCAGAGACGACAAAAAGATGAGCAAACTTCGTTTGCCTTCTCACGAAGTTAATTGTCCAGTGAAGGAGGCAATTCCATGGATGATTAAAACACAGCATGCCCAGTGCTTCCCTGGGGATGTGAACAGGATGAAGGGAAGGGAGGAGGGGGCGTAGCAGTGCAGCTGGGAGAGGATAATCGGCGACGTTCCCAGTCCCATCCCTGGCCTGTGTGCCCTCATTGCATCCACAAGCACTCCATTCCTGCAACCGATGTCATACTAACACGTTTTCATGATTCACGGGTCCGTCTCCCTTGTTTTGATATCCTTAAAGAAAAGGGCTCTATGTAGTTCTTCTTTTAATTTCAAGCAACTCCTTCAGGGTTCGGTCATTCTGGTGATGCTCAGTAAACTCACTCCCTTGCCGGGTGACTAAATAAAGGGCTTAGTGAGGGAATGAACGACTGAATGAATGAGAGGGTGAATGAGTGAGTCAGGAGACATTTGACCTGATGGGCCTTGAAATACAAGTAAACAGTTAGTGGGATGAAGCAAACAAACATTCCAGGTAAAGGAAATGGTATTGAATTGTTTAGATTCAAGTTCCAAAGACATCTCTTAACACTGTACTATCCTTCCATATCAGTGCCACCCGAGTCTAGATGCTAGCAGACCTGGAAATACCTTGCTGGCACTGGTGTCTAAGCACGTGACGGTGTAAGCCCTCTGTCCCCTTTCTCCCAATATAGTCACAGCTCACTCAAATGACTTAGAAATGTGAGCCTTGATGCCAAGGCTCCCAGAAACGGAATATGGGACAGAATTCCTTCCTTCCTGGACTCAGAAATGCCCTGCGGCCATTTTCACACCATTGTCTCCCTTGATCCATGCCCTGGTCTTTCCTCGGTGCTTCCGTTTGTTCACATTAGCTCTGGCTAAAATCAAAATCACCCTAAGGTCTAGAATCAAACAGCTAAATTTGTCTTTGCTGGCTTCTCAAGGGCTAAGAGACTCTAGAACAATTAGGACCAGGCTGATCACAAACTATTATTATGTCCAGAAGTCACATCCGGGGTGTGTTGGTATGTTTGTTTTGTTTACTTTTGTTCATTTGTTTGTTTTTCAATCTTTTCAAGGTACAATCCCCTGTCTTTTCTCCTCAAGAGAAAATTGGAGAAGATAGACTGAAAGGATCTAAGACTGGAGAGGGCATAGGACGGGGTGTCAATTCCCCAGTTGCTCTCTCAGGGCTCATCACAGAAGGAAAATGTGAAGCCAGCTGGTCAGGAGGAAAAAGTCATGACCAGACAAGTGAACGGTTTTCTCACCAGTAACTTGGAGCTGAAGAGGTTTCTGTTTGAATATTCATGTAACAAAGATATTTGAATTGCATTTTTGGTAGTAATATATGTGGGCACCAATGAGCTTCTATGATGATAGTTAATTATAAGAGGTGTTTCAGATGGTTTAACAAGGTAATTTTTTGAAATTTTAATTAATAACTAGTATTTATATGTAGTTCTTAAAATATGATTTTCCATATATTGTATTGGAGAAGAGAGAAGAATTTCTGAAGTTTCTGATTTTTGTTAAGGCCTTGAATTTGATACTTGTCATATTTGCATATATTCAAACAGAGTAAAATTATATCTTGGGCATTCTCATTAATAATATTAGTCACTGGTTTATAAATTTGCAGAACCTTCACTCTTAGAGTTATAAAAGTACAATTGTATGCGCTACTAATTATTTTTATATAAACACTTGAGTACATTTAGAGGTTACATTGGAGTCTATCTATTGATAGCACAATAGAATTAAAACATTAAAAATATATTGTAAAGTCACAGTAGATACATCACATTGTATAGGTGCTTTCTGAGCCAAAGGGTAACTGTTGTGACATGGTTTTGGAACCAGTATAAATTTCTTAAATTTATTGTATCCATTATTATGGATGATATTATAGAAGTATATTAAGTACTATATACATTTTTATAGATTAATATTTTTTAAAGGCAATGCCAGCATTTCAGGAGAGAAGGATTATGGTATTAATAGCTCAACTTTACATATGAAAACACTGAAAATGGTTAAATAAATAAGCTATCTATTGAGTAGAACAGAATGGAACCAAGCTTCAGATTCTCAGCAGCATGCTTACTTATCACATATGTCCACAATCACACGTTCAGTACAGGCTGAACTGAACAAAGGTAAGGAACTCAGAAATCTTAATATAGTATCCAAATACCCATGAGAAATATAAGTATCACTGGGAGAAACATTATGAGTAGCCCAATAAAACTCACGGAATTTACCAGTAAATTTTTTTGAAATATAACACAGTTATGTTTTTTGAACATTGTAAAAATTATATATATATTATATATATAAAACACATATATGGGGGGGTGCCAAAAAGATGTATATGCATGACTTGTAGTCATCTCTTGTTATTAGTATATATTTCAGTATTAAAATTTTAATACAGTTTTTTCCTTTCTTAAATAGTGCATGTATTTTTTTGGCACTCTGTGCGTGTGTGTGGGTATGTGTATATTTTTTTGTAGTGTGAGTGAGAGATTGGAATCAATGACATATTCTTCCCAGCATTAAAGTTCTTTGATACTGTGGCTTTAAAGAAACTACAAAACTATGCTCTTATTTTTGTCTTTCGGACAATGAACAAGTGATCTAAGAAATGGACAACATATATAAAGGAAACTCCCACATCCAACATCCTTGACAAACTAGTCTTAAAGCGACATTAAGCAAACGCTTCTAACGATGAATGGTCTTTTTAACCTTGTTTGACAGTAAGACCGGGATCTGTCTGGACATGACCTTCAGCTTCTCAAGATGTCCTATCAGAGTCACTTACACATGAAACTTAATGGCAACTGGCAACAGAAAATTAACAAGAGGATGCCCTGAAGCAATGAAGCGAAGCATCCTGATACACGTGTGTCTGCAGGATGATTGACAGCAGGACATTTGAGCATCTCGGATGAAGGAAGCACGGGCTGAAAACTGGCCCAGTGGCGTAAGGAATCACGTCCTCAGACAGAACCGGAGCAGCAGGCATGTCTCAGCGTTCCAGGCAGCAGTGTGAGATGATTCATTTTGGGCAAGAAATTCAGTCATTCAAAAGGTAGACCCCTAAAAAGTGACAGGTCTCAGAGCTGAGGCTACTCTATGGAAATAGCTGCTGTGCATGCTGTCAGGAGTGACACTTGTTCAAGCACTCGGTGAAGGATGAATTCTTTAAGATGGCAACTTCTGGGTAGATGTCAATGCAAGGAACACAGTATCACAGCAACAGGTTTGAAAAGAATAATTTGTTTATTAAGGAGTTTAAATTGCCCTGACAGTATATTAGCTCCTGAGGATCTCTGACGAGGTAAAAAAAAATTAAGGTAAAGAAAATGAAACTGCCGATGAGGGTGAACAACAGCCAAAAAGATCAAGTTCTATGCACTTAACTAAAGAATATGTATGCCTTAAGATATAAGGTTGACTAGTAGTACCGTGGCAATACTGACAAAATAGGATTTTGCTAATTACACAACAATATTCCTGAAAGTTGCTAACATATCAGTGGGGACACGAATTCAAATAATGGGCCTCTCTGACACACCTTTACTACCATAGGTAGCTTTGGGAATATATCCTGATACAACAAGGCCCTGGGAATGACCTTGGATGAAAATATGATTCAGCCATGAGAAAGAAGACATCCTGCCATTGTGACAACATAAATGAAACTAAAGGATGTTATGCTAAGTGGAATAAGCTAGACAGAAAAAAAAATGCTGTATGATCTGATTTATATGTGAAATCTAAAATAAAAAGATGAATTCATTGAAGCAGAGACTAAAGCAGTGGTTACCAGAGGCTGGGGAGGAGGGAAATGCAGAAACATCTGTCAAAGGGTACCAAGTTACAATTCTGTAGGATGCATAAATCTAGAGATGTAACATACAAGATGCTAGCTATAGTTAATAATACTGCATTGAATACTGGCAATACTCATATGCTAAGAAAGTAATATTCAGGTACACTCATCACCACAAAAAATGATAAGTATTTAAGGAGCCACTATGTCAATTAGTTTGACTGTAGTAAACATTTCACTATGTATACATACTGCAAATCATAATGTATGCCTTAAATATATTTTTTATTAAATGTATGATCTACTCCGGATAATGTTCCATGTGCACTTGAAAATAATGTCTATTTTGTTGCTGTTGGATGGAATGTTCTGTGTGTATCATTTAGAATTATGTGTTCTATAGTATTGTTTTAGTTTGCAGTTTCATTATTGATTTTCTCTCCAGATGATCTCTCCATTGTTCAAAGAGGGGTATTGAAATTTTCCACTATTATGGTTTGGCTGTCTACTTCTCTCTTTAGTTCTGTAAATATTTGCTTTATAAACTAGGTGTTTCCATGTTGGCTGTATATACTCATATATTCCCACTTGTTATATCTGTTTGATAAACTGACTTTTTTATCATTATGTAGTGACTTCCTTTGTCTCTTTTGACAGTTTTTGACTTAAAATCTATTTTTTTTCTGATACAAGTTGAGTCACCCCTGCTCTCTTTTTGTTACCATTTGCATGGAATACCTTTTTCCATCCCTTCGCTTTGAGTCTGTGTGTGTCTTGAAAGCTATAAAACAAATCTCTTATAGGCAGCATATATTGCTGGATGTTTTTTGTTATTCTTCATTTGGACACTACATCTTTTGAGCAGAGAATGTAACCCATTTACATTTGAAGTAATTCTTGATAGGCAAGGATTTACTATTGCCATTTTGTTAATCGTTTTCTGGTTTGTGGTTTCTTTGTTCCTTTCTTCCTCTCTTGTTCTGCTTATTTGTGATTTGGTAATTTTTGTTGTTGCTGTTGTTGTGTTATGCTTTGATTACTTTATCTTTTGTGTATCTACTACAGGTATTTTTATTTGTGGTTACTATAAGGCATACATAAATAATCTTATAGTTATAATAGTCTTTAAAATTGATGATAACTTACCTTCAACCACATAGAAAAGCTCTACAGTTTAATTTCCCCTCCCACCACATTTCATGTTATTGAGTCACAATGTCCATCTGTTTTATAATGTGTATCCATTAAAAAATATATACTGTAGCTACAGTTATTTTTAATAAACTGTCTTAACTTCTATGCCATATTTAAAAATGATTTACACTTTATTGTTACAGTATTAAGAGTATTTTGTGTCCACAAGGCTGGCCTGGTTGCCTGGGTTTGAAGGAGCTGACCTGATGCTTGGGTGACTGTGGTGATGGCCTAGCGCCTAGATCCAGGGGGGCAGGCCTGGAGCCTGGGTGCACCGAGAAACACTGGGGTGGGCCTGGCAAATGAGTCTGTAGGGGAAAGCCTGGAGACTGTTTCCGTGGGAACATGTCTGGAGCTTGGGTCCATAAGAGCCGCACTGGTGCTGGGATGAGCCTGGTGCCACAGCCCACTCACAGACTAATTGTCGGTATACAAAAGTGGGCATTTGATTGAAAATTAGCTTGAATGCCCTAGCTTAAAGGAAAATAACTGATGGTATTTAAAGTAGCTGGCCTTGCTTTAGGGTAAGCCTGGCATACCTGGGTCCACGGTGATGGGCTTGGTCCTGAATCTCTGAGGGTTGGCCTGGTGCTGGCTTCCACCAGGAGAAGGCCTGGTTTCTTTGGGCCCCCGGAAGCAGGCATGGTGGATGTGACTGTGGCATTGGGTCTGAAGCCTGGATCCTTGTAGGTAAGCCTGGAAGAAGGGCCAGCCTGGTACCTCAGTGGGCCTGGAGCCTGAGTCCATGCTGCATGGAGTGGCCAAGTACCAGACCAGCCTAGGAGCCTGGTACTCAGGGGGCAGTTATGGAAGCTGCAGTTCCAGGAGCCAGTAAGAAATCTGGGTCCATGAATGGCAGCCTGGAGATGGGGGCCATGTCGGCTGGCCTGGCATTGTTGCAGACTGGCAGCCTGGAGCATGGGAGGCAGCTTGGTGCTGGGCAAGGATGAAGCTGGGACCACAGGTGCTGGCCTGGCACTGGTGCTCACGGCAGCAGGCGCTGAGTTGGGGTCTGCGGTGAAGCTGGGTGCTCACCTCACTCTTCTTTTCCCACAGGGAGAGTGTCCCTTTTCATGCTGGCTGCCTGGGCACGGTGGAGGGGTGACAAGGAATAAAGTGAAACTGTCCTTCCCACTCTCTCAGGATGTTTTTCGTTACTTCTATTCTCCACCAGGTACTGTCATCTCAACCTGGAATCCTTAGCTTTTGTGAAGGTATTTCCTGCCTGGACAGTTGTTCAAACTGATTTTGAATTTAGGGATAAGCAGTGGAAATTCCTATCTTGCCAGCTTGCTGACATCATTTTCAAATTTTATGGTTGGCAATAAATACCATCAGTTATTTTCCTTTAAGCAAGGGCCTTAAAGCTAATTTTCAATCAAATGCCCACTTTTGTACACCTACAATTAGTCTGTGAGTCATTCTTTTAAGTAAAATTGTATTTAATGAAAAACCAGCTAGTTTAATTTGCATCTTAAACTATTCCATGTGTTTTTCCTTAAGGCAACCATCAGATATAATTTATATATACTTCCCATTTCATTAAACAATATTAAAAATATGGGAATTGAAGGCTTGATATTTAAAATATATATAGTTTTTTTTCTTTTTTATAAAGGACAGTATTTAGCCCCCCCCACCCCCTGACTTCCACCCCCCAGGACTGGAGAATTTACTGATTTGTTCAGTCCAGTTTGGTGCCACTGTCTTGACTCTTGCTTCTAAGTGGCCACCTACCATTGCTTCTGCAGCTTCTCAATATTATTAGAAAAGCAGCCTTAACTCATGGGTCCTGTGCAGCAGTAAGAATTTCTATGTGTGGCTCCCAAGGGTCTAACCTCGTGCTGTGTGAAGGAAGGAGGAAGACTGTGTTGTGTTGACCTTAAAAAGGAGATTATCTGAGTGGGGCTAATTTATTCACAGGGGTCCTTAAAAGCATAGGGTTTTCTCTGGCAAAGAGCATGGTTGAAGTCAGAGGTCTGAAGCACAAGGCGGAGCTGACCCAGTATCGCTGGCCTGAAAAATGGAGGGGACATGAGCCACAGAATACAGGCAGCGACTAGAAGATGCTAGAATTGACTAGAAGCTGAGAACAGCCCTAGACCAACGGCCAGCAAGGGAACAAGGCTTCCGTCCTAAAACCGCATGAGACTAAAGTACGCCAACGACCGAGCGGGCCTTGCAGTAGATTTCTCCCAGGGATTCTCAGGGCCCGCAGACTCTGCCTGAAGAGCTGCTGGTTTAAGGAATAGTTTGGGAGACGTCCAAGGTGGCAGAGCAGAGAAACACTGTGCTTGCTTCCTTCCGTGAACACATTCAAATTACAACTAAGCTATAGAACAGTCAACCTGGAGAGCCATCTAGTCTAGCCAAACGGAAGTCCTATAACCAAGAATATAAAGGAAAAGCCAAGACGAAACTGGTAGGTGGGGCGGAGACGCAGCACGGGCCCCACACCTGCGTGTGGTCAATGAGAACCAGGTGGGCGATCTCGGCCAGGGGTTTCCCCTTGTAGTGAGAAACCCGAGCCCCACAGTGACCTCCCCAGCCTGGGGTACTGGTACCCTGAAGGGGAGCCCCCCCAACACCTGGCTGTGAAAAACAGTGGGCTTCGGACTGACCGGGTGGGATGAAAGGTGGCGGGAAACCCAGGCGTCCTTTTAAACGGCCCACACACGGACTCGCTCGCTCGCAGGCACTCACCTTGGGCTCCAGCGGAGGGACGGTGACTCAGGGGGTGTCAGAGGCATACGGGGGACGGACTGAGGAGTGTGGCTTTCAGGCAAGTGCTGGAGGACAGTCGCATTTTCCCTGTGTGGAATTATCATCCTCTAGCCGGCAGCAGGCACCATCTTTAATGTGTTGAGCCCGCCCCCACATGGCCGAATCTGAATCTGATTGGCCTGGTGAGCCCTCAGCTCCACCTGCTGACTCACTGAGACCCCGTCCCACCCAACTCCCACAATGCAAGAGGCACTTACTCCAAGGGCAGCCAGCCCTGAGCTCATTACACTCTTTCTTGGGAAACTATCAGAGTCACATGAATTAAATGCTCTAATCAAAAACCATAAGAGGGCTGAATGGATAAGAAAACAAAGCCCTTACCTATGCTGCCTACAAGAAACTTGCTTCAGATAGAAAGACACACAGACAGAAAGTAAAGGGATGGAAAAAGCTATTTCATGAAAATAGAAAACAAAACAAAAACTGGTGTAGCAATACTTATACCAGACAAAATAGACTTTAAAACAAAGGCTAAAACAAGAGACAACAAAAAAGGACCCAGTAATCCCACTTCTGGGTATTTATCTGAAGAAACCCAAAACATTACTTCAAGGAGACATGTGCATCCATATGTTCATTGCAGCATTGTTTACAATGGCCCAGATGTGGAGGCAGCCTGGCTGTCCATCGATGGCAGAATGGATAAAGAGGAGGTGGCACATATATACTATAATGGAATATTGCTCAGCCGGGGAAGGGAAAGGGGTTCTGTTCTTACCATCTGCAGTGACATGGATGGACCTGGAGGGTGCTGTGCTGAATGGAGTGTCAGACAGAGAATGACAAATGCAATGTGATTTCACTTATATGTAGAATCTAAAGAACAAAATAAACAAAGAAAACAAAAACAAACTCAAAGACAGAAAACATTTTGATGGTTGCCAGATGGGAGGGGGGTTTGGGGATGTAGGGTGAAAAAAAGGGAAGGGATTAAGCAGTACAAATTGGTTGTTAAAAAGTAGTCATGGGGATATAGGGTATGGCATAAGGAATACAGTCAATAATATTGTAATAATTATGTAAGGTGTAAGAAAGATACTAGATTTGTTGGGGTGATAGATGGGAGAGGTTTGAGGGCAGGGTGAAAAAGGTGAAAGGATTAAGACGTACAAATTGGTAGCTACAAAATAGTCATGGGGATGTAAAGTGAAGCACAGGGAATATAGTAAATGATATGGTAATAACTATGTTTGTGCCAGATGGGTACTAGACTATATTAGGGGGATCACTTCTTAAATTATATAAATGTCTAACCACTAAGCTGTACACCTGAAATTAATATCAAATAATATTGAATGTCAACTGTAATTAAAAAATCTAAAAAGGGAGAAAAAGTAAAGGGTAATAAGTGGTTCAAATTTTCAGATATAAAACAAAATAAACAAACAAAATAGTTTGATAGATAAGAAGGCTAGACCTCAATTGGAAGCTATGCTATCATACACCTTCTATTTTCATATATTATGTTTTGGCACCACAAACACCTTTCATATGCTGAATTCAGGCTTTTGTAGATCCACTGAATGGAGTCTTAGCATTTTGAGGTTATAAACTGGTCACCGTATTCTAATTAGGCCTACATGTGCTAGGCCACACACAGTCCTTTAAATTAGATGGCACCAAGGGCTGGCCGAGTGGCTCAGTTGGTTAAGAGCTCGCTCAAGCGTGCGAGCCCTGAGCAACAGCGGTTCAAGTCCCGGCCCGAGCTGAGCTGCCGCTGAGCTGCCTACAAGTGGCAGAACAGCTCAGCTAAAAAAAAAATAAATAAATAAAAAAATAAATAAATAAATAAATTAGATGGCACCATTTGAACATCAAGAAATACAAACACCCAGACTTTTGGCCTCTTTGTAAATTCACCACATATGAATGACAAGGTGAACCCTCAGCTTCACTTTGGGGCCTCGTCCATTTAAGGTGATCTGAAGTCCTCCCTTTACTCCAGGAACATTCCCTTCAACTCACCACAGGCCCCACCACGTCCTCATTCATGTTACGTTTTGCCCGCGTCACTCCTCCATGTGACCTTCCTGGTGCGAGTGGCCAGCAGCTTGGTGTAAACTGTGGGAGACAGACGGAGCCAGATTGCAGGCTGTTTCCTTTTGGGCATCTCCCCCTTTTGTTCTCCTCTCGTCACCTTGGGGCACCACTTCTCAGCATAGACCAGGCTGCAGCAGGCTGGACTCAGGTGACACTGAGTGAGGAGAGAGCAAGGGAAGTGGCCCAGGTGACAGAGAAGGTTTGTGAATTGCACTGTAGGTTCTCCTGCATTTTAATGTGGGTGAAGCAGGTATAGTTTGGGAGAAGATGTCAATAAGTTTCTTAATTAGAAACTTAACACATTTGTGAGATTTCCAGGGACCCTCCACCCATAGCTGTGACCGCCTCCCCTTGGGCCCCTCACCCAGCCAATGTGTGCCTCAGCCTTCTGTGGTGCACCCATGTGCTGAGGTCATCTTTCCATTGTGAGTATTTCACCTGGGCAAGACCTAAGGTTAATCCCAGGGAAGCTCCCTCTCACTTGGCTCATATGCTGTGAACAGGAAACGCTAATGTGTCTGTTGCCCCGCTACTCATCGGCCGAGCGCACGGACCGGGGACGTGGGACGTGGTGGGTCGCTTCCCCTCACGCCGCTCAGGCAGGAGGCACACACCAGGGGACACACAAGCCTCGCAGGGGTTTCCTGGGTGACCATCTTCATACCTACTCGCAGGACGCACTTTTCGCTGAGGGGACTATCGAGGAGGGAAGATAGATGTGCAGTTTCACTGGGGCTGGATCACAAAGATGTCATATTACCATTTTTGTCACACGGTCAATGGGAATCTTTTTGAAATCTGGCAGTCCAAGTCAATTTAATGTCCTCCTCAGCCTGATTTCACCGGTAGATTTTATATGCAGATCTCTCCATGTCATTAAGACTAATTAACAGTTAGACGAACAAGTCAGGGTCAGGAATAGCGTCCACACGGTAGGGCCATACATAGCTGCTCTGAGTTGGCATGGTCTATCAATCAACCTGCTCATGTATGATTCAAACTGCGGGCCACCTAACTACATTATTCTGTTAGGGTCACAATTACATATCATGGGTGAGTTAATTTTTCAAATGCTGTGTAGAAATCCACAGATATTAAGAATATTTATAAAAATTAGTCAATTCAAAAGAATATACAAGAAACATAGCAAAAATTAGGTAATAAAATGAAGGGTTTTTTTTAAAAAAAAACTTACTTGAGATTTCTTGGCATGATCTGCTGACCCAGGTGCTAGAAATTGAAAAACTAAGTTTCAATATCATTAGAAAATTATCATTGTGAATAAAAGGCAAATTACAAACTGGTAAGACTATGTATAACATGATAGGCAAATGGTTAATGATTTTATTCTTTGAAAATCCCCAAGAAATCAGTAAGAAAAAGACAATGATTCCATTAAGAATGGCAAAATATATCAAAAAGTAATTCATAAATTACTATGATAAAAGTCCAAACTTGTTAATTATCCAAAAAATGCAAATATAAACAAAATGAAAAGCCATTTTTCATCTTTCAGACTGTCAAAGGGAATGGTAATGTACCGTGTTGGCAGAGACTCAAGATATTCTTAAGTGAAGCTGATAAAAGAGAAAAAAGATGATATATCTCAATTTGGCTAAGTACATGAAAATACTTAAAATATGCATACCCTTTGACCCACCAATCTCATGTCTAGAAATTTAAATAAAGAAAATACCAAAGGTTGTGTGCCAAGATTAGCTGCAAGAATGTAGAGCATGGCTTCTAATTGTAAAAACTTTGAAAACAAGATTAAATGTAAAATACTAGATCAGTGCTTAAATAACTTTATACTTCCTATAACAGGGCACCCATTATCCACTAAACCACATGCAGCAAATTAAATAAGCAACAAACCACTTTATTTTCATAATTTGTATTATTCAACATCTGCTTTGTGTGGGGGACTCTCTTAGCACTACTGGAAAAGCAGTGAACAAGGCAAGAAAAGTCTCTAAACTCACAGTTTACCCTCTAATGAGTTCAATATTATTTTAGGTAATAAACGTTTTGATAACAATAAAGCAGGTAATGAAAGAGAGTAAGCTAGGTTATGAAACAGTATATACAGCATGATGCAACTTAAAGAACAAATTTCACACACATTTAATAGATTCTTTAGTTTCATTTTTTTTGTTTCCTGTATTTAAAGAAATGTACATATATTGCTTTCCTTATAAGACAAATATTTTTTAATCAAAATTTAATCTGAGCCACAGAAATACTTTAAATTATTTTCTTCTATTCCTTATTTATAGCTTTTAAATATTCTATAATTATTATACTTTCATGTGCTTATTAATCATTATAAATTAAAACTCATTTTATAATATAAATTGACCTAAGTCGTGATCCCCTGTATCTCTGTTCTGTTTCATCCATTTTAGAAAATATTTATTAGGATACTGTGTATCACTACAAACATTTTTATACCCACCCACATAAATCATTTTACAACAATACACAAATGTGATCATATGTATGAATGTGTGTTCCTTTCTTTTTTTTTTTTTTTTTAGCTGAGCCATCCTGACACCTGTTGGCAGCTCAGCGGCAACTCAACTCGGGCCGGGAATCGAACTGGTGACCCTGTTGCTCAGAGCTCGCACTCTTGAGTGAGCTCTTAACCAACTGAGCCACTCGGCCGGCGCTTAGTGGTCTGGTTTTCTTCCTAATCTTTTTTCCTTTATTACATGGGTGTCTGCTATTATCTTGACTAGCCCATGGTCAGACCCATAGTAGCCACCAGAATGGTCAGTCTGTCCTCTGCTCTCCGTACCGCATGGTCATGTGATACTGTAAAGATAAACGAGCACAGTAGAAGCACAGGGCGCCCCCAACCACCTGGCAGGAGGTGCTGGAGCCGTCCTACAAACTGATAGCTCTGGAGACACCCTGTGTGATCCCCAGCACCTCCAGCAAATGTGTAAATATCATCTAGAGCATGTGTGGGCTCCTGCTAATACAGCCCTTTGTCGGCATTCCCTGTGCGTTTCCTCATTCCTGCTTAGGCATCGCCCCCCCACAGAAAGTTCACCCAAGCTCTGTCCCCAGGCTCTGATTACAGTAAACTGCCTGGGGGTTTTATTGTTGTTTTACAAAAATGGGCTATGTTATAGTTCTTGTCTTTCTTTTTTCTGCATCATGATTCTCTCTTTCGTTATTTTTTGTGGAAATTTCTCTTAGCATGTTATTGTATATGAATGCCTCTCTCTCTCACTATTCCCTCTCTCTTCCTCTCCCCGTACCCCTGCCTTCCTCAAGATGTATACACACAAAAATATAAAATTTGTTTGTTTGTTTGTACTTTTCCAACCTCAAATAAAGCTTGAAGGAACCACCTTCTGTTCTAGAGGTATCCCATTGAAATCGAGGTAGCCCATAGAAATCAAAAGGCTAAATTGATATTTCTTTGTCAAAAGGCATGTATACATTTTTCTTTATAATTTGAATAGATGTTGCCAGATTATCTTCTTTAAACGGGGTACTGCTGGACTTACCATGGTGACCACTTCTTTAGGTATATAAATGTTGAATAACTGGTGTATACCTGAAACTAATATACTGGATTGTAGGCAAAGTCATGACGTATTTTTTCTATGTTTTTCATTGCAAAAATGCATCATGACTTTTCCAACAACCCAATAATATTGTATGTTAACTATATTTTAATAAAAATGTTTAAAAATTAAAATAAATTGGAAAAAAGGGCAGTATCACTCCTCTTTTTCATCAGAAATGTTTTAAAAGTATCTGTTAATACACATGACTACCAGAAGTAGGTTTCATATCTTACATGTTTTCGATCTGACTCACGTAAAGTGGTATATTACTGATAGTTTTATTTACATGTGTCTACTAGTGAATTTGACCTTTTCATACGTCTCATGGACCTTAAATTTGCACTTCTATTAACTATTATATTTAATTTTCTTTGTACTATTGTTCCCTTCTTGCAAATGTGTAGTAGCTCCTTTTATATTATAACTAATAACACATTATCATCTGCATACTAAAATTTGTCCACCTCATATGTTTGTCTACTAGCATTTTTATGGTAACTTTTGCTATACAAGGGTTTGAATTTTTCTATAATCCAATATGCTGATTTTTCCTTAGAAAACATCTGGGTTTCAAGCCTCAGTTAAGAAGAAGAATCTTTTTTACCCTTATTTGTATAGTCTGCTAAATTTCTGTTGGCATTAACTCTTTTCTTTTCTATCTTTTTTCTTTTTTTGTTTTTTAACATTCAGGCATCTAAAATGTATTTTACAATGTGGCCCAAGACATGTGTGGGGGTAGAGCCTCTATTTTTGTCTTCTAGAAAGACAGTCAACTGTGGCAATACCATTTATTAAATACCCATTGATTTATGACTGGATTATACTAATACCCATTTCTACGTCCTGGTATTCACTTTTGTTCCAGTGATGTATTTTTTTAATTTCATGTTTCAGCAATGCTCAGCTAGCTTATGCAGAGTTAGAAACATCCCCCTAATGTCAATGTTTTAAACCAACAAATGTCTATTTTTGCTCCTTATGCATGTTCAGTGCAGCTACTACGAGACCCATGGTGGAGCCGTCTCCACTATCTTACAGCAAGAGAAGGGAAATATGACTAAACACTCACTTGTCCTTCTTCTTGGAAATTACACACTCAAAATTATGGTCATATTTCATTGGCCAAAGCAAGTCACATGGTCACATTACTTCAAGTATGCTTGGGAAATACTGTGAGGAGTAGAATAATTGTGAACAACCATAAAGCTTACCCTTATATACAAATGCCATACTGATGTCAGTATCTGTGATACTGTGGATTGGTACCATTGATCAGTTAAAAAATAACTAGCATTTACCTTTTCCATCGAACCCATCACATTTTTATCTTTGCACTCCTTTCAGAGATTCAAATAGACTATGTTTGATCTCTTCATATTATTGTCCATGTATTCTATTTATTATTTCATATTTCTACTTCCTTGCCCTCTATGTTGAATTATGGATAATTTATTGTAACATATTCTTCAATTTACTAATTTTGTCTTCTGCTGTAGGTATTTTTAAAGCATATTTTTTTAAATTTAATTTTTTATCGATTTTCATTTTTATAACTTCTATTTGGTTCTTTTGCAAGTCATTTTTAGCAAGTCCCATATTTTTATTTTTTTCCATATGTAAAAGCTTTAAAATCTCTTGTCTCAATGTATTTTTTTCTTCTTATTCTTGGTCATGATGTTTTCTTTCCTTTTGTAGTTAGGTATTTTTTATTGTTAGCTACTAATTTTTCTTGAATAATTAATTGTGGGGTTAGTTAAGACATTGAGTGAAGGTGTTATTATTTGAAATTATTTCAATTTGTCTCTACCTGGTGTCTATGACCCAAGATACCAAATCTGAGCTACTAGAAGCAATGAAGAGTAATGGGAATGGTGAGTCCATGAGCAAACATGAAAGATTATCAATGCACACACGTGTGAGCACACAGGTGTGCATGTACACACACATTCATGTACACACATGATCACGTACATGTACACACACTCTGAGGGCTAATCTCAGCAGTGGGCCTGGAATTGCCCTGAACTGTTTTGTTGAAGGGAAGTGATGCACTCGCACAGCAATGAGCCCTGGTGAAGGCACTCATTGTACCAGTTAATTACTGGTGGGTTTGTCCAGTGTCCATCTAAGGGGGTGAAAGCCTGAAGTGCACACATGTGCTCTCAGCGGGGACCTTCATGACTTAGGCCCTCCTTCTTTCCATCAAGATGCACGGCAGCTCTCTGCCATCACTTTCCTAGAAGAGCTGTTTCTCTAACCAATGCGCACCAGAGTCACATAATTGAAATCGCTTTCCACCTGGCCCTTTGGACACTATGTCATCTTGAAAGGGAGGCTAAAATAGCTTTGTGAAAACTTGAGCACAATGAGGGATGACCCTCAGCACATATGCTACGTGAAATCCTTGGGAATCTGTGACTCTTCGAAATATGTGTGGAAAAAAGACATCTTTTGTTTTTCCTGATCAGAAGTGGGAAGAAAGAATGAAAGAGCAGGGCAAGTATTTTAGAAGTCAACAAAACATAATTGCACGTGACAGTAAAACTGAAACATGAGGGAATCGTGGCATAATTACTAGAGATTGGGTAGGTCATTGCACTCAGGAAAAGTGCCAGGGCCCATTTGAGATGGAACTGGTCACAGCGACAAAGCCATTAAACTGTGAGCTCAACAAGAGCCATAAATAATGAAGACATTGAAAAAAATTTAATATATATTTTTGGTTTTAGAATTGATGAAATATATTGAAATAATACATAAAATCATTTAGAATTTCCTACAGATAACTCTACAGCCTTTGCCAGTTAATCATACTATTCAACTGAAATACAGAAAAATATGTATATTATATTCCATGTAAGACATTGAAAGGAACTGAGACAATTGACCAATTATAATAAATATTCTAATCAAGTTTCTCATCCAGAATACAGCAAAGTGTAATTCAGTAACAATAACTTCCTGTCTCTTTTATTCAAATTTTAATTTGTATTACTGGCAATGGAAGCCTTTCTATAGAAACACTATTCATATAGAATGGATAAAAAGCAAAAGCAAAAAGCCTTCATTGTTGTTGCTGCTTTTCTTGTAGAAAAAATTCTGGGGAAGCGACAAGTTGACATGAGTGTGGAAAGCATTATAGCAGGTGTAGTACATGTCCATTTAAATAAATGGTATTGATCTCCACTTATCGTGAACTGAAAAGCCCAGAATCCTCGATGTTCTCTCTATTGGCGTTTTTTTTTTTTTCCTTCTCAAAATCTGCTCTAGAAGATAGCAATTTGTTATGACAACCTGTTCTATTCATCAGGACTAGAAAGAATCAGGCATTTGTCAATATGCATTCTGGGCAGTGCATTCAGTGCACGCGGCATACTGAAGCCAAGTAGCACTCTGCAAAATGAACGACTTGGTACAGCATTTATACCTTTTTAAACAGAAATTGCAAAATGCAAGAAGAAATTTTGCCTTTTACTGAATTCATGTATATTCGTTTCCTTCAATGCATTAAATGCTGGCTTGTTCTTGGGGAAACTAGGAATGTTCATTGCAATAGGACACATGCACATAAATTAAACAATCTTACCATAATTATAACGAGTTGCTGGACTTTATTTAGATGCACGTTCTGTGAGTCCAGACAAACAGACAGCCTATGTTATTCTGTAATAACAATCTCAGTGAATTAATCACAAAAGAGGGTGTGCTCCCACAAAGATTGTGCACTCTGGGTCTGTGTGAGTCTAGCACACCTGGCCCCAGGTGTTAGCTTGATATCCTGAGTTGTGTCCACCGGGAGTTACTGATAGGCATCTCCCAAGCAGTAAATGCTTCTATGGTCACTGCCCCGTGGGAAGAGCCACCTGGAGAGGGAAGACCTGGCCAGGAGAGAGGTCCCATTAAGAGTAACTTGGACACTTCCCATCTGCCACGGCAGGTCACCTGCACCTAAGTGTCCCCCACACCCAGGAGAACCGGTTATTGGTGAACTTGCCTACTTCCTTTGCTGCTCCTTGAATTCTGCCACCATCTCCATGCCCCATATCCTTCAACATCATAACAAATCATAGTTAGCATTTATTCTGGTTTCACAAAGAGGCTGGCACTGTGCTAAACAATGTAGCTTGTAAGTAAATCTAGGAGGCCAGTGTGTCATCCCCATTGTAAAGACAGAGGAACCTTCATGTCGTCGCTTAGTATGCACACAGTCAGGACTCAAGCCCACATCTTTTTTTTTTTTCATAGCTTACTTTCTATGCTTTTATCTCCTCTTGTGATTTCCTTCCACTTGCCAATTCCTGGCTGAGTTCTTTTATTTCAAAACCTAGCACAATCAAGTGCTTATGAAATGATATTTGGCAATGAAGACAGGGAAAGAAAAACATAGAAACTGGTCTGTAACCCATCCTTTCTACCAGGGAATAGCCAGCGTAAGAGAAAAAAAAGAAGAAGAGCTGACTAGGACATCTTTTAAACATGCTAATCTGAATTCCTGGTAGTACTTACTAGTGAAAGATACTGAAGAGTCCTTATCTACAGAACACATTTAGCAGGTGATATCTGGCCTACTTATATTTCTTACAGAAAACCAATTTTATGGATTTATGGATTATGGAATTTGTGGATTTCTGGGGCATGGCCCACTGACAATATCGCTGACCGTATATACTTATGAGGGTAAAAATTGAGATGTTTTATGCTCCAAATTGCTCCCTTTGCGTAGGTGACATCTCGTCTAACATCTGTTAGAGATGTCATGTGTTCAGTCTGGGTTAGAGGACATCCTGACGCAGGGGGAAGCCCTGGAAGCTGCTGGAAGACTTCGTGCTTCACCCCATCTCAAGGCAGCCCCCATCCTTCGGCTTATAGGAAGGTCTGATCCTGCTTAAGCTCTCCAGCTCCTGTGAGCATGATCTGGCCATCTGACAATGTGTTCTCTTACTGTCTAAGCAATTTTATTCCTATCTGATTTATATTATTCACACGTAGGAAATAGGATTATTCCCCTGCTGGGGAATTATCTAAAGGAGAATGCCAAGCCTTTTGGGATTCCTGTACAGGGTGGGCCAGGAGTCTGTGGGGTGCCTGCAGAGAGGACTCATGTGCCCTTTGAGGGCTGTGGGGAGGTTAGCAAGCTAAATCTTGAATATTTTGCATCAGAGGATTTGCTTATGTCCTAGGTTGAAGCAATACAACTTTTAAAATACCACTTTTATTTCTGGGAAGCGGATATAATAAAACCTGCCTCACAGAGGTCAGGTCTTTGAAACCTGAAAATTTTTCCTGGGTTTGTGCTGTCTTCCTGTCCCCCTACCAGTGAATAATATTGATTCTATTCGTATGATGAACACAACTGATCGACCTCCCGCCCCCGAGTTCTCAAGAACAGGACACACCCAGGGAGCCTATGATTGGCTAGGATGTTGTGTGGGGCTCAGTCCAGCACACCCCTGAGCACACGGGCTCTCCCCATTGGCTGAGCAGCTGTCTGCCCCGCCTTTGTAGCCATTCACAGCGCCTGGAGCACCTTCAAGCGCGTGCGCAGGGCTGCTTTACACTGTCTCCCTCTTCAGCTCTTCTGTATTCCCATCCCCTTTAAAGTCTGGACACACAAAAGATACAGAAAGAGTCTTATAGTTCTTAGCAATGCACTCAACACATTAACAAGTCTGCTTACCTATCCTTTAGATGAAGACAAGCAGTTCTGGAAAACCAGATGCCTGATTTCGTTTCCTGGTAAGGAAGGACACTTCTTTGACCCCCGCCCAGACGCTGTTCGCAAAAAAATAAATCCACATTTAATTCTCTACCTCCCCTACTAATCGCTAGGTCTTTGAGAGGATGCCTTTCTACATTTATGCAAAAAACAATTCTCATGTATTCCTCAAAATGATTTTAAACCACCGGCAGGCAGAGGCAACATTTTGCACGACCTTGACCTGGGAAATCACCTCTAGGATTCCCAGCAGGGCACAGAGAAAACTTCCCCTCATTGAATAACATACGTGCCACACTTTATAGCAAGACGTTTTCTGTGGAACCACAACAAGAAACGTATGAAAAATTATGTCAGGAAATAATTTTTCCATTGGTCAAGTTGTTTGGAGAAGCTGCATATTTATAGTTAAAATTATAGTTTAGTTATAGCTGTAGTACTAGTAGCACATTAAAAGTGTTAACAGAGGTGGCAAGAAATAAACCTTTTCAAGTTTAACCTACTGTTTTCCATACCTGTTTGAATCTGGATCACTTTTTGTTTAGATTAGGGACCAGTTAATTTTTTCCTTAAGCAGCCAGATAATAAACATTTTTAGGTTTGGTTGGCAAAAGTAATTAATTAATTGGCTAATTAATTAATTTAAATGGAGGCCTTGTGTAGGTGCTTATATAAATATTTTAAATACAACCATTTGAAAATGTCAACAGTAGTGTCTACTCATGGGCCAGAAGAAAAGAGGTGGCCGGCCAGACCTTCCCTGTAAGACGCAGTCTGCCAGCCTGTGGCATCAAGTCTGTCCACGAACAGTGTAGTAGAGACTCTGAGACATGCAGGAAGAGATGCTTCTTCACTGGACCTCCAGTCATGAAACCGTAGGATTTGATTCAAAAACCGCCCAAGTGTTAGGAAAATGCTTGCCTACATAACTGACTCTCAATTTTCTGATTGTTCATTCTACTTACACTTGGAAAAAAGACAAAAATTTTTTACTTTCTTGGAATTACATATTGTTTGCCAAATTAGACAAGGATTATGTACAAAAAATAATTAAAAAACAATCCCACAAGTCATAGATATTCCTAACAATGTGTCCTATTTCTTCCAAAACTTTCTAAGGTATATTTTAATGCTAATATAGACCCTTTGACAGTACACAATCCATGAACTTGAGGGTTTCAATGTCTGTAATAACTGCAGAAGAATGGTCTTAGTACAGGTGGGCGGGGCCCTGTGATGTAGGCTGAGTAGGGCGGGCCTGCAGTAGAATACACTGATGAGTGACTTCCCATTTTAATGGATCTTTCACAAGTTTTTATGTGTTCCCTAAACTTCTGTTAATTAAATGAGATGTGGGCCACATAAGCTATTGAACAGATACCAGTGTCCAGGGTGAACTCTCTTTTTATGTAGCATAACAATATTGATTAAATTCAATTCACTCAGTGCGTGATGTCACAGCTTGAGCTCAGTGTCAACCTAAATGTGCTGTCAGCACCTAGAATTCCCAGTCAGGCTGCTGGCCCCCAATTATTAGGGAGCAGCGTCTTCTTACTTCCTTTTCATGAGCTAAGACTGACTTAAATAATGGAGTTCCCTGTCATTGCTATGCGTTGCTGAGATCACCTGCGTTTCAACGCATCTTGCATTTTGTTAAAGGCATTTTGCTTCATCAGAGCCTCTTACCAATTATTTCAGTGAGATTTTGCCCACTCACAACCGTACCTTCTGAAGGTTTTCACTGATATGTAATAAAAATTGCAAAGACTGACTCAAAATCTATTTGTAGTTCAGTGACTATTGATTACAGTAAAGATTGCCTTTCTTGGCTGCTTAATAAAACAGGGTCAGCTGGTGATTTTTACATCTGTTGGCCTAAAAATGGACTATTTAAAAGCTCTCTACATAAATTTCCCTGAGTGTTCAAAAATGAGGGAATAGTGCCAAGGGAAGAGGGACCAAGTCCTGCCAAGCAACTGAAACAGACAAGGCGGCTTTAAGCGCAAATAACAGAGCAATGTGGCACGCCTTGCTCTGTCCTGGCAGCTTCAAGTCACTTCTCAAATCTCCGTCAAATTCGAATGTTGGCCAAGAGGAAGAAACACATACAGCTGATTTCACATTTCAGTATGACAAGTGAAAGTTAAATAGCTCTGACAGAAAATGGTTTCGAAGAATCCCAGTAAAAAGAAAGACACGGTAAAGAGAGAAGAAAACAAGCATAATACTCCGAGAAGTTCAGAAGCGCGGAGAGTGAGGTTTTTGATTGCTTCCTGTTCCCGCATTTCCTCGCACTGACAGTTGACATTCAGCTTCTAAGTGAGAGAGGCTGTTGTGCGAGGCCAGTTTGGTTTTTGTGATCCAAGAAGCATAGGCCGTCTCCTCATTCCATCACATGGAATGAGGCCCCGAGGTGCTGTGATGGAGGATGACCATGTGTGGGCTGCAGGCTGCTGTCCAGGCTGTCCCTTCACACGGCAGAAGGGTGCACTCCCAGTTCAAGCAGACGCCGCTGGCGCACTGTCCAATACATAGATCTTGACAAAATAACACTTGCCAGGCTCCAGCTCATTTTCTGCTTTAATGCAGAGTTCACATTGAAGGAAAATGACACTGTGTTTCTGTCAAAGAAGTGACTGAGCCGCTGGAAGGAGAAGTGGCCTTCTGTACTTTTCAAAGATGGGCTAATGACTTAAGAATGTAGCAAGTTACTGCCATGCCTCTGTGTTTCCTTTGAACAGGGACGATAGTACTGATATATTAACTTCTATTTGGATGGTCAGGAGTGGTCGTAGTGGGACTCGGGGCTTAGCATGCGTGTTTTATGGTGAGAGCCTTAAAACCCAGGTCCTCATCTTTGTGCCCAGAAACAATATACATAATATTTTGATGATTTGACCAGGACTGGCTAAGAAGACTGACCACTGCAGAGGGAACAACTTGAATTGCTGCCTTAGATTGAAGTTGGTCAAGATTTCACAGGCTGTCCACTAGTTTACCTGTGTGATTTGTAGCTCCCTCTAAATTGTTTTCCTTTCAGTGTCCTTGAATGTTACGGATGGAAAGTCTGTATTCCCTCCAAGTTCATATTTTTAAATCCTAATCCTCAATGTGATGCTATTAGGAGATGGGATCTTGGGGATGTGATGAGCCGATGAGGGTGGAGTCCTTGTGAATGGGATCGATGCCCTTAGAAAAGAGGCCCCAGAGAGCCCCTCACCCTTTGTACCATCTGAGGACCTAGAGAGAAGATGGCTTTCTATGAGCCAGAAAGGGGGCTCTTACCAGACACCAAATCTGCTGGCACCTTGATCTTGGACTTCCAGCCTCCAGAACTGTGAGAAATAAATGTCTGGTTTTCATAAACCACTTCGTCTATAGTGTTTTTGTTATAGCAGCCCAAACGGACTGAGGCACTGGCTTAATATCTTGTGAACTTTTCTTGCTCTCCTTACATTAAGTTCTTTAATACTTTAGGCAAATAGATATTTGAGAACATGGGAATAAATAGGAAGACGCTGAGAGAAACAAGGAGGACATGTGATGGAAAGCCAGCCAACAGCCCATGGACAGGAGACACGTGGAGCCCCGTGAAGCATTGGTGCAAACCTCAGCTGAGTCGCCCTCCATCATCAGAGTTGTGTTTTGTGTTTCATTGGTACGGTGCCAGCCTGTGATTTCCTGACCTCCAGCCCCACTCCTCCTAAGTCACCCCTGCTTAAGGCCCTGAACCTTGTCCTCAGAACCCCTGAACCTCAGCATCTTAATCACAGCATTGAACCCACAGTTCTCTTGCATGTTCATTTCCCACCAATATCATCGGAACACTGCCCCCTGCACTGCCTGCCTTTGCTCCCAGGGCATCCGTTTCCTTGGTCTTTTTGTCCTATCAAACCCAGACACTATGATTGGTTGTCTGAAGGACCATTTCACTCGAACCTTCACTGCCTTGTATTTATATGGTGGTAACTACTATGAAAGGTCCAGCATAGCATCTGTGTTACCACTGATAGTGGTATCAAGGCAGGTAGCAATGCTAAGCAAAATCCCACAACCACAATAGCTATTATGTATATAAACAAAATATGTAATACAGGGTTGTTCTGAATTCTGAATACATAGCTGATACTTCAGGAAAATTCTAACTAAATAACATCTCACGTATAGGCCAAGATCATTTCTCTTGCTCTCTTTCTTATTCTGAAAATGTAACAAGTGGCCACACAGTATTATTTACTGGAGAATACATGGGCACTGAATGGGATAAATATTGGTAGTCTTCATTTATAAAGGTTGCTTGCAAATTAATAAGTAAAACCAAAAGAAAGCTTGAACAGGTAGTTCATAGACAAAGAAACATAGATAGCCAATGACAGCAGGAGAAGTCACCATCACAGGGATAATCAAGGACGTGCCATCTGAAAACAATGAGATTATTAGTGCATTAGCAGGGAAACAGGCTTTCACACAGTGATGAGTGAAGCAGCGCCTACAGTGTGGTGATGCACCAGGTAAATCCAGCCCTGCAATTACCCTTTTAAAAATCATTCCTCAGGAAAATGTGAGTGACGTGTGCAAAGAGGCCTAGACCTGGGATCCTACTGCGGCATGATTAGAAATAGTGGAGAAACAAAAACAATGTGGGCACTCAATTATTATATTTTTGGAAATATTAGGAAGCTACTGAAAATGTTATAGAAAATCATGATAGAGGAAGTATGAATAATACACACCTATGTGCATAAATGTATTTCCAAGCTCCCTGCAATAGACTTTTATTACTTGCAAAATTAAAAAGTTATTAAATATTCCATTGCTCTTAGAACTTCAGTGAAATCCAGTACATCCTCAATAGGCCATTTTTGCTAATTAGGTATTGCATGTAAATGACTTAGAAAATCTTACCATTTGTGACAACATGGGTGGGCCTAGAGGGTATTCTGCTAAGTGAGATATGTCAGACTGAGAAAGACAAATACCTATGATCTCACTTATATGTGGAACCTAAAGAACAAAACAAATGAACAAACAAAATAGAAACAGACTCATAGATGCAGAGAACAAACTGATCATTGCCAAAGGAGAGAGATTGGAAGCCTGAGTAAAAATGATGAAGGGATTAAGCAGTACAAATCGGTAGTTACAAAACAGTCATGGGGATGTAAAGTGCAGCTTAGGGAATACAGTCAACAATGTTGCAACAACTATATATAGTGCCAGGTGGGTACTAGACAAATTGGGGTGTCACTTTCTAAATTATATAAATGTCTAACCACTATGCTTTACATCTGAAACTAATATAAAATAATATTGAATGTCAATTTAACTGAAAAAAAATAATTAAAAAATAATAATTGTAATAGTAATATTTAAAATAAAGGTTTTCTCAACATTTTTTTCTCATTAATTTAATTTATTTGGGGCAAGTGTTTGGGAAAAGACTGAGATTATCTTCATGGAGGAATCTTGTATAGTATCGAAAACTATTTAATGATGAATATTTTTCTCAAGTTACAAATGTAGCTACTCAAAATATTACATTCTTTCAATGCTTTCAGCCATTGTTTGATTGGTGGTTATTGTAATACTACTTAATACACTGAAAAAAAAATCCTACAATGATCAGTACATTCACTTGGACTTCAACTTGTTGATTTGTATGATGCATCGAATTATTACAGAAGGCAGACGCAGTGTCCTGATGGAGGACGCATGTTGTGTTTTATATATTTCAATATTAATGGAATGAGTGGATGAAGGCAAGACTGAAATGTAAAAATTAATAAATAATTTAGTAAATACAAATACTAATTAATGATGGCATTAAGGAAATTAGACATGTGATGTATATGTAAGAAACAGAATGTACAAAAGAGAAAAATTATATAAATTTAATATAAGTGTGGTTAAATATGAATGTAATTATAACAAATAATGAATTAATAATATCTTTTAAAGTAATATTTCCATCATGTAAGAATGTGAACTAGGTAGATAAAAGGACAATTCTGTTAAATCCAATTTGACTTAACACATTAGGTATTAATATAAATTTTTTGTAGTAGGATCTTGACTGAAATGCACATATATATCTTTACCATGATTGACTATATATTTGTACACGTTATATTTTGGGCATTGTGCTTTGTGTGTGTGTGTGTGTGCATACACACACACACACACACACACACACACACACACACAATTCTTATGAAAACTATTACGTTTGTGTATTTGGTCCAGTAAACTGAGGCTTAGATTAATGGTTTCTTCTTTTAGAAGAAACGAAAAATCATACTGTAGAGGAAGGGTTGCTATGAAAACCTATTAATTACATTGCAAATGTATCTGTTATTCTGGAATTGTGCCTAGAATAAAATTTGCTGAAAGTATACATAGGTCGTTGTTAATTTTAGTTTGCCCTTACCTGCCTGGTTGGGGTTGTTGGGAATCTATATATTTGCTTCAGGTCCTGGAGAAACCTGAGGAACAAGAGTATTAATGGGTAAAACTCTTTAAGCTTGAATGCCGTACATTTCATTTCTCGTTTCTGCTTCTGGCCCTCGGAGACTAAAACAGTAATTATAAATATCCCTGAGTTATGCATTTTCAGTTTTTAAAGATAGAATAATGACTCTTCCTTCTGAGTCATGATTTGGGTTATTAATACAGTTCTCAGACCTCCCTCCAAAGTCACAAAAAATGTTACTCAGAGATGGCAATTTCTTCCAGAAATAATTTCAACTATTTAAACAAAAGTAACCCCAAGATTGTCTAGATATTATAAGTAGTTGAATTACATGAAAAGCAATTGACAAAACATTGATGCTTTCATTCTTAATGTTCAGAAAATATCTTAGTATTTGAAAAATAAGGAACTCGATTATTGACAGAGCTCAATTTAATTTTTTGAAAAGTTATAACTTTTTCTCAAATTGACTGAAGGCTAATATTGGCAACATATCATGAGGATAACTATCCAGAAAATACAGCGTGCAGAATAGTAAGAATGTTCTTCCTCCGTGCTTTTCCCAAGATCTAAAGTGTTGGCAATTAACAGCTTGATTTAAAAAGAACTTTGGTCTGAGAATACTTGCTTCACAAACACGTCACCAAATGTCTGCTCTGTTCACTTGATTTGTTGTTTGAAGGCCTCCATGTAGAATTCTGACTAGAACATACTGGTCTATGATAGATTAAGTTGATTGGTTTTGCTGGCAGATGTGTGAGAACATCATTGCTCATTATATGGTTGGCTTAATTGGTTTTCTCCTGGAATACATAGACAATATTCTCTTAATCTGTTCCACACAGGGTACTTACAATCAAAACCTCTGAATTATTGTCTAATTGTTAGTATTTTTAGATAGTGGTTACATTCAGCGATTAGTTTATGAGGACACACTTGGTTTTCTTTTGTATGGAGATTAATGGAGGGCAGAAAAGGTCATTTCTGCTACTTTCAGGCATTAACCACTTGTTGAAGTGAGATCGCGGTGATTTAAAAAATCAAATGCTGTAACAGGGTACAGAATTTAATGAGAATGTTTTTCTCCTTGGAGAATCATTTTTGTTGTCATGTTATATACAGCAGAAAGTTCAAATGATGGATTTGAGTAAGTATTACAAATCTCAATGATTTATGAAGGGGATATCTGCAAAATGCAATCAGACAGACCTTGGTGAGATTTATTTTAGTTGCTTTGAGAAAACAATGATCAAAATCTCTGTTTAAAATAGCTTTAATATTTTTGTTCTGTAACTAGAACATTCATAAACATTGTTTGCAAAAGGACTTTGAGCTGTGGTTTTTGGGATGATGCTTTAAATAGCAAGACAAATCTAGGGTAGAGAAGAACAGCTAATATTGTGTTTCAAAATGGCATTTGGAAATCAGCACTTCCTGAAACAGCCTCTCCCTAGCTTTCATTAAAAGATGGGTGAAAACACAAACAAAATGAGAAGTCAGAACATTGCAAACAGCCCAACCACAGCCTGTCCTCAGAATCTAGGAGAAACTTTGTATACCCTAAATAAGTCTGGGCTACCTTGGAACCTGTCTCAAAACAGCGTCACATTCAAAAGAAAATCATTCAAAAGAAAAACCGTATTGGATATACAATAAAAGAATTAAACTGCAACTTAAATGCTTACTGTTGTTCTACAAAGAAGTGCCAAAACAATAGTGCAACTCATGACTCATGGCATATGACCTAAAATCATCTTTATTCACCTGAATCTCTCTGAATCCTCACGAAAACTATTTATGAGTCCTTTTCATCCTCAGAAAATCTGCAGTCCACTCAGCACATACAAACCCATATTCTCCTTTTTTGCCTGCCAGGCATGGTCTATCTGACTGCTAGTAGATTTAGGCCTTTAAAATATAAATCGATCAAGCCTATCTCAGTTATTTAAAGCTGGTCCCGCACACACTAGCTCACATTCAAACAGAGACTAGGAATTAAACAAATACACATAATCCTAGTTTCTAGGAAGGCAGGGAGAGATATATGTCTATTCTTACACAATTCCACCAAGCGTAACTGGACTGGGAAAATGTCAGCAGCCTTCCCATGTTTAACTTCATGAAACAGATAAACCACACTTAACAGCAAGGAGGAAATACAGGTTAACAAAAATATACTACGATTTGGAAAGTAAAGCATGGAAGCCTTTCTTAAAATCCAGTGAGGATTTAATTTCTTAAAATCCATTGAGAAAGATAATAAAGTGTATTTTCTAGTACAGGGGTCGGCAAACTTTTGAGACAGAAGAGCCGCCAGGGGTCAGCAAACTGCGGCTCGTGAACTGTGGCTCTGAAGTGAAATTGAAAATGAAAATAAAACTATCATAGTTTCATTTATAATATTACTTTAAATTTCCCTTATTTGTAAAAATATATTTATGGTTCTTGAATAATTTTTAAATTGTTGTGAGGGACAGGATTGGCTCTTCCAGGGGTCGGCAAACTTTTGAGATGGTATGTACCCAAAAAGCCACATGTGGCTCGCAAGCCGCAGTTTGCCGACCCGTGATCTAGTATAGTATTCCTATCTCAATAAGTCATCTGCCATTGGCAAAATATTACAATATAGCCTTAAAGTATTAATTCTGTGTGCTTCTTTATAAGTGGTCACTTGCTAGTCATTTGATGTAGCAATGCCCATTTTCACACATGACTAGACAAATAATATTTAATTTTCTTCAGCACAATTATTATTGAAGACCATCATAATTTATGTCTTTATTGATGATATAATTATATATTAAAATATTTTGCTAAAAATGCCCTTCAAGACATGCACCGTTACCAGCCCTCCAGAGAGCTCTTATCATTCATTAGATTGCTATTATGTAGTATCAGTTAGATTCTAAATTAAAATCTTGAAAAGTACAAGTGTCTTTCATATTGTTCTTTTCATTTTTTTCATGATTACATGTATGTATGTGCATATATACGTATGTATATAAATTTTGTTTTATTTTGGAAATTGTTAACCACATATTTAAAAAAATAGAGTATGTATGATGAATCCATATGTATTCAATACCCAAATTCAACAATTATCAACCTTTTGCTGTTCTTTTTTAACTACTGCCAAATTCCTTTTTGCTAGAATATTTTAAAGAAATCCATGTTATATAATTTCACCGTGACATGTCATAGCATGAATATTAAAAGGACATTTATCTTTAAAAAGTTCAAAATTGTTCTCATATCTAACAAATTAAAATTGTCCTTTGTCAGAATTTACCATGTAAAATTTTACCCAGTTATCTCAAAATGTAATTTCACAATCGTTTCATGTGAATTAGGATCAAGTAGGTTTACCCATTGCATTTCGATGATAGCTCTCTTAACTATTTTTTATCCATATCAGTTCACGGTCCCATTATTTTCCTTCTAGATCCTTTATTTATTAAAGAAACCAGAGTTTTGAACATACTACTTTCTTTCATTTTTGAAGAAACTGGTAATTAGAGCTACAGGCTTAATTATAATCAGTTTAAAATTTTTAAAAGAATGGTGTATAATTGGTGTTTTTTATTTTTTTGGCATCACAAATATTTGATATTATTGATTTTTTTGGTGATGTTAAATTATTCATAGGCATTTCATTCAAATTTTGCTCCAAAACAAAATCAATATAACATTTATTTAACTAATAATGCTGCATATGAGATTAGCTGGAGGTTACAATAGGCAGCTCAGCTCAGGAATAACTGCTGGTCCTAAATGATCTTACTTATATGTATGGCAGTTAAATCTGGTGCCAGAGCTGGCCACACTTTTTTCTAAGGGAGAGTAAATATTTTATATTTGAGTACTATACAATCTATGACACAATTATTTAATTCTGCCCTTGTAGCTCAAAAGCAAGCAAAGATAATACATAAATGAATGAACATGGCTATGTTCCTATAAAACTTTACTGATGAAAATACACAACCATGGGCTGTAGTTTGCTTTCCCTGCTCTAATGGAAAAACAAAAAAGACAACATAAACAAATGGTGATTTTCAGCAAAAATAGAGATGAAAACTATAATATGTAACCTAACAACACAATAACAGACATTAAGAAATGCTTTGATGAGCTTATTATTAAAACTTGATATAGCTTAGAAAATATTTTGTGTCTTGAAGATAGGGCAATAGACCTTATATAATTTAAAAGACAAAAAAAATAAAAAATAAAAATTAAAAAATTTTAAATAGAGCAGAATGTGGAAGATGTGTGGAATGATACAAAGGGTCTAACACCCAAAGGTCCTATTCAGACTCCAGGAGTCTAAAAGGCCAGTCCCACAACTGTCCCCACATCAACATTCTGTCTAACTTGGCTACAAAGTTGAAGGTTCCCACTACCCCCCACCCTCAGGTTTGATAGTTTTCCAGAAAAACTCACAAAATTCTGAAAAGCATTTATTTTCTGTCCACTGTTTATTATAAACAACAAAACTCAGAAACAGTCCAATAGAAGCTATACACAGGCCACTGTGTGGGGGGAGGATGCGGAGTTTCTGTGCCTGGGCACTGTTCCAGCACCTGATGTGCCCACCAACCCACAAACTCTCTGAACCCAGTTGTTCAGGGGTTTTATGGAAGTTCGTTACACAAGTGTGAGTGATGGAATCATTGGTCCCTGGAGGTAGGGGTGGGGCCGAAAGTTCCTACCCTCTAATTATGCCTTGGCCTTTCTGGTGAATAGCTGCCATCCTGAGCTAGAGTCCCCAGCCACCACTCATCTAATTACCACACAAAAGACACTTTTCTAACTCCAAAGATGCCACTGGTTTTAGGAGCTGTGTGCAGGACCTAGAAATACAGACTATTTTTTATTATATCACAGACGGTTATTTTTATTCTTATTTTTATTGACAGAGGTATTCAAAGCTATAAAGTTTCCTGTAAATGCTGGTTGAATTGTATTCTAAACATAGAGATATGTTGTTTTAAATCTGCTTTTTAAAATAAATTCTGAGGATTTGTCTATACTTCCCATAAACCAAATATTTTAAATATTTTAGATAGAAGTGTGCTTTTCGCAGTCGTTATTTTTTAGAGTTTATTGCTTTGGAGTTAGAGTTTTATTTCTTTTATTATTAAGGATATTTTTTATGGCCAAAGCTATAATCTATATTACTTGACCACAAGATGTATGAATAAATTTTTCTCTATATTATTTGGATTCAGAGTACAATTCATAACATAAGATTTATTATATTGACTATGTTGTCTAGGTTTTCTAAAATCACTTTTACTTTATTTTCTTCAGTTTAATTTATCTTGAACTATGTGTTAAAGACTACTTTTTGGTTTAAACCTACAAAAGAACAGTGTGGATAAAAAGAACCAAATAACATGATGAAGCAATTAGGTCTAATTTTTATTTAATGAACTACTACAGAAATAGTGGGGATATTTTCATATATTTTATAATTCTTGGATACCCTTTATTCTAAAATGTGACAAATACCACATAAAAAGGAAAATTGAAGCTAATTTCTCAAAAATTTAATGAATATTAGAAATTAAATTCTCATTATATAGAGAGGGTAACGCATCACAAGTAAGTGGGGTTAGTTCCAAGTTTTAAAATTGGATAACATTGATTATTAATCAGTGTTTCTTTTACCACTTTAAACATAAAAATAGGATAAATCATACTATTATCTAGATAAATTCAGAGAAAGCACTTGAATATTTAATTCCCTTTGTTGATTAAGAAGTATTATTAAACCAGGGATATTAGAGTACATTATGATTTGAAAAAGAATAGGTACTAAAAAAACATTCCTCTCAGTGGTGAAATACTGGTCTTTCCCACTCCCAAGATTAGGAAAGGGATGCTTATTATTCTCCTTATTCAGTGATGAACTTACCAAAGTGCCTCGCATCAGCCCTGAGGCAATTAAAAAAAATCTATATAGATTTTGAAGGTGGAAACAAGCCTGTTGTTATTTGCAAGCAATATGATTATTTATCTAGAACATTCAAAATGATCTACAACCTAAAATTAATATGCAGATTTAACAAGAGTTTTGGACACAATGTCATTAAAACAATCAATTGTCTTTTATACACTAACAACAAAGAATAGGAAGATACATATTTTTAAAAGATGCATTAGCATTAGTATTAATGCTAGGACTAAACCTCCAATGTCACAACACTAATATAAATATAAATATAAACATAAATATAAATATAAATATAAATATCGTAATCAACTTGCTGCAGTTATTTTGGAAGAAATAAGGACTCTAACATAAAATGCCATAATACAAACAAACCTAAACACCTTGAACAATAAAAGCAATAATATTATAACTTAATAACTTATTTTTTCCTTGATTTGAAGAGCGTTTTTCTCTACTTGTTAATATTCTGATTGAATGCTAGAGTATCCTTTTCAGGTTCAAGTGGGAAGTTAATCAGGCATCTGATTTTCAGTTTACTTGGTGATTATATCTGAAACCATCATCTTCTATTTTTTAAATGTTTCTATACTAGAGTGCTGTACCAGGTAATTCTTTAATATACCTTGTTTTGTAGATCTAATATTCATCTGCCTTATGTTCCCTGAATGAAAATATATTTTTTTCCTTTTACCAGAACTCTTTTGACATCTTAGCTTTCATAACTTAATCTCCTCAGCCAACGTTCTTTTTCAATGGCTGCTAATATGCCATGCACAATTTTTCACATAATTTTGAAACTGCCATTGAATATGTTTTATAATTATAACAAAGTAAAAATTGTTATTAAAATTGAACTTGAATTGTGTTTCCTCTGGTATGAACTGTATAATATTCTTTGAAACAGGCTGACTCAACAGCAACTTCAAAGATACAGTTTGTCCTGTAAACATCTGTGAAAAATGATGGGTCTAAAACACGGACAAGTATCCATGATAAAAGGACAAAAAAATTAAATTAAATTAAATTTAAAAAATAAATAAATAAATGGGGAGAGAGAGAGAGAGAGAGAGAGAGAGAGAGAGAGAGAGAGAGAGAGAGAGAGAGAGGAGGATATGAATTTGTTGTGGAAAAAGGATCCCAATAAATAATTTAAATATATTCTGTCCATATACTTTTGAGCAGTGTAAATTGGTTTAGTATGTGTGTTTGGTAAGGGAAATGATGAGCTTTGAATTGCCATTTTTTATTATTAATTTGGCAGAATAGGTTAGTATAATACTTACAGGTTATGACAAATTTCTTTCTTGCTTTGAACTTCACAGCAACCCTGAGAAGGACTTTGGATAAGAACAATTTGTGCATGAGGAAACAGGCAAAAAGTTTAAATTGCCCTAATTCATCCACATGTTAAATTAAAGCAAGTCTTTTTCCTCTGAGTATTGCTTCTTTCCATCTCATTAGGATTTCTACCTGTCAACGCAGGAGGAAGAAAGGTAAAGGAAACAAGCCATGACCCACCCTCAGTCTTGCCTGGACATTCAGCAATGTACATTTGTTATAATTTAGTGGCCACACTATTCATATCTGCTCAAATATATACTCCATCAATGTTGGCATAACAACAAAGGTAGAACTAGTTTTAGGGTTCTCCAATAGGATATTGTGTTAGGTTATGAACTTTTACTGGAAAATCCTGGTACTTAACGTAAGTTGGGTAAAATTTATGCATGTGATGGTTTTAAGATTTTAGCAATAATTTAATTTAAAATCCTCAAATGACACACACACATATTTTAGATAGATGATAGATAAACATAGATATAGATACAGATAGCTGACGGAGGGTTGTGTAATTGTGCACACTTGTATACATCTGTAGTACACGTGGTTTTTCCCCACTATTGTGCTGTCATTACAATAATATTTCCTGAGTTCTAAGTTAGTAAAAATAATTTATACCACAACCTGCTTCATAAGAGGCTTACTAAGATGACAATGTTATGAAATTTAAATCAGATGGATTGGGAGAGCAAGGCAACAGGGCGAAGGGACTCTGAGAGTGAGAAAACTAAGGTACAGCCCCAGAAAGCATGTGCTGTTCAGCATCCATGTCTGTTCTCTCTACCACGGTGCCCAGTCCTCAGGGTTTCCAGGGCGGAGCGGGGGAGGAGGAGAGATCACCAAGTAACCTGAAGGTCAGGTGCCTGCTAAATTGGGCCCTTTGGCTAAAAACTCACGGTGGTCATGAGAAAGCTGTCCTGTTTAGAAGTGGACAAAGCCCAGTCCAGCACCTTGGGTGCTCGGTTATGCACCGAGAACAACCTCCCTGCCCAGAATCAAGCCTTAACATTTCATTTCCGATATCTATTCCTAAATACACATCTGCTCTTCAAGGTTATGCCAGCCTGCGTGTTCAACATGGGCAAAGCAGGAAAAGCAAACAAACAATAACAGCAGCAGCAACAATGGAGCAAACAAGCAGCTGGTCGACCCTTTCGGAGCTTGCCGCCACTAATTTTTCTGTCACTCTTTCTACATCAAAAAGCTGAGGATGTGCTAGGATTTAGAGCTTATTTTCCATCTGTTGCTGCTTCTGCCTGTCACGAACAGCAGCTCATCTGTGATGTGTGAGGTACCTCACTCTCGCGATGTCAGTAGCGGTGGATGAGGAGTGAGGACGAATGGTAGCACCGCCGTGCTCTGAGTGAAATACAGCATGTTAACAAGAAAGGATACTTCTGCCTCCTCAACGTGAATAATTTTATTCATCAACCGCCACCCAGAATAATTTATTTTTATCTTAAAAGCATTAATAACCTGGAATTACCTGAAATAACCATGGTAACAGGGCCTGAAGTAATCTACACTGCTTATAGAACCATAGATACAGTGCTAAAATACGGAAATTACCTGTAATTTATCTGAGTGTCTTACCATGACAATAATATAATGTGAATTTTTTCACAAAACATATTTTGGCTATAGTGGCAATCAAGAAGATACTCAAAAATTATTGCAAGCTATCCAAACGGTATCAGTTATTGTTTGCTTGTTAAGGTTATCTCTTATTAATAATTTTCTGAGCATGACACATAAAGATGAATTAAAATATAAGGTTTAATACCAACTACACACACACACACACACACACACACACACACACACACACACACAGGAAAAAAAAATGGAGCAAATTTTAGATGAAGAAAAACCAAGTACTTCTGAAAGTTACTGACACAAAAAGCCCTATGAGCAACCAAAACTCAGAACTATCACTTAAGTTAACTATAATTATCTACTTTTCAGTTTTCTTCTTTGGGCAAAATTCAATATTTATATGTTTCTCTATATGTTGATAAATCTACAATTATGCCCCATTTCTGTTGTGCATCCCATCACATCAAACCTGGCTGGTCGGATCACTGTGCCCCTTAAGTGGGTGCAGTGCCCTGGGGTCTGTCCAGGGTGCCTTCTGACCCAGCATCTCCACATGCAGACAGGTAGACATGGGCAGGTCATTCAGTTTCCACTGAGTCATGAATAATATGCTGGGCCTGTGAAATAACCAAATCTGCTTCAGGCTTAATGGACATAATCAGAAGGCCCAAGTTACAAATTCCCAAATCACATTGTGGGATTCACAGGTACCACCATTTATTTTGACTATGTAGATTATCTGATTATCTATTTTTAGAGAGATTTTTTTCAGCAATGTCCTAGCACAAATAAAGACCCACAACCTTCAAGTTAATATCATTGATAATGAAATCCATTCACCTTGTGCTTATAGATAGTATTTTAACACCTTTATTGAGATTGAATTTGTGCACAACATAAAATTTACTCATTGAGTGTAGAATGCAGTGTTTTTTTCTATATTCACAGAGTTGTGCAATCATGATAATATTCTAATTCTACAACATTTTTATGCACCTAACCAAAGTAACCTCTTATTCATTAACAGTCACTCTCCATTCTTTTTCTCCAAACCATAAACTAGGCAACAACAACTACTCTACTTTCTGAATTTATATATTGCCTATTCATCACCATCTTAGTGATGAAGCAAATATGGAAAAAAGAATATTTGCAATTAGGCATTTTCAATGAATGGTACACAGGAGCTCTTTGAACTATTCTTGTAACTTTTCTATAAATTTTAAATTATTTTAATACAATAAAAAAGCCTTTTCTTTACCCTCTTTATTTATCTGTTTTAATGCTGCATTTCCAGCTACCTCTTATGAAATGGGTTATTTTGAAATCTAGAACCTGTCACCCGTAATAGATATTGTAGATTAGATAAGGCCACGTTTTTGTACAACTACCTTTAAGACATGGGTTCCACATCACTGGCCATTAGAACTGGCCTGGCCTTGTAATTTGCTTTCACCTACAGAATAATCCAGAAGTTAACTGTAGATGTTTCAGAGTCTAGGCCTCAAAAGCTCTGGCAGCTTCTGTCTTCAGTCTTTTGGAGTGTTCGTGCTGCCATGGAAGGAAACCTGGGCTTCACTACTGAATCATAGTGAAAAGAGAGAGAGAGAGGGAGAGAGAGAGAGAGAGAGAGAGAGAGAGAGAGAGAGAGAGAGAGAGAGACCCCCAGCGACCAGCCAAATCCAACAGCACATACGTGAGGCCATCTTAGAACCCTGTCCACAGCTGAACTGCCATCTGATGCAGCCATAGAAGTGAGCCCCAAGACCAGAAGAAAAATCACTGTTGTTTTGAGCCACTGAGATTTGGGGTGGTTTTCCGTGTAGCAGTGGATAACAAGTATAAATGCTTGCTACACAGAAAACTACCCCAAATCTTATTGGCTCAAAACGACAAACATATATATATATATATATATATATATATATATATATATATACACACACACACACACACACACGTGTGTGTGTGTGTAAGTATATGTGTATGTGTATGTGTATTCCTCAGCTAGTCTTCCCTCTATTCATGCGTTTTCTGCACTCTTTAAGTTCCCAATCCCTAGTGAACCACTGACAACACCAACAAGTCCTCTTCTTGATGACTCTCAAATGCAGAAAGAGTGACTTACACTGGTTTCGTGACAATCAAAAACTTTAGGGAAAACCAATCCCATCTTTAATGAATACTGACATATTTTAATATAATAGAGTGGCTTTGAAAGTCTGGATGCGGGCAGTGTGTCACCAAAGCCCAGTGGGCCTGGGCCTCAGGCTCGCTGGTTTTTCATATTTTAGCTGCTCCTCAGGGGCAATCTTTTCTCTTTTTTTTTAATTAAAATTTATTGGGGTGACAATGGTCAACAAAACAACATAGGTTCAAGTGTACAATTTTATAATTTATCATCTGTATATTGCATTGTGTGTTCACCACCCAGAGTCAGTTCTCCTTCCATCACCATGTATTTGACCCCCTTTTCCCTCTTCTACCACCTCCTCCCCCTTACACTCTGGCAACTGCTAAACTGTTGTCTGTGTCTATGAGTTTTGTTTCTATATTTGTTTGTCTTGTTCCTTAGTTGCCTTCAGTTTTATATCCCACACATGATCTTGAGATCATTATGCTAAGTGAAATAAGTCAGACAGAAAAAGTCAAGAACCATATGACTTCATTCCTATGAGAGGAAATCTGTTTCAATAACAAATTATTGCAGATTTAGCCCTGAAACCCATTGACCTTTAGCACCAAAACAGTCCCTAGCCCATTGTAAGTGGTCAATAGATACTTGTTAAATGAATCAATAAATGACCACACATAACTAGCTCAGTTTTGGGGTGGGTGGTGCCCTCAGTTCTGAAGTCAGTCTGCCTCACTAAGGCGCAGGATGTTCACAGTAAGACCCTTATAGGTATTTTTCCTATATTTCTATTACAATGCATATATGTGTGTATGTGTATGTATATATATATATATATATATATATATATATATATATATATATGTATGTATAGTCAAAGTTAATAGGGTTTTGGGGGTTCAGGAATTTTACAGTACCATTACCACTTCTTAGGTTCATTTCTTTATTAAAACATACTGTATTCATTTTGGATATTAAACTAAACAACATGACTAATTTCCCAATATTTTTTACAAACTTACAAATGCAGAGAACAACAACATTTACCTTTAAACTTTTGTTTCAATATACTTGTCTATAGCAAAAATAAAAGCAAATGCAACAGAAGGCTGGAGTTGGTGTTGCAGTCTGATCATGGATTATCTGTGAAGAGAGTAGAGAATAATTATAAAAATAATTGGGGCAGGAGAGCTGGTTCCTCCAGCCAACGTTCCTTCCTGTTACTGCAGAGCCTGCATGCACAGCAGCCCCACCTGCTAACAGACCACAAGCTCTCTGTGCTGTGGAATAAAACGGAATTGTCTGGTGCCTTAGTTTATGAAGCAATAATTTAAATCTTGCATTTCCCTTTTCCTGCTTGTCAGGCTAAGTATTATATAGTTTTTTTCAGTTGATTTAAGGGAAAAAAGAAACAGAAAATAAATCCTTTTAACTGGCTTTTTCTAGTGGTTCCCCTGCTGCCCCACAGCAGTGGGTTGGGCTTACCAGCTGCCACACTGAAGCATCAGACCACCCATGGGGATTAGGAGCCCTCTGAGTCTGTTATTTTTCAGGATAAATTCTATGCAAAGCTAGAGACAAAGAGAAGCTTTATACTGCATACATTTATGCTCTTTCTTTCCTTCTCCATCAGAAACAAGAGCAAGAAACAGCTCCTACTAGAAGTGGAGAAGAGGAATATTAAAAAAAAAATTAGGCAACACATCAGCACCCACCCTAAATACAGTGAACTTCTCCTTTCCAGGGCATCATGCACACATTGTTATGATAAGGCTAAAATAAAAAGGCAACACAGTCAAAAAGGATATTAAGTGTGTTATGTGTATTTTCTCTAATCCTCACATTTACCACCAGGTTAAGGAAATAGGAGACCCTCAATAAACATTTATTGATTGAATACATGCAAATAATTCAGTAATGAGTTAAAAGAGCACAATTTAAGAGAGAATGCTGAGTAACAATGGTATCCCCTCAAATGACAGGCTAATCAATCACAGTTGTATCAAGCCGTTAAATGACAGCTTTGAGATAACTTCCAAACACCCAGAACTCACGTATTTAGGTGCCAGGATTTTTTTGTGTGAGATCAAGCCTACATGTCAGCTACTCTTGACATTGTGAATGTGCACCACTTATGAGATGGTCTTTGCTACACTACTTCAGTGAGTGCTCACTTTGCATTCATAACCATTTTCAGGGCCAATAAATAAACCACTCACTAGAAGTTTCCACAGCAGAATGGAGGGGGTGTCTTTGTCTGCTCAGGCTGTCATAACAAAATACCACAGCCTGGGCAGCTTAAACAACATAAACCCATTTCTCACAGTTCTAGAGGCCAGAAGCCCAAAATCAAGGTTTCAGCTGATTTAGTTTCTAGTGAGGCCTCTGTCCTCAGTAGATAGATAGATAGATAGAAAGATAGATACTGAGAGAGAGAGAGAGAACTATCGATATCGCTTATGATAAGGACACTAACACCTTTGGATCAGGACTCCATCCTTATGCCCTCATGTAACCTTAATTACTTCCCTAGAGATCCCATCTCCAAATACATGTTAGGTCTTCAACATAAATATTTTCAGGGGTACACAAACATTCAGTTCATAACAAGGAGCTAGAGGAAAGAATCAGTGAACTTGAAGACAGAACATTAGAAATTACCCAATCTGACCAACAGAGATAAGATGGACTAAAAAAAATAACTAAACATCAGGAACCTGTGGAACTATAACAAAATATACATTCATGTCATCAACATCTCAGAAAGAGAAGAGAAAGTGGGAGGGGCTAAAATGTGCTTTAAAAAATAATGGCTAACATCTTCTCAAATGTAGTGAAAGATGTTAAACTACAGATTCAAGAAACTATGCAAAAACTAAAAAGGATAAACTCAAAGAAATCCACACTGAGACACATCATAGTCCAACATTTGAAACCTACAAAGACAAAAATCTTGAAATTAGTGAGGGAGAAACACCATCTTACCTACAGGAAAAAACAAATTAAGTGGCAGGGGATTTCTCACCCAAATCCATAAAGGCCAGAAGAAAGCATCACATTTTTCAAATGCTGAAAGAAGAGCACTATCAAGTCAGAACACTGCATTCAGTGAAAATATCCTTTAAAAATGAAGGGAAAATCAAGACATTCTCAAATGAAAGAGAATGAAAGAATTTTTTTTTTCTTCAGAGGAGCTTACATAAAAGGATAGCTGTAGCAAGTTCTTTAAATAAAAAACAAACAAACAAAAGCCTGATTAAAAAAAAATTGAGAACATCGGGAAGGGAAAAGAACACACTAAACAAAAATATGGGTATATATGTTATGTTATGTAACGATGAAATGTCAATCCACCAGGAATACACAGTAATCCTAAACATGCAGGCACTAGACAACAGAACTGCAAAATACGAAAGCAAAAACGGACTAAACTGAAGAACAAAAAAGAGACAAATCCACAATTGAACACCTACTCATGATAAAAACTCAGAAAAATTAAAAGAGGAGACTTCCTCAACTTGTTAAAAAAAAACCTTTACAAGACACCTAAGGTAATATTATACTTAATTATAAAACACTGACTATACTTTTCTCTTAAGATCTGGAACAAGGTGCAAATGGTTACTACTCTCATTTAACAGGGTACTGGAACTTCTAGCCAGTGCAATAAAATGAGAAAAAGAAGTTAAAGGGATACAGATCATACATGAAGAAATAAAACATTCTATTTTCAGACTGCATGATTATCCATGCAGAGTAATTGCAATAAGGGTACAACAAAAACACTACTAGAACTAATATAGAGCTCAGCAATGTTGTAGAATACAAGATAAAAACCCAAAATTCAATTGCATTTCTATATATTAGCAATAAGCACATGGACTCAAATTAAATATATAAAACCACCAAATAAAACAGTCACCAAATGTTTTACAAAACACAACATTTAGGTGTAAAGCTAATAAATGTACAAAACTTGTATTCTGAAAACTACACAGTGCCAATAAAAGAAATCAAAGATATAAATAAATGTGCTTATTGATTGAAATACTCAACATCATGAAGATGCCAATTTTCCTGAAATTGATATATAGTTTTATTATATTTCTATTAAAACATATAGCAAGATATTTGTAGTTACGAGGTATGATAAATACAGTGAATGTTTAAATTAAAAAAGAACTACAGTAAAAGACACGTTGCCATTAATCCCCCTCAAAAGACCCCCCCCTTCTCGCTTCGAACACACTTATCCTATTGTTCTTGCCACTTTCTGAAGCAGTTCTGGAAATCCTCTTTCATGAGTGTCTTTAGTTGCACTGTCATGGCTGCCTCGAAGTCCTGAAATGATTCAAAATGTTTAACCTTCATGGTCATTTTGACTTTGGGGAAGAGCCAGAATTCACACTGTGCCAGATCCAGTGAGTAAGGTGGATGAGAACACACCATAATGTTTTTATTTGGCAGGAATTTTTGTACTAGAAGTGAGGTGTGACACTGAGCGTTGTCATGATGGAGGATGAAACTGTTTGCCTACTTCATGTTAATGCGTTGTTCATAATCCATGATTTATGGCACACTTTAAAACATTTTTTAGGGGGCCAGATGGACTCATGTTTTGTTAAGGAGACTACTTTATAGACGGTGTAGAGGCCTGACCATTGCACTGTATATCTGAAGCTGATGTTGAATAATATTGTATGTCAACTATAATTATATACACATGTAGTCACGGGATGTGGAGTAGAGAGTTGGAATGGAGTCAATGGAATTGTAATAGATAAGCATGATATCAGGGGTGAGAGGGCACTGGATGGGGGAGGGGGATTGTCACTTTGTGAGGGGTGAAAAGGATAACTATTGCATTGCTTTGTACACCTGAAATTAATAATAATTTAAACAAGAAAAAGAAAAAAAGGAAAAAACAAACAAACAAAAAAACACCTTCTCTCCACTGTAGCTCATAACCAACTGACCGCACGGAACAAGTTGAAACCTGTCCCACACTGTTACTAAGGTTCCACGCACCACTTCCCCTATTGAAGATCCTGCCTTTCTGTTGCATGGCACTTGGCAGCAGCAGTCACGGTAGGTTTTGATCACACCTCATTTAGACAAGATTAATCTAAAATTTATATGGAAAGTCAAAGAAACTAGAATATCTGTAGAACATAGTTAAAACAATACTGAAAGGAAAATTTATAATATTCAACGCATACAATTAATGTCTCAAATTAATAATCTAAGCTAAAGCTATTTTGAAAAAGATAAAGAGGTGGAAGTTCTCTATCAAATGTTAAGACTTATTGGGCCGGCTGAGTGGCTCAGTTGGTTAAGAGCTCACTCAAGAGTTTGAGCTCTGAGCAACAGCGGTTCAATGCCCAGCCCGAGCTGAGCAGCTGCTGAGCTGCCAACAGGTGGCAGAATGGCTCAGCTAAATAAAAAAAAACACACACACACAAAAAAACAAATGTTAAGACTTGTTAAAGAGCTGGTGTAGTCAAGAATGCATGGTGTTGATGAAGGGATAGACACATAGATCAATGGAACAGAATAAAGAATTCTAAAACAGAAACATAAATATGCCCTACTGATTGTTTACAAAGTTGCAAAATCATTTCAATAGAGGAAAGATAGACATTCAATAAATGATGATAGGTATCTATGGGTACAACAGAAGAGAGCAAAACAGACTTCAACCTTAATCTCATACTTCATGCAAAATACTAACTGAAAAATAGATTTTCGCTGGCAGCCTGCAACATGGCAGGCATCTTCTTGCAGAGCAAGTGAGAGAAAGTGAGAAAGGCACTCAACATAGAAACCAGTCTCTTTGTACCTAATCTTAGAAGCAACATCCCATGATGTTCACCACTTTCTATCTGTTAGAAAAGTCATTAGGCCCATTCTACACCAAAGAAGGAGAGCACACAAGAGCATGGGCACAGTACCCAGGTGTCACTGGGCGCCATCTGTAGTGGCTGCCTATCACAGTCAGTTCCATGGGACTAAAATTCCCAGTTCCTAAATGGTGACTAGCACAAAGTCGAAAAGGTTCTGCTAGTCTGGTAATCCGGAAAACTTATGATCTAATTATATGTACTAAAACAACAACTTTGACATTACGATTCAAATGCCATGTCTATTAATAATGAACGACTTGGAACATGCTTCTACAGTAGCCTTTTATTTTCAGAAACTAAGGACTTAACTCCAGCTGAATTAATGAGTGGATGGGTTGAATTCTACTTATTTCACTTTCTAAACAATGCAATTAAATAGATTTTTTTTCTTTGAATCATTACATGGTGGTTTTGCTTTTATGAAGAAAGAAACAACAGGAGAATTCCTTTCATAGTCTGGGAATGGGAGATATAACTTGGATAATTCTCGCAGCTTTTTATAAACTGCTTGTATTTATGTAGTAATGAAAAAATATAAATCCACACATATTTCACTGCAGGGAAAATAAATGAAGCCTAGTCCGGGGAGGCTTGTCTTTAATCATGAAATGTGCACCATTTGGCTGTAGTGAACCAGTCATTTGTCTCACTAATGTAAATCTTCAAGAGCGCGGAGGGCCCAGCATAAAAACCCACCGAGTTGTGTGTGTGGCCTCCAGAGGCCTGGGCCTGTGTTAACTGTAGGGACTAAATGATCCTTGAGTGTCGATCCCAGATCATATTTATGTCAGGGAAGTCCTAACTTACATGATTCTCTTTATCTCAAAAAGCCCCCATGAATATATCCATCAGAAACACTGCACGTTTTCAGCCATAGGGCACCGAGTAAGAGACAAAAAGCTTTAGCTGTCCTGTGATGTATGTTCAGGCTGTTAGAGGTTTTGTTGCCTGAGACACTTCCAGGTTTCAGAGACCCACATGGTTCTTAGCCCCTGTCTCTAGGTTTCCTCACACTGGGTTTTATGAGAGAAGATAGGAGGGAAAAAAGTCAATATCAGGATATTCACAAATGCAAACAATTAAACACCCCTTGGGATTATTTCTATCATAAATGTGGCCATTTTGATTAACATGGTCGACCTGTCATGACTGCAGACTATTCATCAAATCAGGTCAGTCTTACATAAATGCCATTAAAAGTTGAGACAGCTCAGCTGAAGGGAAAGCAGTAGCATTAATCTTTCCAGCTGTGCATTACTCATGTTAGCTTCCTATTCTAACCTTGCATTCTAAAATTGCATCCTCACCAGCTAGGGTGTATTTTTTTTTGGACCAATTTGGAAGATTTACACTCTGACCTTATCACTTAGCTGATGCAGATAGGGGATGGTTACCAGCAGTATTAAATCACACTTAATCTTTAATCGTGTTCCTCCAAAAGAATTTTATATTTTTCATGCATTCCTTACATTTCAAAATGGCGCTATTGTTTAAAATACCACCTCACTTAAAAAATATGAAGCATATAGGAGAACTTACTCTGAGAGGTGAACACACAATGTGATATATAGATGATGTGTTACAGAATTATACACCTGAAACCTATGTAACTTTACTAACCATTGTCACCCCAATAAACTTTAATTTAAAAAAAAAAAGTTGAGCTGTGTTTCAGCAGTCACTTAAGGATTATAATTACACAGAAATGAGAGTGTGGGTTCATTTTCTTTGTTAATTTTGATATTGTAGAAATTAAAAAGTAATCTTTAGAGCTTCACCTCATAAGAAACACTAAAATTCTGACACATAAAGTATGTATATTAAGACGTAAAAACCAGAGAATGAAAATAAAATTATAGGAGAACATATATCTGATTTTGAAATCAAGGTCAATTTCCAAACCTGAATCAATAAGAAATTCAAAAAAGAGGAAAATAAACAGTAAATATGAATTTGAAATTGAAAATGTTAAAATAATCACAAACCTAATTTTTAAATGCAAATGAGAGAAATAATTACAACAAAGACAACTGAGAAAGAACAATAAATTATTGTAGAGTCCATATAAGTAGATAATAAAAATGCTAAAATTTAATGGAAAAATAATTAAAACATGACTATGAGAGAAGTAGATGATTAATCAACTATTAACATTGTTTAGCATAATAATCAAAGAATGGCAAATTAAAATGAAAGTTTAACTTTTTTGCTTGAGAGATTAGTGAAACTTTTTTGAATGGTAATATCCAATTGTGGAAAGGTTGGAGTGAAATGAGCTCTCTCATACACTGTTGAAAAATCAAACGTTATGGAGGATAACAATTTAGTGCTCTTTCTCTCTCTCTCTCTCTCTCTCTCTCTCTCTCTCTCTCTCCTCTCTCTCTCAAAATATTCATTACCTCTTACAAAGTAATTTAAGGAAAACTTGATGAAGGCAAAGATTTTGATTAAGGATGTTCATCCAAAATTACATGTAACACTAAAAGCTTAGAAACAATAAACTACCTGTGGATATTCAAATGATCAAATGTTTACTTCATAGCAAAATTATCAAATTATGAAATACTATGAACATCCTAAATTATATTTTCAAAGATTATTTAGTTACATATAAAACTGATTATGATTTATTAAAAAGAACATAACCTTATCCATATATATACAGATTGGTCTACCTTCTGTGTATGTGCATATACATATAACTAAATGTGTGTGGATATATAAAAATAATAAATATTTATATTATCATAAAATAATATAAATACATAATGTTATATATACAATAATGATATGTAATATATTTATTAATAATAAATAGTATATATATATAACTAATGTATAGTGGAGGGAATGAACTAAATGTTAACCATGATTACTATATTTGTGGATTATTTTGCATTTTATTTGCTTATCTATCGTTTTAAATTGTACCATTTATAGTTTTGTGTAAAAATATTAAAGCATATCATGTGTAAATTAAAATCAAAATAACAAGTTTGCCTTTCGAAGTCCTTGTTTTCCTGTATTTCCTTCAGTTTCCCATTTTATATATACTTGCGTGGCCCCTGTGACAGCTGGGTAAGTGCACCTCTAACACTTAGACCCCAGAGTTGAGCCTAGCACCTGTATAACCGCTTGATGAGACAAAAGAAACTGGGAACAGGGTCTTTGCAAATGGGGCTGGGGTAAGGGGCTGGGGTATACATGGTACCAGCTCTTCTGTGAACTTCATGCTTTCTTTATGACATTACACACTCATATACTACTCACTAACACACACACACAAATGTGTGTGTGTGTGTGTGTGTGTGTGTGTGTGTGGCAAAAAACCCACAATTTCTTTTCAAACTGTAAGCCACTCTCAGTATTCTTAACAACTGTCTATTGGCCTGTTCCCTAAGAGACAGAGTTTAGAATGACATGTTGAGATCAGGGTGGGCCTCATCTTTAACAGAGTTCGCAGCATAAGCCCCAGGAGTTAAGCTGTGTGTAAAAAGTTTGAATGAAAACAAAAGTTGTGCTGATTTTTCTGAATAAACTTGTCTTCCAGGCAGTGTTGCACCCTGCATTTATAAGCTGATCCTTGGTCACATGTGGCTTGGGGACAGAAAGCATTGTTTCAAAAGGTACCCATAGGTCCTGTAGATGTCGTGAGCTTTTTATAACAGAATTTTGTTCTTCCCATGAAGTACGAACTGGCCAGCCCTTGAGGGAATGGCAGGAGGTAAAGGTACTCAGAACTTTTTGCAGGAGTAGAAAATGTGATTGGGTGTTTCAAGAAGTTCAAAATCTAGGAAGACAGACAAGTCAGAAGCATGCCTAAATGTAAAAGTCCTTTCTTCTGAATAGGTATCTATGTCCTTATGATAGGAATGCAACAAATGGACACAGTGGGCTGGAGTTACCCACAAGTGATGGTTACTTGGCTGGCTCCCACTGTGTCCTGTAATCCTCCTGTGTCTTAGGATGTCTCCAGAGCACTAGTGACACAACCAGCATTTCCTGCACAAACACACAGGCTTAGGGGTCCATGGAGGCTTAAAGAAAAGTTATAAAAAATTCTCTGCCTCCAGGAGGTTATAATCTTATTGGAATAACAGTGAAAAATGAATAACTTTATGACTTTCATTTTCTCTTCCAATTTGTTTTTACAAAGCAAGACATTGTGTGATGGTGGATTATTTAATGTTGCACCTGGAGAGGAGTAATTATTAGTAATTTTCTTATGTCATGACAGATTTATTAATCTCATGGAGTTACTAAAGTAAATATTTTGAGACATTAAAAAGCTGCCATTTATACACAATTAATACTACTTCTACAATTAATAACTTAAATTTATATACTTAGCAAAAAAAATCTCCCCAAACATAGAAACGTTTATTGGAAACGTAAATGCTTCTACATATCTTAATAGAATGTATGTCTAATAAATCACAGTATTTTAAATATTTTAAACTTTGCAAAACCTAGCTAAAATATACACAAAATGTTAAAATGATTGCAAATAGTAAGCTTACCCTAAAACATGTGAGAAAGAATATTAATGTCATGGGGTTATATTGTTACTTATGCCTGTTCTTTCCTAGGATAATTTCCACATTATTCTAGGGTCTCGGTACACTTACAATGCCCAAAAGAAATGAAAATATCTTTTTTTTTTTAAAGATTTTTATTGGGGAATTGGGGGATGGGAACAGTGCTGGGGAATTGGGGGAAGGGGAACAGACAAGTTGCT
>NW_017732739.1:110071-127193 GCF_001890085.2 Hipposideros armiger
CTACGCCGTCGCCGGCGACTCACGGCAGCCCAGCTCCAGGTCGAGCTGTTATTCAGCATCTTAGCTGTGGAGGGCAGTGTCAACTGGCCCTCATATGTGGGATCCGAACCGGTGCCCTCTGGCGTCCCAAGCCAGCTCTTAACCAACGTGCCACTCGGCCGGCCTGAAAATATCTTTTTTAGGCCAGCCATGTTTGCAAGATTTGGGTTATCAATTGAACATTTTTGGTAGGAAAATAGGACTGATTTGTGCAGCCAAAGAACAAGGCTGAACACGAAGTGGACTTGTTATATCATAGAATTTCTTGTGACCTCATGCTTTTCCCCTTAAATTTGATTTTTAGAGGCTCTGTGTCATTTTCAAAGCTAAAGTGTTCTACACGTTTTGGATGAGACCTCATCATAGCACATTACAATTTCAACAGCAATGCTTGTCTGTTCAAGAATTTATCATTGTGGTTTTTTACCTATTATAATGATGTATCTAGTGTTTTCATCATTAGCAATCATTTCATCATTTAGTATCACTTAGAAACACACCTTTCCATTCTTATTAATATGTAACCCCCGTTGCTGATCGGTTCTTCTGTCCTTTTCTGGGACCTCCTGCCTTACACAAAGCTTGCTCTGTTGGCTTGTGTGCATGGTAGAAACACACATATATCTACGTTTTATGAGAGATATGTAACTGTTAGGAAAAAAACCTACATATAATTACACTCTTGTACTTTTCAAATTCAGCATGACTTAAAACTAGCCTGTTACATTGACTTTTTAAATGTTATGTTTATTTTTATTAACTTGGTACTTTCTCTTGAGTATAGCTATGAACCCGTGGCTTGATCAGGCTCAGCGTGTCCCCATTTCCTATGATGTACGTAATCATAAATGTTTTGAGGATCAAATTCTCATAACGTAGCCAGCAGAAGTCCTTTCACTTGGCTCCTTGTTTTTGTCTTTCTTGTGATGTTTCCAATATCCATGAAGCCCCTCTTGCTTCTGTGTATGACAGGATGTTTCGGGACCATCCTGTCCAAGACATAGAATCAAGTACACTTAAAAGGGCTGGGAGTCCATGAATACAGGGCAGAAGTGCCCTTACTGTTTTGTACCATGTTTACCAGCGACGGAACAAGAGAACAGATTCTGATCTGGGCAGCTTTGCCAATGTTCTCATCACTTTTACGAAGGAAAGACTTTTCAGAGAACCCTGCTCTGCTGTTCCTGCCGATGTCACCCCCACATGTCTTCTGCTGTAGGATCTCAACTCCCTTTATGTTTAACTTAGAAACTCAAATACTTTTCCCACCTGAAGGAATCTTTCTGTTTTGTACTTAGAAGAAACTGAAGGGAGTCTTCGCAGCTCACTCTACTTCTCCGCCTCTTCCTCCACGATGAGGGAACACTAGGTCTGACCTTGGCACAGGCCTTGACTCAGGCGACTCCTCCTGTTTTAGAGACGGACCTGCACAGCACAGGGCCTGAGTTTGTGTGCCTTACGAGAACATCTCCCGGGCTAGCCGACGCATTTGTTCTCTCCTCCAGCTCATCGCAGTCCATTGTCACCTCCCACTACGTGGTGGAGAGAAAAATGTCTGGACAGGCGTTCAAATGAGCGCCGTCACTGAAAGAGAAAAATGACGTTTTAACTCCACTGCTCCCCTGCCCTCCCCCCCCAGTGAGTCCCCATCTTAGTCAGGCGCTGACAGGTAGGTCCTGGACAGGTGAGTTCATAGCGGCACTCAGCCCCTCGGGCTGCAGAGCAGAGGCATGTGTGAGTTGTGGGTTTGCTGAGGCTAAATAACAGGCAGGGTCTTTTCTCTTCCCTCTGAATAGACACAGAGGAATCCACTAACCTCAGAAAGAGAAAAATCTCCCCCATTACAAGCTTGGTTTTCCTCGCACTCCTCCTGTTTCTTCAGCCTCTGAGGTGATATTTGGAAGGGCGTATAGATTATCATCTGGGAAGCTTTCCAAACTGCCTCCGGAAAGAACAGAAAGAATGAAGCGATAACAAGCTGTATTAGGCTGGCCTATGAACAAGCAAACTGCTTTTCCTCCCGTCAGCCTCACAGGGTCTGCGGTGATGAGACAGCAAGCAGTGTTTTCTAGGGTTTCTTATAGAGGGTTAGGTTTGTAGTCTGCGTGTTTTCTCAGAGCTAATCACTCCTCTGTTCCCACCACTGGCTGTGTGTGGAGCTAGAGATCTAATGGATTTGCTGCACTAACAGGGAGCAAATGTGAACCATGGGAGGGTCCCCCCAGACGCCAGGCATTTCTGCTGCTAGGACAGAGATCACTTGCTCCAAGTGTAGACGGGTGGTCATCTACAGTCACTGTTGTCAATACTATTAATGACACAGCCCACAGATCACCCCCATGCCTGGCCGTGCTGATTTGGAACTGTCCAAGGAACTATTGGGTTGTCGGAAAAGTCATGACGCATTTTTGCAATGAAAAACATAGAAACAATACATCATGACTTTTCCGACAACCCAATACTTAAAAAGCTTTGGAAAAGCTTCCTGAACAGAATCCCTGTGAACGGCTGCTGTAAACATCACGATAGATTCCTTCCCTTCAGAGTTTGCTCTGTGCCAGGTACGGCAGACACAATTTGGCCTTCACCAAATGACCATGAAGATGGGACCGTTATCTCTGATAAGAAACTGAGAAGTAGCAAGATTAAGCAATTTGCTCAGAATCACAAAGCTAGGATCTGGGAAAACTGAAATTTGCAACTAGGACTTCAGACTCAAAACTACTTATTTTACTACTGTGCATGCTAAAGAAGATAAGGGACAAAAGAACTAAAATGAAAAAAGGAAAGGCAGCAAAAAGTAAAAGCTTGACTATGAGTTCATGACTCAGAATTAAAAAAAATTTCTGATATGCAAATCAGTTGATCAAAATTGGAAAGAATTTATGAACAAAAGTCTCATAGAAGTAAATCCTGAGCTGAATTTGAAGGTGCAAAAAACATTTAAAAGAGAGACCCTCCTGTATCTTTTCTGTGCATTTCCTCTTTTAGAAGCATTGGAAAGTGGCTGTTGGGAAAGACTCACACAGAGATATGGAAATGCTTTGGACAGGGCAACAGAAAGGCTGAGAACAGGTAACCCTAGTTTGATTTCAATGTCTGGTCCCTTTGCTTTTGTCAGTTACAAATGGCTTTTCATTTGCCTTTTAATAGTTGACATCCCTGAGAACAAAGAGCAGAAGTAGTGGAAATAGCGTCTTCCCTGAATTTTTTTACTAGATGCAGGGGAGAGTTGGGGGTGACCTGAAGACCACCTTTTGGGGTGTTTCAAAATGAGATGGGCTCTCCACGGAGCAGTGAAAGTGCAGAGATCACTGTGTGTTGCCTGAGTAGTGGTGCTAAACCCTAGGGGCTAGAATAAGAGAGGACAGTGGCTGAAACACGGTCTGCGGGCTTGGAAAGTAGTTATTACGGGAGACAAAACCTATGCTTTGAAGGTTTGATGTTTCTATGTTTCCTGTCCTTTCTTTGCTGTTTCACCTTTATTCTCTCTCTTCAGTTTATTAAAGATCTTTGAGAAATTCTAACCTGTCTCAACTATTCTAAAGGAAACTATTAAGGAGGGTGTCTGCCTATATTTAGGGAGAATTTTTTTTTGTTTTAAGTAACTATAGTATGGGATTTTTTTGTGAAATAAATTATACTTTACATTCTACAATGTATTGCATGTTTTTTGCAAATAAAAAATAATAAGATAAAATATATATATATATATATATATTTATATATAGATATATATATAGATAGATAGATATATAGTCATTCCATTCAAGAACCTTTGGTACTATCGCAATATATAGTCTAGGATCATGTGCAGTACGTGTGTACGTGTTTATATAAATAGATGATTAGAGGATACCATACTGAATAATATTGAAAAGACTTTTGTGACCATTTTTTCATAAATATACTTCATAAAATCAATTTCAGTGGCTGCAGAGAGGTTAATCCTATGACTATAATCTGCTTTATCTAGCTTACCCATCACCCTTTCCAAATCTAACATTATAAGTAATGCTGTAAAAAACATAGATTTCTTTTATATTCTAAATTTATTATTAAAAATTTCCTCTGAACAGTCTAAGATTCTCATTATTGTGATAGCTAAGAAAAGACCTCATTAAATGTGTGTTATTGTGTCACGATATTTTCAATATTCTCCTTTCTCCACACATAGTGGCAAATTAGGTTATCTCATTATATGCCTTGTTTAGTGCAGTGATTAACACATCTATTAACATAGTAAGAGTTGAAGAAAATTGGTAGAGTCTGTTGAAAAGTGTAGTAACTGTTAATAGTTACCAACTGTTCATAATGCATTTAGCTTAATTTGTATGGAAGGGTAGTGTGTGCTGCACGCGTGCCAATAGGACATTTTGCCAACAGTAATGATCTTTCTGCCTCCAGACCTGTGATTGAGATCCACCTTGGATCAGAAACGATTTGTCGCTGTGCTTTAGTGTTTTACGGTTAGCTTCATCACGGGGGCTTTCTGCTCTCCTCTGGAACAGCTGGCACCAGCTCCTGTCACATGCACATCTTCTGACTCCATGGATCATTAGTTTTCGTGCAGAAATATGTGTGAATGTGGAAAAGGCACTCCTGAGGGCCTGTGATAGAGGCCCTGTGTTACCAATTGGACAGAGGGTAGAAACTGGTTTTGCTCAGGTCGCTACAATTCCCCACATGGAAATTTCTGTCCTAAAATAAACCAAGCACATACTGGGGCTATGTGGCCAAGGCACCATCAGAGACCTCTACCAGAGTCCCTCAGTGGGTGCCATCCACTTCCTTAGGTGTTCCAGAGACCTGGAGGAGTTGGCTTCCGACTGCAGGGAAAGCTCCTGCCTCCAGGGATAATTTTAGTAATGCGGAGACACTTCCTCTGACCCCACTAATCACTCCTAACTACCTTTAGCAATGCATTCCCAGTGTCATGTTATTTTCCAACTTCCACAGTCCTTTGCTTATGCATTAAAATAGTAATGCCCTCAGGAAAAGCCACTTCTAATCTAATGATGACTGTACTGAATAAAAATCATTTGTAAGATTTCTTGTGAAATGTCAGCTATGTGTATGTGGAGGCGAGTTTGTGAAAACGGGTGGAAAGGTATCACATTTCCATAACACAGGTGACATGTGAGTGGAGCAGTTGCTGTAGGGAATGTGCCCAGCACCCCGGAACTGGGGTGCCTGGTCACTGCATGGAGAGCCTTGGGGTCACAGGAGCACCAGGGGTCTGCTTCAGGGCAGCCATGGCTGCTCAGGACACCGCTGCCTTCTTTCTAATTGTCTTTCGGTGGAAATTTGCCTGATTCTCAACTCCTATCCTCCCCCTCCCTTCAAGACTAACTTCCCTCCTATTTACTCCTCAGCACCTGCCTTCATTATACTGGTCACACCTCCTAAGGTTATTTACTTCATGTCTGCGTTTCCAGGCTTCTGCTGCTCTCAAAGAAGTGGGTAGAGCTTTCTCTATCTCCATAGTTTCACTGCCCTAAACAGTAACTAGCAAGGAATCCAGTACATGCTTTCAATAAAGGAAGAAAGGATTTTTGAAGTGGCTGTGCTAGTTCCCTACTTAACACATTGTCTCTATACTCAAACCTTTTTAGCTGAGAGGTCGTACCATGTACTCTCAATCAGGCATGTCTTGACAGGTCTTGTCAGGAGAAAGAATAGATTGAGTCCTGGAAGTTTGGAAGCACATGACAAAAATGCCTTGAACCTACTGGCTACTGTATGATGTAACCACAAATTAATAGAACACTAGGGAAGAAGAGAACGGTCTGCTTTGCTCCCTTCTGGAGGACGGATGACTCGCAGGCCATTGTTCTACCAGTACTCATGGAACACACGGTGCAAGCAGGCACCACTGTTCCCCACCCTGGGGTTACAGCACTGAACAAAACAAAGTGTCAGCTTCTATTGCCACAGAAAATAAACAACCTTATAAGTAAAATATAGTCTGTCAGATGGCTTTAAGGCTACAGAGAAAAATAGGCAGGGGCTGGGAAGCAGAGGCACCAGGTAGGGGGCAGGGAGTTGTTAGTTAATGTAGGGTCATGAGACAGGGCTCATGGATGTGTGAGATGCCTGTAATTTGGGACCTGGAAGGATGGGATGTGGACTGTGCTGGCATCCTGGGCGATGTTACAAACCATGGCTATGAACCTGTACCTTGACCAGATAAGACTAGTGTCTTGAGTATAAAGGTGGTAAGCCGACTGAGAGTGAGAGGAAACTGGGAGTGGTTTTCCCAGGCTAACCCATTGTCCCAGGTGCTGTAAGATAACTGCCATCACATTTAGAGATAAAGAGGGGGCAGAACAGACAACGAAAGCAAGAAGACCTGTCTCCCGGTTTAAGACAATGTACAGGCAAACGCTCCAGGTGTGACTACTCACACCTGGAACTGACTAGAAGCCTCCCGACCAGACACCTGTTCATTTTTAGAAGGAACCACATTGCCAAAGAAAGCACACACCTGGGCGCCAGGAGCTTGTATGGGTTAATTCCTAAAAGAATCTGGAGCCCTGAGTCTTGAACCTGTACCAGCAGAAAGACTGCTGACAAGTCACTACAGATCCCCCAAACGGTGGACTCCCCAAAGCTCACCTCAGACGTGGCCGTGGGGAAAAATGGAGGAGGAAAACTTTCCAGAAACTACAGTCAGGAGCCACAAAAGATGAGGCAATCTCCCCACGAACAGAAGGGGACGCTGACCTAGGAATGAAATCTGTAGGCGGGGCCTGCCTCCTCCCCACCTGCTTGTCTGAGTACAGAAGTTGCTAAAGCCATCCTTCTCCCACTCCCCTTCATACTGAACTTGTATGGGCCGTGCACACGTTTTTTATCATATAGACAGCATACCACAGGTCCTCATAGCGAGACCCGAGAAAGAGGCGGCACATCAATTAGACACCCTACAATTGGAATGATATACAAAGCAATCAGGTTGCACCTTGCAGGGAGTGTCTTTTGGAGAGAGATTGTGTACGAAAGATAAACGCAAGGATATTCAAGTGGCCAAAGGGAAAGGAAGACTGCCAGTGAAGCAGGGCTTTGGGCCGCAAATGACTATGATTTCTTCTTCATTAGGAAAAGAACTTCTGAATTTTAGCTAGGCACCAGACCCTTGAATAAACATCACATTCCCTCTGATTCCTTGTGGCCACAAGATGTGACCCTTGTGACCAAGCTCTGGTTAATAAGTGGAGGATAGCATTGTGTGATCAAGATGAAGGTTTTAACTCGTTTGGGTTCCATGAGAAGGGAATTTATCCAGAGCACACTCTTGGCTTCTTTCTGTCCCCTGGAGAGGTGGGGAGGGTCAACTGGTGGATAAGTTGGCAAGGAATGACTGTACGCTTGGCTCAGCTCCACCATTCTTCTGCATTGAAATAAAAGGCTGCCAGGGACGATGACCACTGCTCCACCGTGGGGCTGCCTCAGGTCTGGGGTGAAGGGCTGCTGTCGGGCACGGGGACGTGACAAACAGACACAACCAGGGGTTTCTGTGCCATTAACGTTTTAGTTAAACTTTAACTTGCAGCTCCTTCGGATTTTTTCTCAGATTATCCAGAACCTTGGAATGGAGTAAAACCCCAGGATTTTCTCAGAGACCTCCAAAATATGAGAAACTTCTGGCATCTGCCGGAAAGGCCAGGAGAGGACTTTGTGCAGCTCTCTGCACCTTCCTTCTCCCACAGGCTGGGGTGCATGCTGAGTGACTGGGTCACTAGATGATTTGGGCTCATGAGGTGATGGCCGTGGTTTGAGGGGCTGCAAGGTGGACGGAGCCACAAGTGGAAGACCTACCACGGAACAGCCTTGCCAGCCCTGGACTGCCCATGTTTTTACGAGGCAGAAAAGCTTGTATTTTGTGTAAGCTAATATTATTCTGCTTTCTCTCTCATTCAAAAATGAAACCAAGTCTGAAATACAAGAAAAACTCAGGGTAGCATTGCATGAATTAATATTGAGACACCTATTATAAACCAAGAGAAGACAGTGAGCAGAGAGCTGGAAATGGAAGCAGGAAATTCAAGGGCGAGTTCTGGGCTGCAGTGGACGTTTGGGCTTTTCAGCACATAGACGGTATTTAAAACCATGAGACTGAATGTTACTACTTAGGAAGTGAGCACAGAGAGAGGAGGAGGCCTAAAGACCAAGCCCTGAGCAACTCCACCGTATAAATACAAGAGCGAAGAGGAGGGATGACAAAAGTACATGGCACGCCTTGTTTATGGAAACAGTAAGAGTGGTATTTCATCTTTTCCAGAAATTCATTTTTACCTACCCTCACTGCCTACAATATTCTGTTTTGTTTTGTTTCCAATGTAACCTAGATTTTTTAACATCCTGATTTATGTCTATTTCCTATTTCAAATTGAGGCAGGTTGTTGCTTTTCATCTATCTATTAATGAACCCATCCTATAGCTGAAAAGTGTATTGATTCATTGCTTAGCCTTGCATTCTTTTGGCTTGTAAAGCCACCTCAGAAAGCAGATTGTACACAATTAAGTTAAAGGCATTTGGCCCAACAAATGCAATTTTGTATATGTCATCCCCCCAAAAAAATTTCCCATGGGTTTAGAAGTAGACATGAGAACACTTATCGCTATATTGTGATGGAAAAATATCACAGGCAATGTGGGTTTTCGGGACTGGAACGGGGGTGCATACTATGCTGCACGTGAGAGTTAATATCAAAATACTAAATGCACATACTACATCATGGATAGAAAATACACAAGTCATGACAATTACCAACTTAAAAAATAATAAATAAACAAATATATAAATAATAAATAAAAATGTCTGGCTCCAAAATATATAACTGCAGCAGAACACAGCTTGTTTCTTGCTCAGGGAACACTGTTGCATGTTACCCAGCGCAGAGCTGGGGGAGGAAGTGGGCAGGAGAAGTTCTGGCCACACAGCATTTCAGAGGTTCGCACAAGGAAGCTCTGCGATCTTTGACATGTGGCTTCCAAGGCCAACGTCTTCTCTGTCTTGTCTCCGTGAAGAGCAGAGCATGGGCTATTACAATGCGGGAAAGGCCAGGGTAGAAGCGCCAAGAGGTGTGATGTAAAGACCTGCCACAGCCTAGCAGTGACTTCTGGGATGTGACAACAAAAGCACAGTCAACAAAAGCAAATACAGACAAACGGAATTGTATCAAATTAAAGAGTCTGCACAGCAAAGGAAACAACCAACACAATTAAAAGGCAGCCTAAAGAATGGGAGAAAAGCTTTGCAAAACATCAGTCCGACAAAGGGTGAATGTCCAAAATATATAGAGGCTCCTATAACCTAATATTAAATAAAACAAATAACCAGATTAAAAAAATGGGCAAAAGACTGGAACAGACATTTCTTCAAAGAAGACATACAAGTGACCAACATGAACTTGAAGGGATGCTCAACATCACTAACCATCGGGAAATGCAAATCCAAACCCCAGAGATATCACCCCGTTTCTAGTGTGGCTACTATAAAAAAAACAAAGGATAACAAGTGTTGCTGGGATGTGGAAAAACCCTTGCACACTGCTGGTGGGGATGCAAATTAGTACAGTTATTGTGGAAAACAGTATGGAGGTCCCTCAAAAAATTACAAATGAAACTACCATATGACCCAGCAATCCCACTTCTGGAGATCCGAGTATACCAAAGTCAGGATCATAAAGAGATTGCTGCACCCCATGTTCACTGCAGTATTACAGTAGCAAAGACATGGAAGCAAACTACGTGCCCATCAATAGATGAATGGATAAAGGAGAGGTGGCATAGACACAATAGAATATCATCCAGGCTTAAAAAATAATAAAATCTTGCCATTTGCTACAACATGTTTAAACTTGGAAGACATTATGCTAAGTGAAATAAGCCAGACACAGAAGAACAAATGCAACATGATCACACTTATATCAGGAATTGAGAACAGTCAAACTCAAAGAACAGAATGTAGATTGGTGATGACCAGGCACTGGGGGAGGGGATTTGGGAGATGATGCACAGGGTACACCATTTCACCTATGCAAGATGAGTAAGTTACAGAGGTCTTTACAGAACAAAGCATGTCGTGAACATTACCACATATTTGTACACTTAAAAATGAGTTATAAGGGTATGTTTTATGTTACGTGTTTTTTTTAAGAGTTTTGAAAGAAAAGAAATAGTTATTTCAATAGAATCAAATATCCATGTCAGATTTTGTTGTTGGGGTTTAAAAAAATATATTTTTCAATGAGGTATAATTGACATATACGAGTACAACATTACCTTAGTTTCAGGTGCACAACATAATGATTCAATATATGTTAAATGTTCTTATCAGAAAAAAAGAGGGAGGAAACATTTAGAGATGATGGTTAAGTTTAGAACATTTTGTATGGTGACACTTTCACTGATGTACACCTATCTCCAAACTCATCAAAATGCATACGTTAAATATTTATAGCTTTTCTTGTATGTCAATCATACCTCAATTAAAAAATAACTACAAAGGTTTAATTTAAATTCAACAAAATGTGCCAATTTAGAATGTACAATTCAAAAGTTTATGGAAATGTATGTAGTCATGTGTTTATAAACACAGTATATAGAATACTTCAATCAATCAAAAATCCCCTCTCCTTGAGCCCAATCTTTACTGCTTTAAAAAGTGACTGAACCATTGTGCATGCCTACCGCAAACATACCGGAGATCTGTTTACTCCACATCCTCTCCAACACTTGGTATTGTTAGTCTTTTTAATTTGACCCTTTCTAGTGGATGTGTTATGGCTTTAGTAGTGGTGGTTTTAGTGTGTATTTAATGGTTATTTTTCATATTTCCAAATTTTCAATATGCTCATTTTATTTTGTGAAATATCTGCTCCAATCTCTTGCCCAATTTTTAATTGGGTTGGAACTGCTGTAATTATTATTTTTATTTATTATAGATAAAAGTCCTTCCTCAGATATCTGCTTTTAAAACATACTTTTTTGTCAGTCTGTAGCTTGCCTTTTCCTTTTTTTAACAGTGTATTTTGAGGTACAAATGTTTTCTATTTGGATTTATTTAAATTTAATAACTTTTCTTTTTTCTTTTTATTTTTTATTATCTAGTTTACAATCTTTTGCTGTGTAAAATAATGCTACAATAAATAAACATGTATTTTTAATGCAGGCCTGAATAATTTTGCTTCCTTTTATTTGTTTGTTTGCTTATTTTGTATAGGAAATATATGTCTGTAAGACAAATTCCAAAATGTATTCTTGGGAAAAACCATAAATGCAATTCTGTTTTTCTTTGTTTTAATATATATTGCCAATTGGCTTCTTAGTGGTATTGTGTTCCCATCAGGAGTGTATGAGCATATGTTTTCTGTTGACTTTGACAAAAGACTATATTGTGAAAAAAACCTGTGATTTTTGCTAATCTGAAAGGAGAGAAATGGCAACTCAGTGTAATTTTAAACTGACTTCTCTCTCATTATGAGTGGTATTAATAACAGACTGTCTTCCCCATAAACTTTCTGCTCATAAAACTTGGGGATTCTGGGCTGGCCGAGAGGCACGATGGTTAAGAGCTGCCTTGGGATGCCAGAGGGCCCCAGTTCGGATCCCACATATGAGGGCCAGTGACACTGCCCTCCACAGCTAAGATGCTGAACAACAGCTCAACCTGGAGCTGGGCTGCCATGAGTTGCAGGCGACGGCGTAGGCTGCAGCCCCTGTGGCAGCCCATGGACTACCTTGTGTAGCCAGCAGCCGCCATGAACGGCAGTGATCTGCCTCACCCGGGAAGAGCGCAATGATGGTGCCAACTTGGGCCAGTGAAGCAACGTCCTCCACAACTAGACTGAAGAACAAAACAACAGCAACTTGTCTGTTCCCCTTCCCCCAATTCCCCAGCACTGTTCCCATCCCAATTCCCCAATAAAAAAAAAAAATCTTAAAAAAAAAAAACTTGGGCATTTTTCTACTGGGCTGTTGGTCTTTTTCTATACTTGACTTCTCTTTTTCTAATGTTGTGAGGTAGGTATTTCAATATTATATCTTCATTCTTTCTTATATATTGATATAACTCTTTTAGGGCATGAATTTTCCTTTGAGACGATACATTCTTATTTGCATTTCCATCTTTTGTGATGCAGTTTTTCTCATCCTCCTTGTTTTCTGGAATTTTAAAAGTTTGGTTTGTTGTTTCCTTTTACTAAAGGTTACTTTGGCGATCTTTTCTCTCTCTGTTAGTTGCCCTGTGGTCAGCAGAGAGTGGAGCTAAAAGGATCTTAGAACAAAGGGGAAGGCATGCTGGAGCTCTGTGCTTGAACGCTTCTTAGGAGGAGTGCTTTTCCGAGATCAGTGCTGTCTAGCTCCCCGTTGAGTGCTTCCTGTGCCACCTTTTTCTATGTCACTCTGAAACCACTTCTTCTTCGACTGGGTTCCCTCCTGAGGGTGGATATTTACTGCTGGCTTCTGCGATCTGATGCAGTTGCATTCCTCTTGCTCTTCTCCACATACCGGGACATTGTTAAAACTTCCCCCATGGTTTCTGCTGGGCTCCCTTCCTATGATGACATGTAGGTATAATTTGGAGTTTGCATGTCTTCTCAGAATTGCCAGATTTGAGGTTTTTGTTGTTGTTTAACTTATTATTCTAAAGGTTTCCAGGACAAAATGATTTTATAGAGGAGAATATATATATATATATATATATATATATATATATATATATATATATATATATATATATTTATATATAGATATATATATANATATATATATATATATATATATATATATATATATATATATATATATATATATATTTATATTTATATTTATTTATATACACATATATACATATAGTTTTTTCATTCATTTGTAAGCCTTGATGAGTAAACATGTCATCCTATGTTGCTCTGAAGTGGTTTATAACACAGTTGAGGAGATAGACAAAAAGAAATGTGTTTTTTAAAAATGTGATTTAAAATTTTGGTAGGAAAAATTCATGTGAAGAGAATTATGAAACAAAAAAGGAAGTTGCTTATTACTACTTTTTGAAGCTTTCCAGATAACAAAGCTACCCATTTTTTTCTTTACACCTGAGATATTTATGAGGAGATGAAACATGAAGTTAATTCAGTAATAGAGAGGTTGGAGGCTTAGACACAACTGCATCAATGTCACATTCAATCACCCCTGAAAATCGGAGTGGGGAACCAGTAGGAGTCAAGGTCATCTGTATGCTCGCTGCTTCTCCCAGCCTGTTTCTCTGGCTGGCTATGTTCTTCTCATAGGGGGCGGAGTGTCTGATGAGATTAGCTCATTGAGCATATGTGCCAAGCTTTGAAGGACTGACGTGTGTGTGCAATTAGAAATGGCTTTACATGGAGGAGCATAGGCTATTTACCTATGGACACAGCCCAGAAGCAAACACATGGAGGAGATTCTATTTAGGTGGGTAGGCTTGGTGGTGAATTTGTGCAGTCTCATTTGATTGCTTCTGTTTCTCAGGGAATTAGGAACCCGTGTCATCAGCTGAGAGTGAGAATGAGGGAGAGGGTAATAAAGTTGAAAATCAAATTTATTTTCTCTCTGCAGTTCTATCTCTAAGGGGTATGTTGAGCATTTGAGAAATTCAGAGCATACGCCCCTGGCCTGTGTGCCTAAGTTAGGGAGAAGGCTCATCACCCCTAAGCTGTGACCTCGAGGCAGAGCCCGAGTTTCCTGATTCTCCAGGGGCACCAGTTCCTCAGAGGCTGGGCAAGCGCAGTTACGCAGTTTGTGAAATGCTTTCTTCCAAGGCTCCATCTTCATTGGCATCTATCGGAAGCCTGCCTTGGAGGTTGTCTAAAACAGTCTGGGAGTCCTGAGTGGCTCTGTGTCCCACCTGCGGCAGATTTAAGACGTATGGGGGAGGGGTTGCATGAGGGCACCCAGCAACTTCCCCAAAACTCCCCAGTCAGGTGAATATGAAACATTTCCAACTCCCCTTTGGTTTCCAATCAGCCGTCCTGTCTCACCTACAACAGGTTTTCTACCTACTTGGAGTGTCGAAAACAAGACTCTTAGTTTTGTTTTTATGACTGCCCTATTCTGGATGGAGGACATTAGAGAAGTTGATGATATATAGCCTAGGCCTGGGCTGACATCTGGCTCTTGCATGAGTCAGCCGTCTCTTCTGTGGCCTCCGGCAAAGCATTAGCTGTCATGTTCTTTGCTTGTAAAATGGTTACACAGCATCTACCCTGCAGAGATATTATGAAGATAGGGTATAATGCACATAAAGCCCCAAAGTCCAAAAGGAAAGTGCTAAATAAAATGTAGCTGATAAAAGGTTTCATATATTGAGTGTTTACTACATGGCAACTATTGTGCTAAATAATTTAAGTATATTCATGCATTGAATCCCCTCACACAGGTGCTATTATAATTATCAGTTTACAAAAAAAAAGAACTGAGGCTGAGAGAGAAAATGTGACCTCCCTCTAACTACACACCTACTGGTAGTAAATTGGTTTTCGAACTTGGTCCATCTAACTTCAGAGTCCTTGAACTCCTCAGACTGGCTGGTACTAGTCTCCCCTTGGCGCCTATCAACCATGTATATGCCTGCCTTGGATTCAAATTGCTGTAATCTAAGTCAGTAAGAAGAAAATGAGATGAACTTAGGTTTATTCTCAAGGAAAAAAGACCTTCAAGCATGCCAGGGTGCTCAATGAGAAATTCAATGAAATGTGGTGTAATCATAGTTTGAAGATGGCAAATTTTACTTGAAATTGTAAAACGAACACATTTCCAAATTTCAAACTTAGAAAAGGAAGCTCTGACACAGGAAAATCGTCCCTGTGTATAAAGATGAAAAGGAACCAGGATGAATTACATAAAGCCATGAATAAATCATTGCAACTCTTCCTGTTTGGGGGTGAATCCTTGCCGTTCAGTGGTGAATGCGTGGACGAAAAGCAAATCAAAATTACAGAAGTACACAAGGAAGTATAATAACCTTAGTAAAAAAATGATCACGAACTATGGGAGTTTTATGAGCCAGCATAGAATTTCCGGAGAGTTCTTGAATTTTTAAAGATGTTTACAAAGTGAAGCTAAAAGGTCTAAAACCTGTATCCTCTTAGTATTCCACTGAGGCTGTGGGTGCATTAAATAATGAGTTAGAAGTCTGCAGGAACCGCTTTGCGGCGATTGCACAGTATAAAGCATATTTAATTAAATTAAGTGATCTCTATTTAGAGGAAAATAAATCATTTTAGTGCTGACTGTTTTTAATGATTCAGGTCGTCATTCAAAACAAGGACAGGAAGCTGATAAAGTACTTAGAACTGCACTTACGGGGCTTTTATAGTGAAACACTAATGTGATTTCTCTTGCCAGGGAAATGCCATATTTATTAATAAATGATTCTGAAACACTCACAATAATTAATAACATACATCATAAAATGTGTCAAAAAGGGGGAAGAATACTTTAAAGATATAAGCATTTTGAAAGTATAAAATGTCTTTAACGTATTTTTAAAAATATGGTTATTTAATCTCTAAATAGGCAAACTTCTATAAGAACATTAATAAATACCAGAAGAGATCCTTATGATAATCTCTTTTGATTTTGAGGTAAACAGTCCTCTCTTTTGGCTTTCAAAGTTAAAGACACAACACAGAGGATTCTGGGAAGATGGTAAAATGTATAGGAAGCACCAGAAATCTGTCTCCCCAGCTAGAAAACAATTGTGATGCCTGAATCTGTCTGAAGTAATTATTTTGGAACTCTGGAGGTTATTGAAGGCTTGCAACTTCCAGAGAAAGGCTTCGGTGGTAAATGTGGTTAATTTGATCAATGTCAGCTCTTAGCAGAGTACCAGCTACCCATCCTTCACCCCAGCCACATGGCAGGCAGCTGGGCATCACATTCCTGCTGCAGCTGGCACACAGCCTGTGGGAGTCAGGGTGGGCGAGAAGACCCCGTCCTTCACATATTGAGGATCTGTGCTTTGAATACTGATTGCTGCCTCTGACCACAGAGGTGTCAGCAAAGAGGCAGGCAGCCATCGCCATCGTTGCATCTCCCCCAACTGCTGCATGCTCCTCCCCTTCTGGCTGATGAATCGTCCAGAGGATTTAAAGTGCCAGGGCCATTTTTCTCCTATCATTGTTTTGCTGTTGTTGTTCTTCAGGGAGCTGTAAATTACAGAGCTGGAGATTCAAAAGCAACTGCATATACAAGGAAAATTAGAAAGTGACCATGCATGTCCAAGGAAAGGCACAAGTTCAGGAAAAACCTGAGAAAACCTTAAGTTATACCGTCGACTGATCCTTGGTACATAAACAATTTTTTTAAAAAAATAATAACAAAAAATAGCAAGCCTTGAGGAAGAGAATCTGATTTCCAGAGTTACTGCATTGTTAGACTCAAATGTCTAGTTTTCAACAATAACAAAAATCACAAGGCATACAAAGAAATAAGAAAGTATGGTTCAAAGGAAAAAAAGTAATAATAAAGCAATAGAAATTGTGCATGAAAAAGTAGTGATGGCAGATATACCAGATAAAGACTTTAAAACTATCCTAAAGATGCTCAAAGAACTAAAGATGTGAAGAAATTCAAGAAAACAATGTATTAGCAAAGTGGAAATGCCAATAATGAGACAAAAAACCCACAAAAACAAAACTAAAATGAAAGAAGAAAGAAATGCTGGACTTAAAAAGTACAATAACCAAAAAGAAATTTACTAGACAGGACAATGGACATTACTGAACCTGAGGAATACAAAGGAAATAAGATTAAAGAAAGTCACCAGTGCATAAGGGACCTGGGACACCATCAAGTACATCAACATACACATTGTGGGCATCCCAGAGGAGAAGAAAGAGAGAAAGGTGCAGAGAATATTAGAAAAAATAATGACTGAACACTCCCCAAGTTTGAAAAAAGACATGAATATAAATAACCAGGAAGTTCAACAAAATACAACTAAGGTGAACTCCCCTCTCCCAAGTTCACAAGCAATTTTAAAAACCAGTAGCCCACCTTCACAATGAAAATGAAAACCAGCAGCTTAGATGCCTCTGAA
>NW_017732739.1:127249-152743 GCF_001890085.2 Hipposideros armiger
AGGGAGGGGGGGGAAGGCTGGACCACCTGAAAAATGCAGTTTCTATATAACTGTCACTTTGTGACCTGTCTGGCACTTCCCTAAACATCACACTCACGAGTCTTGTCTTTATTGTACCTGACTTAAAATTCACTCTGTGGAAATAGTGTTTTCCCTGGTGGGTGTTTGTTGGAAAACATCAGAAGCCACTAGTTGACATTGCAGCTGCCTGAGTGGGTGATAACAATTGAAGAAAACAATGAGCTGAACGAGAACCTGAAAATGAAAAGGTGGAGAATGAGATGCCCACAGTGGGCCTTGGAAAGACACAGAATATTCCTGGAAATCTCGACAGCCACACTCTCTCAGTGGGCTTTGCACATGGCCAGGGCTGGGCCTGATACAGGCTCTCACCTCCGGCTGGGCTTGCGGCTCTGTGCAAGGAGGAAGGGCAAGCTATGGCAGCATCGTGAGCGACGCGCCTGAGAGTGAAAGCTGCGCCCCACGGGCACATGGAGCCCGCCATCCAGAGCTCGCTGCAGGCCTTCAGCTGTTCATCAGCTGAACACTAGGCTAACTGATGGAGACTTCAGTGACTACAGATGATGAGCTTCTATTACAGAACCGGTTAAAACAGGGAGCATTAAGAGGAACAACATCCATCAGCAACAACCACAGACCCTGCGGCCAAAGGATATGAGGCCAGGAGTTGCCACATCACACGAAAAGCTCAGCTTTCAAAAAACTATGAGATATACAAGAAATATAGTCCATACACAGGGAAGAATTAGTACAAACCATCATCCAAAACCCAAGCACCTGACTTATTAAACAAAAACATTTAAATTATATATTTGAAATATTTTTAAATAACTGAAGGAAAACTTTTTTTAAAGAATTCAAATATGAGAGTGACGTCTCTTCAAACACAGAATATCAATACAGGTACAAATTATAAAAAGAAAGAAGCAGAAGAAATATTTGAAGTAATAATGACTGAGAGTTATCCAAAATAAGTGACAGACACTAAGTCACACATCTAGGAATCTCAGAGAACACCTAGCAGGATAAAAAAACTCCCAAAAAAACATCTAGGCATATCACACAAAACTACAGAAAATCAAAGAAAGAGAATGAATGTCGAAAGAAGCCAGGTGAACAAAACACATTATATAGAAAGGGTCAGATATATGAATTACATCAGATTTCTCTTCAGGCTTCAGGCAGCAGAAAGAAAGTGAAATAAAATATTTAAAGTGTCGAAACACAAAAATCACTAATCTCCAATTTTGAATTTAGTGAAATCATCCAGTAAACGTGGAGGAGAAATAGGAAACCAGATCCACATAAAGAAAAGGTGCACATTGGAGAAGGATAAACGAAGGTAACACGAAACCTCACGTTCACATGTTATTTTACAATGAAAGCAAGTTTTGGAGTAAATTCTGCCAAATACAAAGCACATACTATCAAGCAAATTAGAAAGCGTCACACAGCACAGAAAGCCTCGTCTCTGACCCAGGCTCCCCCAGCTATCACGTGGATGAAGGAACACGTCAGAGGCAATACTCTGGGGCCTGTGTCGGAGGACAGGCCAGTCTGAGGCCCACACTACTGCCTTTAGGTGATGTCCCCAGGGGGTGATTAAACCTCAGTCATGCATTGACTATGGATAACATTAATAAGTTCTTGCCCATATTTACTATTTTTAATATTCTAATATCTCCAATAACATTTATTTCAGATATTACTTGTGGTAGTGAAAATTATTTTTTGTTTTGTTTTATAGTGGACTGTAAATACTGAATGCAAGTCTGATGTGGCTGATCTCAGATTAGAGGATTTCAAAACCTTGGTCAAATATCATTTGGAGTAGATAAAACTTGAACCCACACATCCCATTGTTTGCAATATAGTGTTCAGTCATAATTACTTCACAGACTGTAAAGGCATGGGGAATTTGGAATGGGTCAGGGTGATAGGTGAGCCCAAAAGGGAAGTCACCAAAGGCAAACCAAATGGTGATGGCCATGGTGGGCTCTGGAGTGATGAGATGACATCTCTTACTGTTATTGCTAACCAGTGTTCAATATGGCCATCTGTCCTGCTGGCACCATGTCCAAAACTGGCCCTAAGGATCTTATTGTCATTCCATGGGGTGTCATCACTAAGCAAGGACATGTTATCAGCAGTCTCATCTACCCTCTGGTTGTCTCTGGTGCCCATAAAAGTTGTGTGACCTCATGTATTCACCTGTCCAGGCCGAATGACAAGGAGGGCGATGCTAACCAGGGATCTTATTGTAGGATACTGGGTCTTGTTTCCAAAAGGAAAGATCATGATTTGGGAGTGGGTCAGATAGAGTATTTGAACGGAGTCTTCGTTTATTTTCTTCCCTAAGTGGTATTTGCAGATAACTAAACTGGAATTCAAACACTAACTTTTGTAATTACTTAGCAAATGGTAAATGAAACAAAGCATTTTCAAAATAAAATTGGTAATAAAAGCAAATCAGTATTAAAAAGGATTGTTTTTGGGGGTCTTCCATGTTTTATTCAATTATAAACCTATTCTCCCACTCAAACAGTGGGACACAATTAAAAAATTATTTAAAATTTATTTTAAATTATTTTTTTTTAAAGTTCATTCTTCAAATAATATTTAGATGCATTTATAAAAATCACATACCTAGTGGATGAATTGTGTTATATTATTTCCATATAATATTTGTTATGGTTGAACATTAAACTTAATATCAAATATATAAATAAAATTAAATGTTACAATGCTATTGCATCTTCATTTGCAATAATGTAAATTTTACTTATTGGTATAAAATTATGTTTTAAACTTATGATTCAAAATTTCTGAGGAAAAAAATTATGAAAGTAATTTTTCTGGAAATTATTGAAATTTTATAGAAAATTGTCTACCTTGTGTTCTAAAATTTCAGATTGCTTTGCTTTTAAGTAAACTATATTTATTATTTAATATAACAATGAATTAAAATCTGGTTTAAATGTTTCAAAATCTAAAAATTGCATATTCTTGTAGCAATGGGGGAGTTATTTTTATTTTAATAAAATAGAAACGCAATTCTTACTTGATACTATAAACCTTAGGAATACACAACACACCCACAGACACACAATGACAGGGAGAAAAAGATAAAGATAAAGAGAGACAGATATAGTTTCTGAGATACAAAGTTTTAAGAAAGATTTTAGCACAAAGGTAAATAGAATGGCAATATAACTCTTACTGCTATTATAGGATGTTTTAAGTAGTCATCACTCCTGCTGCAACAACTAAAAAACACATTTTACAAAAAGGGATCTTAAGAAATATGTGATAGCTAAGGAAGCCAAGAGGACTAGAAAAAAGATAATTCCAGGTAAAACATATATAAATACATTTATATTCTTTCTAGATAAACTGAAATCACTGGAAACTTTTTTTTTTTCAAAAAATGTCTTGAATCAGGAAGAGACTAAGATTCAAGCTTGTCAAAGACAGGAGATCACCAAGGACAGCAGCAGGAGGCCATCTGGATGGACACAGCAGATTGAAATTAGAGGCACTGCAAATGCACGCCTTTGTTTTCTTTATGGCATATTTAACGGGTACCTAGGCATAGGGGAACTGGAGGATGGAATGAAGAGAAAGATTAAATCATGTATAGCCTCAAGGTGCATAGGAAACAAAGTCTCAACAAAGAGACTCAACTTCAAGATATTGGAAACCAAAAGTGGGCTGAGACTTATTAAAGTTGAAATCCAACCTGATTATAACAAAATAGTGTATATCTGTATTGAATTGATCAGTCTCTCCTTCAATCTGCCTAACGAAAGAATGAGAAAAATCATATCTATGGAAAAATAACATTGATTTTCTACTCTACAGTCTATTTTAAAATAACATCAAACTGAAAACAATGATAAGAAATGCAAAAATATGGGAAAAAGTAACATATAACCAAGCAAAAAACAAGTAATAAAAGACTTCATTGCTATGTAGTATTTCAATATTTTCCATATACCATATTTTATTTATGCATTCTAATTTAAGAGACATTAGGTTATTTCTAGTTTTTTTCAACTATGAATAAGATGTTTTAATATCCTGTAACATCTCTTTTTGTGGGAAAATGTTTTCACTTTCCTTGATTAAATATCAAGGTGTGGAATTACTGTTCAAACCTTTTCACATGTTCTGCTTTAATTGGTATTACCAAACTTTATTTCCAAAACAGTTGTATCATATTACCTTCCTACCAACAGTGAATGAAGTTCCAGCGGTTCCCCATTTTTGCTAATAGCTGTCTTTTTTCCATTTTAGCTATTCTAGTAGGTATGTAGGGATTTCTCACTATAGTTTTAAGTTGTATTTCCCTGATGAATTATAAGATTGAGCGCCTTCTTATGTATTTATTGTCAATTTGGATATCTTCTATTGTGAAGGGCCTTCCCAAATCTTACTGAAAAGGCTTGACTTTCTATCTGCTTTCAGGTCTTCACACCTTTTTTAATGACTTTTTTTCAGTTACAGTTGACATTCAATATTATACTTGTTTCAGGTATACAGCAAGTGATCAGACATTTACATATTTATGCAGTGATCCCCTAGTTAGCACCCACCTGGCACTATGCATAGTTGTTGCAACGTTATTGACGTTTTCCTCTAGGCTGTACTTCTCTTCCTACCTTTACGGTAGGTCAGGTGATCATGTTAAGTGTGTGACTTTGTCTGATATTCCATCCATTTCCCAGTTCTACTCTTCTGTTTGCTATGTTACTCTCTCTCTCTTTTTCTTTTTAATTAAAATTTATTGGGGTGACAATGGTTAGTAAAATTACATAGGTTTCAAGTGTACAATTCTATAACACATTAGGTATATATCACATTGTGTGTTCACCACCCAGAGTCAGTTCTCCTTCCGTCACCATATATTTGACTCCATTTAAACTCGTCTACCACCACCCTCTCCTCTTACTCTCTGGTAACCACTAAACTATTGTCTATATCTATGAGTTTTTGTTTCTTTGTTTGTCTTGTTCCTTTGCTGCTTTCAGTTTTATATCCCACATATCAGTGACATCATATGGTTCTTGACTTTTCCTGTCTGACTTATTTCTCTTAGCATAATAATTTCAAGATCTACCCATGTTGTCACAAATGGCACTATTTCATCCACTCTTATGGTAGAGTAGTATTCCATTGTGTATATATACTACAACTTCCTTATCCAGTCATCTATCGAAGGCCACTGTGGTTATTTCCATGTCTTGGCCACCATAAATAAAACTGCAATGAACATTGGAGCACATATATCCTTACAGATAAACGTTTACAGATATTTTGAGTATATACCCAGGAGAGGGATTGCTGGGTCATATGCTAATTCTCCAACCCAATGGGAGAAGATATTTGCAAACAATGCCTCTGATAAAGGGCTAATATCCAAAAAATATAGGGAATTCATACAACTTAACAACAAAAAAACAAACACTGCAATTAAAAAATGGGCAGAGAACCTGAACAGACATTTCTCCAAAGAGGATATACAGATGGCCAACAGACATATGAAAAGATACCCAACCTCACTAATCATCAGAGAAATGCAAATAAAAACCACAATGAGATACCACCTCCCACCAGTTAGAATGGCTATAATCAACAAGACAAATCATAACAAGTGTTGGAGAGGCTGTGGAGAAAAAGGAACCCTCATACACTGTTGGTGGGAATGCAGATTGGTGCAGCCACTATGGAAGGCAGTGTGGAGGATCCTTAAAAAGTTATGTTACTCTCTGAATGACATTAGCTGGATAAGTCTTCATTTCTAGCAGTGTAAGACCTCTAACTTTCTTCTTTTTATTTTGAACCTTTAATTAAAAAAAAAAATTGGAATCAGTTTGTCAATCCCCATACTCTCTGAATAATTCTGCTGGACTTTTGTTTGGATTACTTTGAAACTACAGATCATTCTGGGACTAATTGCATTGTTACAACCCTGAACCATCAGTGCATAACAATGGTATATTGCTTCATATACTTAAATGTTCTTCAATCAGTCTCAGTAATGTTTTGTAAATTTCAGAGTAAAGTTATGTACATCTTTTGTTGATTCACTATGACACTGTACATTTTTCTAAGGCTGTGAATGGTATTGATTTGTTTTTAATTTTATTACATATATTTATTTAAATTTTTGTATTTTATTATTTTTAAAATTATTTGCTTAATGCTACTATATAGAACTAAAATTGATTTTTACATTGAACCTGTATCCAGTGACATTGTTAAATTCATACATGAATTATCATAATTTATTTGCAGATTCTTTTGATTTCTATTTACACAAATATTTCATATACATATAATAACAGTTTTCTTTTTTTGCCTTCCTATATCTTACCATATTGTGATTGTCTTCAATTCTGGATTTAATTTGTTTTCAGCCAGCAGGAATTTGATGCGTTGAGTCTGAGTTTTAAACTTTGTGGATGCTGGTCTATTTTTAGTTGGCCCTTTCTACCAGAAAAAAGCCATTCAGAGGTCTCAGCAAAAAGCTTATGTTGTTTACAAGACTCCTCTTCTTTCAATGGCTCTAAACTCCAATTTCTGTTTCCCAGTTCTGTGAGAATGCCAACAGCTCTGCTTAGATTCATAACTTCTTTGCGGCAGCATTCTCCTTGGTTTTTCAGCTTCTGACCCTTGAGCATCTAGGATTTGGCTTCAGGGTAAAAGCGTTGGGGAACACAGGTTTTGTGTGTGTTGTGGGGTGAGGGGTGGCGGTTCACCTTCAGTAAGAAAGAGAGTACTCTAATAGGAAGAAATCGGAGAAGGTGCTTGTGCAAGCAGGCACAATAAGCTTGTGCTGTATTGGTGAAGAACTAGATGGTTCTACTGAGGACTATGTCCTCAATAAAGAAAGGTCAGCCATCAGGTAAGAGAGGGTGGCTGAAGAAATGTACAGCAGATTAAGTGAGGGTTCAAGAGCATTTGAACAGAAAGGAGGTTGAGAGCTAATAACCTTTTAAAGTCAGAAAGTGCACTTAGTAGAAAAGGCTGGTGAGTTGCCAGGCAAGCTCCATAATTTTTCTGGAAGGCAATTTTCTCACCTGTTATTCATCCAGCTCATCTTACAGGATGGATGTAGGCTCTCAAGAAATAATAACTATAAAATGTCTTTACAAGTAAGGAAGCAGTATAAAAATATTAAGATACCGATAGAAATAATGATTAGTAATGAGGAAATGGTTTTGGGAAACATCATGGAAAGTAGAGGAGGGAGTAACACCTAAGTCCTTGCGGTTGGCCTTGGGGCCAATAGGAAGACCTGATTCTAACACCTGTCTACAGTGAGGAGGAAGGAGAGGTGGGGATGCTCGCTGAGGGGGTCAAATCAGAGAGCCCCACTTGTGTACCCGGAAAGGACTTGCAAACCCCAAACACTTAGGTGCAATTTCAGGAGACTGCTATTCCTTCTTGTTTTGTAATTAGAGCATCTGAACATTGTGCATCTCTGAAGCAAAGACAAGATGAAAAAACAAGAGTTAGGATTCATTATTGCTATTATTGTTATTGTACATTTTAATAAGTGCAGACTCTCAACCTACTGTCCCCTAAGGGGCTCTGCAATCACTAGGCATTCAGCCAAACAAGCATGTTTTATTCATGAGGCTGCTTTGTTTACTTTAAAGATATGTAAGAGTGGTTTCAACTGCATCCTGCAGCCTACCTCCGTTTAGCACCTGTGAGCATCAATTCTGTTTGGGTAACGAACACTTCCATCTCGAAGGCTCACGACACATGTCTCCACCTCACTTAGCAGGCTTCCTTGATTCCTGCACGTTCTCTATGTGTGTCCTTACTGCAGTGTGTCATAATAAAAAATCTTAACAACCAGTACAGTCATGGTGACTGTTGAATGTAACCTTGCATGGTTTTCCCTCTACGTAACTCTACTGCTGTCTAAATGGGGGAAGGCCTGTCTCTTCAAGAGGTTCACTGCTTCTTGAGGACAGGACCAGTAGCTGGAGCCAACAAAGGGTTAAGGCTTTTCTGAAAGTTACTAGTTGTGTCCCAGGTACCCAGGCACCAGGGTTAGTTAGTGCTTCCAATAGCGTACAAGGTTGATAAAGGTTTGGTGGACTGAAAGATGGTTCAGTCCATGGTAATGGATGAACAAGCATTTGCTTAGACAGTATTCCTTGAGCACCCACAATCCACAGTGTTTCTTTGAAGCTTCTATTAAATCAATGGAGTAGAAAGTATGGTTTCTCCCCACCAGTAAGTTTTAATTAGTTGAAGAGCCAAACCGTATACACATAACTCAGTTGTAATGACTAACTCACAGTGTACAGAATGTAATAGCTTGCAAAACCTCCAACCACACAGGAGACTCAGAAGGCAGGTTAGAGGAGGTCCTACAAGCTTCACTGTAAGGACATCTAGAGCCTGAGTTTCGGAGCTGTCTGAGCCGTAAATGGCTGAGGATGGCTTGAGTTCCATGTAAACGATGCCCTTCCCAGACGTGTGTGACATGGAGGCCATGTCAGGGCATGTCCAAAGCAGCACAGCAAAGACCCAGTTGTGGGACTGAGCCCGGTGTGACTCAGGAATCGTGATCTCACGGGCCTATGTGACGACCTCGTAAAACGAGTTTGCATGAACTCCTTAGAGGGTGCAGGCTGGGTAGAAACAGAAGCCGGAGAGCAGACTCCAACCCAGAGTGGTGTCTGCCTGAGCTTACCCTCAGGATAGCACGGCGTCCTCTTGCAGCCCAGGCCTCTGCCCGCTGACTCGACGGTGTGGGTGTGGGGTGTAGTAAATACACAACTGGGTAAGAAGATGGCGGGGTTGGGGGATGCAGGTGAGTAGGCGAGGGGAGCCACTGCTGGATCCAATCACAGAGCTGCCACTGTCAGGACGGTTGTAGTTCTGTTTATTGAAAGGCTTGTTTCATTTTAACCTTTGGCAAAGGAGCAAGTGGTTGAGTTTATGGTTTCTTACACAGGTCATGACACATTCATTTTTTAAGTTTTAAAAAGTCTCTTTAGGCCGGAGAAGTGGCTCAGTTGGTTAAGAGCTCGCTCAAGAGTTTGAGCTCTGAGCAACAGTGGTTCGATTCCCGGCCTAAGCTGAGCTGCTGCTGAGCTGCCAAAAAAAAAAAAAAAAAGTCTTTAACTTTCCCCTTAGTAGAGTTGTAATTTTATTCAAAGCTAAAAAAAATGAACCCTTATAGATAGATAGTTAGATAGATAGACAGATAGATAGATAGATGAGAAAGATGCAGTTGGCCTTTAAATTGGGCCTGAGCCTTTTGCCTTCCATAATTTGGCAAAACTCTAGCAACCCACTCTCAAACATTGGGCTCTTTCCTTGTTTTAGCCCAGTGGAAGCTCTTATATTCCTTCATAAGGCTTATTCAGAATTAAACAGCACTCTATGCAAGTTCCCTACAGAAAGCTACAGAGTGGTGCAGGCACCCCATGTGTCTGGGCTCCCGCCAAGAGCCAGCAATTTAATGAAAACAAGCCAGACACATCATGGGGGAGATTTTAATATGTGAGTGCAGCACACTAAAATGTGGCCAGCCGGCTCCTATCACTCCCATGAATAAGAACACAGTGGGTCTAACATTCTAAATGCACTTAATTTAAAAAGCACTCCTCATTCACATGCCAATCAGATTTTGTACTATTGGTTAATCTTTTTTTTCTTTTCTTGAACCCAAGTCGATGGGTCAGAGACAAATAGGCTTCCTGGGCTTATATTGAAAAAAAGAAAAGAGAATTCTTGCAAACAGCAATGAAATATTATATTTCTACTGTAAGAAATTTAACAGTATTCAGATAACTATATTTAAATGAGACCAGCAATGAAGCATCAAATATTTAGTTTCCTGATACTGCAGTGCTCACTCTCTTTTATTGTTTGCTAACATCCTGCTAGAAGTTGTTGCATTCAGATGAGCAGTTCATCCCCTTTAGATTTGCTGGCTGTTTACTTCAATAAATTGTGATAATTATGTAAGTAGCTCAGCAGCTCCCCCACATTTGCTGTTTCCCTCCTACCTATGTGTGTTGTTTACTTCCGGGACTCTCTGAAGTTCTGCTGCAGGATGAATAAGTGGAATAATTAATCCCTTTGTCCACTACACAGTGGGGACAGCTGGGGGATGCCCGCGACTTAGTCATTGCCAATTCCAGAGATCAATTTAAAATACGGTTCACTCTTGACTCTGTTACATTTTTATTTTTTTTAACCTGTAGATTTTGTATTTGAAGTCATTGCTGAAGAAATTTTCAGTCAAGGACATTAAATTACTAATCAAAAATAAAATATGTAATATCAGGTTATATATATATATATATAATATTTTATAAGCTATGTAATATCTTATAATATGATTATGTAAAATAGGGAGCTGATACAGGTTTGAGACTGAGAGAAAAACAAGAAGACACTATTGGAATTTTTCTTGAGGAGGTGATGACAAAAGTAAATAAATTTTTTAATCAAAATGGATGACAACATTTCCTTTCTGTCTCCATCTCTCTCTCTATCTCTCTCTCCCTCCCTCTCCCTCCTTCTCTCTCTCTCTCTCTCTCTCTCTCACTCATTCCTACTCCCCCTGAGTAGAAATAGCTATTACAGAAAGATGGCCAGACACATGCAAGGGAGTGAGCAGCCCCAGCTGATGCAAAACCACAGATAAAGAGGCAGAAAGACACGTCCTTCAAATGAGATGACAGTCTCAATAGATAGAAATGATTTCCTCGTGATGAGAGAGCAGCAGGTCCTTAGCATATGTGTCCTGGCAGTAAGATAATAGTAAGATTGAATTATAAAATCTACTAAAGAAATTAGTAAGAAAGATGCATATAGATTTATCAGGATTTCCCCCAAATCTAAAAAGTCAAACTAAGGACCTACCAAGTGGTAGAAATTAAATTGAAATAGGTCATAGATCTTAATAAAAAGAACTTTGAAACAATGAAAATTGTCTTAAAAATATACTTTACTGCCTCAGTAAGTAACTTGCTTTTCATGACCTGAGTTGTTCAAACATAATTTACCATAATTTCCTGGGTTAATTTCAGGACAGACTCAAAAGTTTGCTATATGATTACACATGATTACCTAAAAGTTGTATTTTAACACTTAATCCATGGTTCTAAACTTTCTTTACTTTTAAACCTATTTCTTTAGCTGATATGATAAACAGTATATTTGCTAGTTTTACAAGAAAGATGCAAGTATGGTCTCTGATTTCACTTCAATGAAAAGTGCATTTAGACACATAATTGCTGAAAATGCAGATATGACAATTTTCTCAGTATTTACAAAGTTGAGCAGATAATATTAACATATTTTTAAATAGCTGAAGTGATTGTATTCTGGTATGAGGATAAAAATAGGGGAAAGGGGGTCTAAAATCAAGACATGATCAAGACAGGAAAAATAAATAAATGAGGCAATACAATGAAAAAAGGACACAAAAATGCAATGACTGTTTATCTCATTTCTATTTTACATTAATTTAATTATGATTTCCATGTAGGCAATCTTAAACCTCCTAACGTAAAAAAAGAGGGAAAGAAAAAATGATTCACAGGCTGCTGTAGCTTCATTTCCGTTCTGTTACATATATTGTTTTATTTTTATTGAGGGTTTCTTTTTGACTCATGGCTTATATAGAAGTATTGTTTAAATTCCAAGTGTTTGAAGATTTACATGTTATCTTTCTATTATTGATTTCTAGTCTTATTCCATTATAGTCAGAGACTATACTGGGTGTGACTTAATTCCTTTTAAATGTGTTGAGGTTTGTTTTATAAACCAGAATATGATTCATCTTGGTAAATGTCCCATAGATACTTGAAAAGAACGCGTTTTCTGCTGTTGTTGGGTGGAGTGTTCTATAAAAGTAACTAATGTCCTGTTGATTGATGGTTATTCAGACTATTGAAAAGCTCCTCTTTAGGTCTTTTGTTAGGCTTTATACCTTTAAACAGATTTTAGATAATACCTATTATTTAACTTTTATTTTTTAAAAATGCATTCTGTCTGTAAGTCTGATATAGTCTTAATCACAGTGTAAATTCCCACACAGGTTTCCCTCAGAATACTGTTTCAAAGGATTTTGATACTTGCTAAAAAGATTTCATTATAAAATGGTAAAATAAATGTGGGATTGGGCAATGTTGACACATTGCTTTACTACAGTAACTTTTCAGCACCATTTGTATTATATTAACATTAACACGAAGAACTCCACCAATGGCTGTCTGCTTTCTTTCGTGGTAGTCATAGTAAGGTGACACACTCCCTTCAGAAGGGTGGCTACTCCCTTATGTCCTGTCTAATGGGTACTTAGAAGTGGCATCCACGGGCAGGCTTCTTGATGTTTTATGGGGTGGGGGGCTGGGAAGGGGCTCTGGAAAGGCAAACAGGTGATGATGATGTCTATGCAGGTGCAGGACGCCATGAACCTCTGCCCATCACTGCTCCTTGATGAGAAAAGCTGACCGCACTAATTACAAAGCCACAACTTCATGATGGCATCCTCCTGTCTTGCCGTCCTCCTGTCTTGCCATCCAGAGGGCTTTCCTTCCTCAGATAATTCGCAGTAGGCCAAGAGCCAAACAGCCAGTTGAATGTTCCTTTCCTTCCTTTTTTGTTTTTTCTTCAAGTCTGAGAATCAGGAGCCAGGGAAGGGAATAAAGACACCACTGGGGCCTCGCTCGAGGACTGTGAGGGTGGCAGCTGCTCTCCATAGAACTCTACTGTGCAAAGGTTCCTGCATGGTGAATGCATCTGATACATCGCACAATGTATTGTCAGCAACTGCCACAGAAGTTCCTCATAGCAAACTATCTCCAAAACTGAATGATGGATGTACATAAAGGTGCTTCTCATTCATGAATACCCAGACAAGTGTCATTTGGGTGATCTAGGATGTGATGGGATGGCTAGGCCTACTTCAGGTTGTCAGTTTCCTATGAGTGTTTCGAGGTGTAACAGGCTCAGATGTTCTATCCTGCTGTTTGTGATGGGTCCAGGTTCAAGCTGCATCAGCTCCCCGGAGGTACGTCTTCCCATTTTAAAACACTGAACCACAGAGCAAAGCCACCCTGCACGGCATCGTACACCACATCCACGAACATTCCATTGGCCACAGCAAGTGACATAGAGGTTAGGAAGCAACCTCTGCTGTCACTGACGAGGGTGTGAATATCTGAAGAGCAATAACCTAAACTATTACATAAACCGGGAGCTTCCCCTTCTCTGACCAATACACTTCTAATCTAATGTTTTTATCCGATAAAAGCAACTTATCTAAGGGGGGCCAGAGGGAAGGAGATGTTAGAGCTCAATAGAGAGAGAGAGGGAATCACATAAAGTTTCCTCAAGATGAATACTGAATCAAAGCAAAGTCAACAAATTCAAGATAAGTAATAAATAAGAACAATAGTTGGGCAGAGAATTAGGGCAAGGATAATACTCTTCCAAGATAAGTAGACAGGAGACAGTGGCTTATCTGTTTTTCTTTTATTAAGTTGACTACATTAGCTTAGTCAACAATAGGAAAGCAAACAACACAGAAATAGAAACGCCTCTTATGTAAAACTCATGTGTGCCTATATTTTTCTCCCCTGGAATGCAATTTGACTTACTTAATTTTTTTTTACTGCTGTTAACTTTTATTTCTTAAACTGAAATTTGTGCTTTTTGTGTTCAGTATTAGATTGGATTTACTGCCTGAGGAAAAATAGATTATAAAAGAAACACATAGGTTGTAACATTTTTAAATTGTGGAAAGCAGTTATTGTTTTCCATAAAAAGTAATATACAGATTGATCAGGTAGATGACTAAGCCCATGAATCTACAAGTCTCTCCCACAGATCCTCCGTAGATATGGGTAGCGGAGCAGCTTTGGAAAGAAAATCCAAAGCAACAAGGGAAAATAAAGTGCCATTAGTGGACCCAAAATTATAAGTACTATCTGAACGGTAAAAGGCAGGTGAAAATGCTGCAGGAGATAACTACAGAAAAAGAGGAGCAGCTACTAAGTGGGACCAGTGGGAACAGCAGGGTTCCCCTGATAGGATCCAGTCAAGGCACAGGTGGACTTACAGGTTTGAAAAAAGATCCAGAAGTTGTTCCCATAGTCACTGTCTTCTTTCCAACATTCCTAGCCCCCTACGAGGACCACTATTTTAATATAGACATACAAAGAAAGACTTGATATGTAGTAGTAGAAGGAGACAAAATTGCATTATTCCTTTCCTCTTTTACTACGCAACAAACAAACAAATGAAAACCTCTCAAGTGTACTAATTCCCTACAGGAACTTTATCAACTAACTTAATTCAAGATCACGTAACATATTTTTTTTCTTTCCCAAATGAAACTGCATAAACCATCAATAAACAAAAGGTGTCTAGATAATCTCTAAATACTTAGAAACTGCCATTTAATTTTAAATAACTCAGGCATCAAATAAGAAATTACAAAGAAAAGTTTCAAAAATATGAATGAAAGTGAAACAATCTCACAAATATTAGGAATGAAAGAGGGGATAATATGCCAGATGCTACAGAAATTTAAAGGATGGCATGGGAAAATTGTGAACAACCTCATGTGAACAAATTGGATACATACTTGAAATTGACAAACTTTTTGAGAGACAAACTTCTACATCCTACTAAAAAACAATTTATATATGGAGAGATAACAAGAATATCCCATACCTATTAAAAATTGAAATTATAGTTAAAAACTTTTCTATGGGGTAAATTCAATGAGAAGGTGGCTCACTGGTAAATTATAATAAACATTTAAGAAACAAATAATAAAAATCATAAACAAAATTTTTAAGAAAAATGAGAGGAAGAAACAAATTACAGGTCAGATTTTAGCAAAATTAAGGACATTATAAGTAAGAAAAAAGAACTACAGACCAATGTCTCTAAAAAATTATCAAAAAATACCCTACATATAACTTTAGTAAACAGAATCCAGCAGTATTATGACCATGTCGAGACTTCAGCAGAAATGCAAGGTTGGTTCAAAATTTAAAAACAAATCAATGGGATTTCCAATTCCTCTTCAAAAACGGTTAGCACTCTGTCAAAACAAGCAAAAAGCTGAACAGACTGAAAAATCAGTAGCTTCCCAGTTCCATAAAGTTGGAAAGGATACAGGATAAACTGCTGCCCCAAGATTGAAGGGGCAGACAGGTAAACACAGGTTGTTGAGTTTTCTGGAGCCAAGACTCAGCAGTGACGACGGCTGTGGGAACCAGAGCAGGGGTGGGGAGCCTGAGCTGTAATTGATAAATTGCTGGAGGCTCAGTGAGAACAACTCTGAGAGTTAACAATCTCAGGGGAACCCAGTCATATGGGAGCCCCCACAACATTGTGAGGTTTACCTCCAGAAGCTTGACCAACTTTTATAGTAAGTACCTGAGAACAATCTCCTCCAGCTTCTAGCAGGGGAAGTGCAAAAGGACCCACTTGAAACATGCCAGAGCATTCTCTTCTTAACAAGGCCTGACCTCAGTCAACCAGAGCATAACTGCTGGGGTATTATTGGAGCCTAACTAATCTGGGCCAGACAAATCCTCAGCTCCAGTCTACTGTAGCCATATTGTCCTAGCTAAGAGGAAACTGAAAACTGAGACACACTGTGAAGTTCAGAGTGCAGGGGCCCAGGAACACTGAAAATCTAAGACCTAATCATAGGACTATATAGCATGACCCCCCCCCACACACACAAACACCTTCCCACTACATTCACTAACGGCCTTTGTGAGGCAGTTCCTTCTACCCAGCACATCATGTCCAGCTCTGAAGAAAACATTACAAGACATGCCAACAGGCAAAACACACAATGGGAAGAGACAGAGCAAGTAAACATCAGAACCATGCATGGAAGTGGTGGTAAAATGATCAGACTGGAGATTTAAAACTAGGCTTATGATTAATTTGTTAAAAGATCTGATGGATAAAGTAGGCAGCATGAAAGAACAGATGGGAAATGTAAGCAGAGGGAAGGAAAGCCTAGGAAAGAACAAAGAAAAAGCATTGAAGATAAAAACACCATAACAGGAATGACGAATGCTTTTGGTGGGCTTACTAGTAGACTGACTCGGCTGAAGAAAGAACCTCTGAGCCACAGCGTGTAATCCTCAAAGACTGAAGAGCTAAAAGAACAAATACTGACAAAAATAAAATCAGAACAGAATACGCAGGACTGTGGGGCAACTACAGTTGGTGTAACTTATGCATAATTAGAATACAGGAAAAGAAAAAAGAGAGAAAGGAAGAGAAGAAATTTTGAAAAAATAATGACTGAGAATTTCTCCAAATTAATGACAGACATCCAACCACAGATTCAGGAAGCTCAGAGAATACCAAGCAGCATAAACACCAAAATAACAACAACAACCAAACAACCAAACAAATAAACCCCCCTTACATATAAGCATGTTATTCCCAAACTACAGAAAGTAAAAAAAAAAAAAAGCAAATATTGAAAAAAACAAGAGCAATGATAAATAAGACTTATATCTGCCTCTTCCTCAAAAACCATGCAAACAAGAAGAGAGTGGAGTAAAATATTTATGGTGTTGAGAGAAATAAACCCCACCAACTAGAATTTTACACTATGCAAAATTATCTTTCAAAAATGAAGAAGAAATAAAGACTTTCTCAAACACGAATTGAAGCAATTTTTTGCAAATAGACCTGCTATGCAAGAAATGTTAAAAGATGTTCTTTAGAGGAAAAAAATAATAATATAGGCCAGAACCCTCATTCATTGCTGGTGGGAATGCGAAATGGTACAGCTGCTTTGAAGACAGTTTGGCAGCTTCTCCAGCAGTCTTGCTCCTTGGTGTTTACACAAAGGAGTTGAACATGTACATCCACAAAACTGCACGTGGACGTTTATAGCAGCTTTATTCCTAACTGCCCAAACATGGAAGCAACCAATATGTCCTTCAGTAGGTGAATGGATAAGTAAACTGTGGTATAGCCAGACAATGAAATATTATTCAGCACTAAAAAGAAATGAGCTACCAATTCATAAAAAGCCATGGAGGAAACTTAGGTATATATTACAAAGTGAAAGAAGCCAATCTGAAAAGGCTTCATACTGTGTGATTCCAACTGCATGACATTGTGGAAAAGGCAAAACTCTGGAGCTGGAGACAATATCACTGGTTGCCAGGGGTTCAGAGGAGGGATAAGTAGACGGAGCACACAGGGTTTGGGGCAGTGAATATACTCTGTGTGATGACATCATGATGGACATATGTCATTATACATTTGTCCAAACTCAGAATATACAAAACTAAGAGAAAACCTTAAGTAAATTAAGAAATTTGGATGATTACAGTTATAGTTTGAATGTTTGTTTTTCCTGCAAATTCATGTGCACAAGTCTTAGCCCTTAAAGGTGATAGTATTAGTAAATGGGCCTTTGGGAGGTCCTTAAGTTATAAGATTGAAGCCCTCACGAATGGGATTAGTGAGTTATAAGAGACTTCAGAGAGATCCCTAGACCCTCTGCCATGTGAGGATACAATGAAGGCTGGGACAAGGAGAGGGCTCCCACCCAGTAATGCTGGCACCCTCATCTTGAACTTCCAGCCTTCAGAACTATAAGAAATAAATTTCTGTTTATAAGCTACTCAGTCTGTGATACTCTGTTACAACAGCTTAAAGAGACCAAGACAATTATGACGTCAATGGAGGTTCGTCAATTGTAACAAATGTACCACATAGGGGGGGCATATTGATAATGGGGGGATGTGAATGTGAGGGGGCAGGGTATATGAGGAATCTTTCTATTGTCCTTTCAATTTTATTGGAAACCTAGAATGTATTTTTAAAATAGTCTTAAAAAACTAAACCAAATCTATGTAATTGATCTTATTAAGAGACTAAAAGAAGGTAGAAATGTAAGACCATCTCACTGTATTTAGATAAAACATTTGGCAAAATTCAACATTCATTTATGATGAAAATTGAGCTTAGAAGGAAGAGACGGGAACTTTCTCATGTTATAAGGAACATCTATTCACCAAACAGAAATGAAAACGAATATTGAGTCTATAGGTTATTCTGAAGTGAAAATGGAAATGGAATCTTAAAAATATGAGTTTTCTAATTAATGAACATAATTTTGCTGCTCATTTATTTTTCTCAATAATATTTTATGTTTTTCAGGACTTGAAGGTATTTTTTAAAATCATACATAAGTATTAAATATTTTTGATGCTATTATAGATTATTTTAAAAATATCATTTTCTAGTTGTTTGCTCTTAGTATACAGAATGCAACGGATTTTTGTGTTTTAATCTTATGCTTTGTAATCCAGATAAATTTAGTTACTGATTATTATACCTACTGTATTGATTCCTCAGAATTTTATGTAAAGTTATATATATGCATATATTTGTGTAGAAACATGTACATAAAGGGTTTTCTTTTTCCATCCTGAGCATTAGCCCTTTTATATTTTTTTCCTGTCTTATTAAATTAACTAGAATTTTATTACCATGTTAAATGAATATGGAAGAAGTAGGATTGGGTTTCCTAAATCACACCCAATCTGAGAGGAAAAACAATCATTAGGTCATCAGTAAGAATGATGTTAACTATTAGGATTTTCTTAATATTTGTTGACAGCTTGAGAGCGTTCTCTTTAATGACTATTTGTTGAGATTTTTTTTATCATGAATAGGTATCAAATTTTTTGACAAATGTGAATTTTTTTCTTTAATAATTAAAATCATATTTTTTCTGTTACTGTCTTAATCAGTGAATGATATAGAATAGTTTCCAATGGTTAAACAAGTACTGAATTTCTGAGATAAACCTCGCTTTGTCAAGATATAGTATCTTTTTACATAGTGTTAGATTCAATTTAATATTTTGTCAAGGATTTTCACATAATTTTGTTTTCCTGTAATATCTACCATGTTTGGAATTAATGTTATGTTGGCATCATAAAATATTTTAGTGTTTCTTTCTCTATTTTCTGAAAGATATTGTGTAAAATAGGTTTAACTCATCTTTTAAGTATTTGATAAAATTCAGTAAAGCCATTGAGTTCTCTTTGTGGTAAAGTTTTTAACATTCATTTTGCTTTGCATTGTTTGTTGGTTGGTTGGTTGGTTTTAGCAAGTGTATTCATTCTTAATGCCTGTCTATTTCACTACTGAATAATGTACAAAATTAGAAAATATAGTTTCCTTTCTCAGGAGTTTACAATTAAGATCTTTCATAAAAACCTAAATGGTCTATTAGCACTATTAAATTTTCTGTTTCATTTTGTGCCTATTTTACCAATTTGCGTTTTTCATATAAATTCCGTTATATCTATGTTGTTGAGTATGTTTGCATAAAATCAATAACAGTCTCTTTACTCTTTTGATGCATGTATTAAATCTTTTATTCTTAATATTTATATTTTAGGTGCCTCTTTTTTATCTTGTTAAGTCTAGTTTGGGGTTTATCAATTATACTGGTCTTTTCAGAGGACCAAATTTTGGCTGTGATCTTTTTGTCTCTTGTTTTTGTTTGTTTGTTTGTTTCTTATGTCTTTGGCTTCTGTCCTCATCTTCATTCATTTTTTTCTTTCTAATTACATTAAGTTTTTTGTGTTCTCCTCTTTCTAACTCCTTAGGGCAGAAATTTAGATCTTTGAATTTAGACATTTATTCTACTCAAATATGTGCATTTAATGGAGTGCATTTCCCTACAAGCACTCCTCTAGTTATATTCCACATTTATCATATGTTGTATTTTCATTTTAATTTAATTTGAAATATTTATTAGAGTCTTTCATGATTTCTTCTTTGACTCATATATTATTTGGAAGAGTGTCATTTAAATTTCAAATACTTCTTATTTTTGTTGATTTTGCAATTAATTGCATTTTAGTGAGAGAACATACTTCGTATGACAGAAATATATTAAAATTTATTGAGACATACTTTATGGCCAAGGATATACTCTATCTTGGTGAAAATACTATGTGTATTTGAAAACAATATATATTTTGCAGTTGCTGGGTAAACTGTTCTATAAACAACAATTATGTCAATGCAGATGATAGTATTTTTCAAATTATGTACACTTTTACTATTTATTTTGTCTAGTTTTCTATCAGTTTCTGAGAGAGCAAAATGATATACTTTTCACTGGAGGCCATTTGTACTCTATGACTATGTAATTATATTTAGTCACATCTTATTACATATTTTGTATCTCCTTAAATATATATAATCACATACATATATACATAACAGGTATAGTTAGTGTATCTAATTTAGGTAATATTCATGACATAATCATTAAAAATACTTTTGTTTAATTTTTATTGTAGTTATATAATTTTTTTGGAAAATACGGCCGATTACTCATGTGACCAGGGTTTACAACTAATTAGGTGATAGTCTCCTAAGTTCCAGGGTCTCTCTATGAAGAAAATGCTCAGCCTCTGTAAGATCAACAGAGCAAAATTCAAGCGATGATAACAAAAGACATTCTTTATGAATTTCTCTCTCAGGTGGATAAGTTCGCATATTTTTCATGAAGCACATTCTCCAGACTGAAGGTCTTTATTGTGGCTCATGTGTGGCCATATATGTTACTCAGGATTTTTTTTTCTTTTTTTATGTTTTAACAACTTAGGCCAGAACACTCTGGATCTATTTTATGTGAGTTGATAGTTGCTGCACAATTTAAAGTGTTATATTTTATTATTAATATATTCTAGTAAATAAATTTAATATTCTCCTTATGGCCACATAACATTGCACCTCCTTAAAATATTTATTTATACTGATTAATTAAATAACATAAAAATGAAAATTTAAGAGAGCATTTTGATGTATTTTATTTCTTCTTCTTTTGACAGTAGAGGTAAGAGGCTAGTTTGGAGATTCTGCATGCAATCCTCTTTGGGCTTAGCCTATTGTATCCTTGTTGTATATCAGCTGCATTCATTGTGTGTTCCTGGCAACGATGTAGCCCAGCAGAGTGTGGCCTCTGGGTATGAAGAAGCTATGCATTTGCCTTGCCAAAAACTGGTACCACTGGGATAGACAACCACTTAAATTATTGTATTATTTTTCACAAGGTGCCATATTCTGAAATCTCTCCCATTCATCAACCTAACAGCCCACCAGGAAGCTTCTGTAGTCTTTGTTGTCTGTCTGGGTCAGTCAGCTCTGGGGATCAGAGTGCCGATGACAAGGCCAAGGCTGTGGCTGTAATCCCTGCATGGGCCAGCTGGCTTCTCCGTGAAAGAAAGCCCCATACACCTTTAACCTTGCTCTCCGTAGCTGCACATTAAGGGTTATAAAGTTGATATGTCATGGGAATGTAGATGACACAGCACAATTCATCATTACTATTAAGGGAAAAAAATCAAGGTAAAACTCCCCTGACTAGGTATTTTCTTCATTCTGAAATGGGGAAGCATATACATTGATTTGAAGCTACATATGCTTGCATTTAAATGAATGCTTTATTTGTTTAACAAAATAGCTTCTTTGAATTTGGACTCTTGAAGGATATGTCTTCTTCAAATTTTTTCCCAGAACCATTTATTGAAGAGACTTCCTTTTTTGTTGAGTATTCTTGGCACCCTTATTAAATATGAGTTGACTATATAGGCCTGGGATTATTTATTGGCTCTGGATTCTGTTCCATTGTTTTATGCATCCATGTTTATGCCAGTACCATACTGTTTTCATTAGCACAGTTTTGCTATATAGTTTGAAATCAGGAAGTGTAATGCCTCCATCTTTGTTCTTATTTCTCAGGATTACTATGACTATTATGGGTATTTGTGGTTCCAAATGAATTTTTAAGGTTGTTTTATCTATGTTTATAAAAAGATGCCCCTGGAATTTTGATAGAGGTTACATTGAGTCATTAGAGTACTTTGAGTAGTATGCACACTTTAACAATATCAATTCTTCCAATCCATGAACATGGAATATCTTTCCATTTATTTGTCTTCTTCAATTATTTTCATCAATGTTTTATAGTTCTAATTATACAGATCCTTTCTCTCATTGGCTAAATTTATTCCTAAGTATTTTATACTACTTGATACTATAGTAAATGGTATTTTTTAAATTTATTTTTCAGATAATTCATTATTAGCGTATAGCAACATAACCAACTTTTTTCCTGTTGATTGCATCAAATAACTTCACTTAATTAATTACTATAACAGTTTTTTGGTGAAGTCTTTAGGATTTTCTATATATAATATCACATCATCTGCAAACAAAGACACTTTTACTTGTTATTTTCTGATTAGAGGCTATTTATGGTTTTTTTCTTGTCTGATTATCCTGGCTAGAACTTCCAGAGTTAGGTTGAATAGGAGTGGCGAGAGTGAGCATTATTGCCTTATTCCTAATTTTAGAGAAAAAGTTTCCAACCTTTCACCATTAAGTATGATGTTAGCTATAGGTTTGTCATATGTGGCCTTTATTACGTTGAGGGAACTGAAGCTGGAAACAACCTATGTTGCCATCTTGATGATATCACTCCCCAAAATTTGTTTTATCATTTGCTAAAGTTCACCAATATTTTCTCCATTGCATAAAAAAATCATTTTTTTCTTTCTGTATTTTAAAAAATTAAAATGGAATCTATTTTCATCTAGTCTTGCTTTTATGTTTCAACAATATATTTTAATTTCTTAAAAAATATGTATATATTATATATATTCTTGACCTATATTTATAGTATAGGGGAAAAAGGGTTAAAAAAATAGCTGTTTGTTTTGACAGTTTTCCTCAGGACATTTTCAACTCTGAAACTGAGGTCATAAAGATAAGTTAGAATGCGATTTTAAAAAGCCAGTAAGGTGGCAGCTGCAGCGTTTCATTTGTATGCTTTTTACTTTGTTTTTGCAGCACTGTAGCATAAATAGAACAGCACAGATTATTGAACCACCGATGGGGGCATCAGGAGAAGGGATCTCATCACAGTATATGGGAACTGTGTCTCCCTGTGTGCTTTTCTTAATGCCACTTTGACCTATTGGGTCCCTTTAAAAGAGAAAAATACGTCTGTTTTGTCCACTTTTCTTTGCATGTTCATGGCATTTTGACCTCTGCTGAGACCTACATCTGTCTTGGCTCCCAGTCAGTCTCTGTACTTGGTGATATAATTGTTAAGGGCACATAAAGAGTCATCCTTGGAAGGGTGACTGAGCTGGACATTTTTTTTTTATGAAAAAGCAGTGTATATCAATGCACTCAGAGGAAGAAAATAAATACTCCATGTGATCCTGTGGGGTGTAATATAGTTTTTATTGCCAGGCATTGGAAGTAATCACATTACTCATCTGTCACAGATATGAGTGAGTTACGAAGGTTTTCTCTATCAAATAGCTATAAAAGTTTTCTTTAGCACTATCCTACCCCCTCCCAATTTTTATTTATGACAGTTGTTATCTCCCGTTTGCTTTGGATTTCCTCTTTATTCTTCTCTGTTTAAAGTTAGTGAATAGTAGAAAGTATATGCTTTCCCCTGATAATGTGATAAAGAGTACGTAAGTAATTTGGAAGCCTGGGAGTGAGAAGTTGTTTCATACTGTAAGAGTTTGCATAGTAGGATGTAAGTACGCAAGAGAGAAACAAATCTTAAAAGCCACAGAGGTCGACCGAGTAGTGGTGTTTTTTGGAGGTTAAGACGTACATGAAGCCACTGTAAAAGCCAAACAAATTTCCAACTTCACTACCATTGATCCGCATCCCATGAAGGGTGTGATTGTGTTGGGTTGGGAGGGGTGTGGGGTCTGTGATGCATTATTGGCACATGGTTCTGAAGCCTCCCAAAATATGTATAGGCAGCAGAGAATGTTTAAAAGATAAAGATTGATAAAAGACAATGCTCTGATTCTACCAGTTATAGAAAATATGACAAAGTTAAACAGACTAAGAGCAGAGTGCCATAAATTCTGCTTCTGGCCATGTATCAGGGATTGTATTTAAACTGTCTTAAACAAGGAAGATACCATAAATATATATATTAAAAGCTGTTTTCCGATATTGGGGGTAAGCATCCTAAGGCAGCGATCCCTGAATGAAGGGAAATGAGTGAGGTGTGCCCGCGAGTTGACCCAGCTCACGCTCTGAAGAGATTTTCCAGGTTGCAGTGCAGGGAACAGGAGCCCAGGCAGGGCCTGAGTGCCCCCTGAGGTGAGGAAACAGAGAGGCTGCCCACAAAGCCAAGTACTAGAGAAGGACAGCTGCATAGAGAGCTGGAGTTGGGAGGAGTCTTCTTAGGCAGGCGCTGAGTGCTGAGCCGCGCTCAAGGCTGGGAAAAGACAATGAGACACAGGCAGGTAGACAAGGTCTCACACTGGGGTAAATGCAGGTGTGCTCTCATCAGGCAGAGCTAGAAAATGGCATATTAAGTAGAGTACTCAGAAGGGTATTGCACAGCACCCTGGTCAAATTAGCTCTTGGTTAGAGACTGCTCTGATCCCACCTAAGAATGTTTAAAAACAAGCCTAGAATGGTTCAGTTGATTTCAAGAAATGTAATGGAATCCTAGAACATAGCTCAAATATAGTAAAAGATACATGGGGGAAAATACCACCCAACAAGATAAAATTCCCAATGCCAGGCATCTGATGAAAAATCAGGCGTGCAGTAAAACAAGAAAAATGACCCAAAATACGGAGCATAATCAATCAATAGAAACTGACCATGAAACGACACAGGCAATGAATTAGTAGACAATAACTTTAAAGAGGCTATATTGAATATATTCTACATGTTGAAAAAAGGAGAGGAAATTATGAATATTTAAGGACAGATATGAAGTACATGAAATACTCAAATCAAAGCTGTACAAATGAATTATAATACCTCATGTGAAATATATTTTGTGTGGGATTAACAGCACATTATACATGGCGGAACAGAAACGGCAAATTAACTTAGGACATAGCAAAAACAAAACAAAAACACCCCAATAAAACCCTATCCAAAAGGACACACATTGTCCTTAATAAACAGAGAACTAGTAAGCTATGTACCATCAAAAGGCCCAAGATATCTATAATTGGAATCTTAGAAAACGGGGGTGCAGAAAAATGTGAATAAATATGGCCATGTTTCCCCCACATTCAGTGAAAACTATAAATACACAGACCCAGAAATGTCAATAAAACATAATCAGCAGAAATATGAAGAAAATTACAAAGCCAATCATAATCAAATTGTTTAAAGCCAGTGATAAAAAGTATTTTACAAAACCAGTTGAAAATGATACTATGTACAGAGGGAAAAGGCAAAGTAGTATGAGAAAGTTCTCGTCAGAAACACTGCAACTTAGAAGCCTGAGGACGAGCATATTTACAGCAATAACAGAAGAAAACATTTCAATACTATATGCAGTTATTTTTTCAAATACAGGTAAAATTAATTTTTTTGACATATAAAAGCTGA
>NW_017732739.1:154128-156848 GCF_001890085.2 Hipposideros armiger
AGTCAGGTTTCTTGCCAAAATGTTAAACGTGTTCAGCATTAAAAAAAAAAACAATTAATATAATCCATTATATTAACAGTCTAAAGAAAGCTACATGATTATATCAATAGAGAAAAAACATTTGACAGATTATCCCCATTCTTATTAATAAAACTTCCCAGTGGCCTTTGATTGCTCTTAGCCTAAAGAATAAATTCTGCCTAGTGTCTTGCAGCTCAGCCTGAACCGGCCCCGTGGACATCTTGGCGCAGTTCTCCCAGCTCATTACACCAGCCATGCCTGGTCTCCCCTCCCAGGGAGCTTGCTGAGCTCTTCTGTACCTCAGGTTACTCTCAGCCAACGTTGTCTATCCTTAAACTATTTAGAAAGAAATGAAGTGAAAAGTGACAGCATTCACCCTCACTAAAACTCTCAGTTTACCTCCTACAGGTGACTGACCACTGTTTTCATTTTCTTATGACTCTTTCTGGATAGGAAATGTATATATCATTGTAATATGAAATGCTATCCTAATACTATGATCATTCCACAAAGGAGAGTACTGTAGTTTAGTAACTATCACTTCTCTATGTATTAACAGACAAGAATGCCAGTCATAAAACAGGGAGTAAGTAGATGCTTAACCCACTTGGAAAATAATCTGTCTTTAACTATTTTTCTCCTTCTTTGGAGCAGAGATAAGAACTTTCCTATAAGTGACTGAGGGTCCTTAGGACTTTGATTAAATTGAGCTTTAAATCCTAGCTCTAGAAATGATATCATCCTCCCACACCCCTCAGAGAGCTAGCCTTCCCCGGATAATCAGCACCTCCGGGGCAGCAGAGGACGGTGGCTGGGACCTGACTAATGGTCATGGGGTCCGGACCTCTGATGGTATATAAAGGTAACCTCGACCTAAGTTATGTCTCAGCTCCTGAGCTCTAAGGGGCAACAACCCCCTGGCTACTTTCCCACGAAACCAGACAGGGGGCCGCTGGAAAAGACCTCAGAACTGTCCTCAAGACCTGAAGAGATGACTTATTACCCTCGCCTCACCTCTGACCAGTCAGCTCCCAGCACAGCCCCGNTGGAACAGACCTCAGAACTGTCCTCAAGACCTGAAGAGATGACTTATTACCCTCGCCTCACCTCTGACCAGTCAGCTCCCAGCACAGCCCCGAGACCCTAACCCACAGTGTCCTGTGATTTTTGCCCCATAGAACCTGTAACCTACATGCCCTCCAGGAGTTGGGTTTTGTAGAACATAAGCTCTCCGTCTCCAAATTGGTCAGCTCATTATTGAAGTCTTATTTCCTTTCCATATTTCAAGCTCCCTCTTGTGCATTTCTTTGGGCCAGTGCATACAGGCAGGAGGACTCAAGGGAAAACATTGGGGTTCCTGTAACATAAGAATGTTCGTTCCTTCAATACACAGAGGCAGTATTCTAAAAACATACTGGTGTGTAGTATAAATCCCTGCTATACGTTTTGTTAAACTGGTATAGAGTAATGTGACTTCTTTTGACCAACAATTTGAGCTGAAAATCAGAATTTTCTATTGTCACATCTCTAGTGACATCTGTGTTTCTTATGGGAAGCAGTTGATATAAAGCATAAAAGAGGCTTTGGTAGAGGTCACACCCTCTGCCATAGAACTTAGGTCAGCTTCAGGTGCCACCTACTCACCCCTGACCAGGCTAAAAACAGACCCTCCAAACCCCCATTCTTTGCCTCGTCAATTAGCTGAACTGTGTTCCCCCAATGATCAATGGAAACAAAATGCTTGTGAAACAAACTTTGGTTAAGATCCCCTTGAATTCCAGCCTGCTGTGCCAAAGATAGCATGCATCCCCTCCTTAGATGTCCTCTGGAAAATGGGCTGAACACAGGTAAGCATTCAACTTCCTAGAACTACAGGTTGAGGAGATTTCTTAACTTTTGCTGTTTTCNGAGATTTCTTAACTTTTGCTGTTTTCCAGGATCACAGGGCTCAGGTAGAAATCACCCTTGTTGGGAGTTAGAAATGGACGAACACAAATATACCCCAGTGATTTTTCAACCACGTGACAGAAGCAATTCAATGAAGAAGTACAGTCTTTTAAACAAATTGTGTTGGAATAAATGGGCACCCTTAGACAAAACAAAAAAACCTCATTAGGCTTTGCATTTGTTTCAAAAATTAACTTCTGAATCCAAATGTGTAAGTAAAGTATAACTGGAAAACGTTGGAGAAAATTATTCTGACCTAAGATTAGGCAGACTGCTTAGACATGACACCAAGAGCATAATCCATTAAAAAACAATTAAAACTTGGACTTCATCAAAATTAACCTTTTGTTTTGTGAAAGGCCTTGTTAAGAAGATAAGAAGGGAAGCCACAGAATGAAAGAAAATATCAGCAAATCGCATATCTGGCAAAGAACTTGTCGTCATAATATAGAAAGTATTTTCTAAATGTTACAATAAGAAAACAGACAGCGCAGTCAGAATATGAGCAAAAGTCTGAAAAGACACATCAAGGAGAGACTGCAGTAGCAAATATTCATGTGAAAGATGGTGGCAACGCTGTCCATGATGGAAATGGAAACTCAAGCCACAGTAGATACCACTCACTCTTATAAGAGTGGCTCAAGTGTGAAATGATGCACTGAACTGACCGTGACCAGACCTGTTGAGGACAGGGAGCAACTAGCCGCTTCTGCATCGCTGTGGGAGCATGGCATCATAACCACTCTGGAAAC
>NW_017732739.1:158883-180847 GCF_001890085.2 Hipposideros armiger
GAATCAGAACATTATTTAATATTATAACATCTATTGTTTTTCTTCTGGAATAAATTAAATATTGTTCTATGCCATTCCTCACAATAAAATATTGATTATAGCATATCACATATATTTCTAAATGCTTTTGAAATAAAAATATAGAAAATTGGAGCTGCTCAATAGAAGACTAGTTATATTAACTATGGCTTATCTATAATATTACAGTGCTGTAAAGATGAAGTAGATATGCATCTGGTGATATGGCAAATTTACAAGCCATGATTTCAGTGGAAAACAGAGGTGCATAACTATCCTTCCTTTTTTATAAATAAACAAAAATATTTACATATAGTTTTTTCATTTATTCCTGGAAAGAAAGACAAGGAGGAAAGACATATTGACAGTATTTAAAACGAGTTCATGAGATTCCCTAGCAAGAAACCATGTTGTATGAATGGAAAACAGCTCAGGACTAAGCTAGATTTAGAATAAGAAACTATCAAGTGAATTGGGCAAAGATCAACCTACGAGTGTAATAGGAAATCCGTGACAATGTGGAACCGTTAAATCCAAAATCAACGAGCATTTCAAGAAGGAAACTATTGTGAGTTTCCAGAATAATCCAGCACAATGTTTGCTGGATTAATGAGGTATAGATATCACTGGAGTTATTGACTATATAGCCTCCTAGGGAATAAAGTTGTCATGAATTGGAGATTGATTCAGAGAGAAGGAATGGAAAGAGAGAATGAAAGAAACTTTTGAAAGTCTGGTTGTAAAAGAATGTAGACAGGTAGGACAGGAACTGCAGAGAGATATTAAGTCAAAAGAGGGCGTATTTGCTTTAAAAAGACATTGTACAATATGTTTGCATAGTTTAGAGACTTAAATCAGGAGATAAAAAGAGGTTCGCTGGATAGAAAAGAAGCTGGTGCTAAAGTAGAAGGAATAGGCTTCTGTGGTAGGTAGAACAATGGCCCCCAGAGAGCTCCGATTCTAATCCCCAGAACCTGTGAATCTGTTTCTTACATGACAGAGGGGACCACACTGATGTGAGTGAGTAAAGGTTAGGAGATGAGATTATCTTGGACTCTCCAGGTAGATCCCATGTAGTCATAAAGGTCATTAAAAGTGAAAGAGGGAAGCAGTAGACACACATTCAGAGGAGAAGATGTGATGACAAAAGCAAAGCTGGAGTGATGTCATTGTCGGTTTCAAAGGTGAGAAGTGGCCAAGAGCCAAAGAATGCAGGTGCTTCTAGAAGGTGGAATAGCCAAGGAAACAGCAAGGAAACAGATTCCCAGTGCAGCCCTGCTGGCACCTTGATTGTACCCTCCCGACACCCACTTCGGATTTCTGCCATCCAAAACCGTAAAATAAAAAATTCATTTTGTTTGAGCCACTAAATCTGTGTAATGTGTTTCAGCAGCAATAGTAAGCTAACAAAACTTCTATCTGATCTACCTTCCCTAAAGGTTACACATCTGGAATGTGTTGGCAGTGGAGGGAGATTATTTCTTATTAACTTACTTATTCATAAAACCATCTCATTAGAAGTGCAGACTTGATTCTTACTGACAAAAATGCTTTCTCTTACATATAAAGAAGATGTTTAATTATCCTTGTTATTAAAATAAATATTTTGTAGTCAGCTCAACAATGACAAGCATAAGCTCATACATTTTTGTCTCAATATAACATTTAAACATCACCAAAAAATTGATATAAATGCACTTTTTATATTCTCTCCATGTTAATTATCAAAAAACAATATCTCGAGGAATTCCTGACAACACGGAGTTACAAGGGAATTCACAGGGGAAATCTTGACATGCTTCTGTGGTATACGGAGCGTCCAGAGTAATGTTTGGGATTTAGAGTTTTGGGTGAGTCATCATATCTCGCCCTTTCAGTTGACAGATGACACTGAAGACACTGCCCCTAACAACACACACTGTCTACGCAGTGCGAACAGCCCCGTCTCCCGTGCTCTGCTGCTTTTCCTGACACTGCTCTGGAGAAATAACCATTCCATTATTCGAGTTTCCATATAATTTATACATTCCTTTGTTATAGAAAATTTCATGATGTGTAACAGTTATTAATTTGCATTATTTTTTACCTGAACAATGAATTCAAGATAGGAATATCGCATAATCATTTTTGTATCTCTAGCTCTAATCACAGTATCTGGTATACAGTAACCTTTTGATAGAACATCAAACTGAATACAAGGCAGTGTCTTGAATGATGTTACCATAGTTTGTACCTTTGAGCTATGGCTTGACAGGACTAGCACCTCTGAAGTTATGACAACAGAAAACAAGCTGTCGCATTTGCAACCTGTGTAGCTTTGGTGAAGTTATTAAGTCCATTGTTGGCTCAATTTTCACATCTGTGAGATGAAGAAAATAATAGCACCTACTTTATGTGGTAATTTAAAATATTATATAAGACACTGCATATAAAACTCTTAATATAGCACCTAAGATAGTTTATCTTCAAAAAATATTAGCCAAAATCATAATCATCCTGCAAAATCATAATCTTATAGTTAATGAATGGTGACATTTATTTGCTCAAAGGAAACACTAAAGAACAAAGTAAGCTATATTACCTATCACTTTTTATATTAGAAACTAAATTGAAAGCAACAAATAAAATATGAGCAATTTAACCTGAAGAGGAATGCATTCGAAGGATATTAAGATTCTCAACGCCTCTAGGAAATCTAACAAACAAGATTTAGAGGCTACATAGAAAGAAATGATACTCAGAACCAAGCCAGTGAAAATACTTTCTGCTGGGAACATAACTTGTGCTACCAAATGCACACCACCAACAGTGGCCAATACAAAAGGTCTATTCTTACTGTCACCATTAGAGCCTGGATGTGACTGCTCGTGCCACCACCACCATTACCAAGATTGAGTTCCACTCAGTCTGAGGCACATCAGATCACAAGCTTATGATTCAAATTATGGGGCCTGCATGTCCAGTTGAAGAACCCTGTGCCCTGCTGTGCTTTCAATAGACACTGAGGAAATGGCACTTTGGCATTTTTGGTTTCCACAGTGGATGACGAAGCTCCGTTTCCTACCATGTAATCCCTCAATCACAGAAAGGCAATTCTAAAGCTGAGTGTCGAAAGAAAATGTTGAGAAGTCCTCTGCATCTTAATACATGTTAATATGTAGAATTCATGGGATTTTCAAGCAAGGATAATTAGGTTTAAAAAATAAACTCTCCTGAATGTAATTGTACATCAGAGATAACACCTTTGAAGATCTTTTTATCAGTAGACTAGCTCTCACCTTTCTACAAACCAAAGTGTTTTTTCCTCCCTCTCTCTGTGTAACAGATGTTTACAATCTTATTTTTTCCCCCTTCCTCTTGAATTGGAATTGTGATGCCGTGTTGTTGATGACACCTGAGATGAAATGCAATGATGCCTGGGCTGTTGGTGGCAGGTGAGTGACGCAGAACGCACTTAACTCAGACATAGTCTAAAATTCCCCGAGGGCATCTGAAAACCAATTCTATATTTAGACTGTGGTTATTGTGTTCTCTCCTTTATTTTATATTTAAATTTTCCTTGGATTTCACTGAGAACTTAACCAAATCCTAACTGTGCCTACCAAAGAAAATGCATGAGCTTCTACAAACACACTATGAAACTGAACAAAGCCTTGACTTCTACAACTTTTTAAGCAATTCTTTAAATGTTATCACTTGCCTTTTGTATTTCCCAGGGGCATCTTCTTGAATGTTGTTTCAAAGAAATAATGTATCTGAGTTGAACATGGTGAATGTGTAATTACAATAGATGTAAAATTCTTGGCAAAAACGATTTCTCATGAGTGTTTCACAAGTAATATAATGAATTCTCACTATAGTCTCCATAAAAAGTCAAGTTTCTTATTATGGTAAGGTGTTTTAACTCACTCAGAGTTAGAATAATCAGAGGAATCACCATATTTAAATGGGTATGATTATGTGTGTATATAAATATTCATATTTGTATAGTTTATTAGTTATACCCTAGTGCCTCTAAGCCCAGGGGTAGAGTAATATATTTCAAAATACACATTACATATTTTAACGTTTAAAACATCTGAAGTCATCATGAATTATATGGTAACTACTAATGTTAATATAACTTTCTCACAATAGTTGTGTGTGTATCCACATATATAAAATACAAATATTTTGTTAAGTATATGACAATAAAAATGCTTCCTATTTCATAAATATTTAGAACATATTAGATGTTCAATGAAAGGTAGATTAAATTCATTTCCAGTGAGTTAAAATTTAAAGCAAAGATTTAAATATTCTTGCATAATATCCTGGCCAGAAGCGAGACTAAGTCATAAATCTACAGGGCAAGAAAGCTCTGGAGCCAGGATTTCTTGAGAATATAGGTGTGATTAACAAATACCATGAATGTTTAAATAAAAAAAAGTTACTACAGTAAAAGACACATTGCCATTAATCCCCCTCAAAATACTCCCCCTCGCTTTGAACACACTTATCCCATCACTCTTGCCACTTTCTGAGGCAGTTCTGGAAGTCCTCTTTCGTGAGTGTCTTTAGTTGTGCTATCGTGTCTGCCTCGATGTCCTGAATCTATTTAAATGTTTACCTTTCATGGTGATTTTGACTTTGGGGAAGAGCCAGAAGTCACACAGTGCCAGGTCCAGTGAATAAGCTGGATGAGGAAACTCCATGTTTTTATTTGACAGAAATTGCCTTAACAGAAGCAACGTGTGACCAGAGCCTTTTTGTCTGTCGTGATGGAAGAATACGGTGAATGCTGCTGCCGAGTGCCATCCAATGGAAAGGCAGGGATCTTCAGAACCGTAAGCAGCGTGTCGGACCTTAGTAACAGTGTGCGAGAAGTTTCAACTTGTTTGGTGCAGCCAGTCAGGTGTGAGCTACGGTTGAGAGAAGGTGAGTTTTAAAGTGTGCCGTAAATCATCCTCCATCACGGCAACATTCCATATCACACATCGCTTCTGTTATACATCAATTTCTGTCAAATAAAAACATTACAGTGTGTCTTCATCCACCTTATTCACCACATCTGCCACCATGTGACTTCTGGCTCTTCCCCAAAGTTAAAATGATTCAGGACATTGAGGCAGCCACGACAACACAACAAAAGACACAAAAGAGGACTTCCAGAACTGCTTCAGAAAGTGGCAAGAATGATGGGATAAGTGCATTTGAAGCGAGGAGGTGTATTTTTAGGGGAATTCATGGCAATGTGTCATTTACCGTAATTTTTTTTTAATTTAAACATTCACCATATTGTTTGATCACAACTCATGCCAATTTCTGATGGCTTAAAACACAAATGAAGGCACCATTATAGGAGACAGAAGGGAAATCTATATCCCCGAGTATGGTGAGAAAAGATGGAGGGAACCTCCTTATGGAAGGACCTCTGACAGGTGGCATATTCTGGGGCTAAAACATGAAAAATATAGAATTAACATCAGGGTGAAACATATAGTTTATATCAGCTTTGATAGTGCCTCCTAGCTCCTAGAAGAAGACAAAAAAGAAATAAAGTGAACGAGAGTGTGTACAGAAACTAGACAGAAAAAGGGAGAGATAGAGACCCATTCAGGAGAAACACACTGTACATGTAAGCCTCAAAGGTTTCTTGCTGGTAATGTTAAAAACAAAGTGCTCTCAAACCAAATCTCTAAATATAAAATGAAATAGGTCATAATTATTTTGATTCATCAGAAAAAAAATCACAGATATAGACAGACAATGACTCTCAAAATGTAATATGAATATGTTTGATATACTTAAAGAAACAAAATTGACTGGAGGTCTAACGAAGAAAAAGAATATAATATGTAACAATAAATTTAAACATTAAATAAACCAATATTCTAACATGAAAATTCTAATAGAAATTAAATGTCTATACATCAAAATAAACATAACAAGAGAATTAGAAATATTTCTGAATAAAGTATATAAATAGTTTGAAAAAATTACATAGGAAATACTCTGTAGAAAATAGGGTGCAGCTGTTAAAGAGAATTAAAAGGACACATAGGATACTGTGAGAAGGTCCAGAATGCATGACAACATTAGAACTCCAAGAAGAAATCCAGGAGGTCCCAGCCAGAAAAAGAAGATTCTCACATGATTATGAAGGCTAGCAAGTCTGAAATTTGCAGGGTGGGCCCACAGCGTGGAAACTCAGGCAGAAGCTGGTCCTACAGTCTTAGGGCAGATTTTTGTCTTCAGGAAATCTCAGTTTTCACTCTCAAGGCCTCCCACTGATTGGATGAAGACCACCAACCTTAAGTAAAGGAGGGTATTTGCCTTTACTTACAGCCAACTGGTTATAGATATCATCTACATGCAGATAGAGAAAATCAAGAAAATCAAAATTTTTAAATATTAACCAAATTGACAAGTCTTTAACAAGAGTGACCAAGATAAAAAGAGAGATGGCTCAAATTACTAAAACCAGGAATGTGGGAGGGGGGGGGAAGGAAATTACAACCAGCTTTACAGAAATAAAGATCATGAAGGAATACTCTGAATAATTGTATGTCAAGAAATTATGTAACATAGATGAAATAGGCAAATTCCTAAAAAGATATAAACCACCAGAACTGACGGGATAGAATAGAAACCCTGAATAGATCCATAACAAGTATAGATCAAGTATTCAGAATCATTCCCCACAAAAATGTTCAAATATACATGACTTCACTGGTGAATTATAACAAATATTTATAGAATTAACACTAATATAAGAGGATTAAATACTTTCTAGCTCATTTTTTTGAGACCAGTCTTACTAGCTACCAAAACATTATAAGATATAGACTCAAAAGTTCTCAACAAAATTCTAAAAAACTGAATCCAGCATATCAAAAGGATTATACAGCATGATGAAGTGCAATTATCACAGAATCGTAGGGGTGATTTAACATGCAAAAATTAACCAATATACTTTGTTAATAAAATAAAGGGAAAAATAAACACACAACCATATACAAGTAAGACACTATCATCACAATAGACACAGAAAAAGCAGACAAAATCCCACATTTTTTTTCATGATAAAATATACTAAAAAAACTAGAAATAGAAGAAAATTTCCTCAAGTCAATGGAAGATCTACCAAAACAAAACAAGAAAACCAAAAATACAATATAGTTATCATCATACTTAATGGTAAAACTCTTAAAGCTTTTCTTTTATGATTAGAAAGCAGACAGGGGTGTTGTCTGAGTCCATTCAGGCTTCTATAACAAACTACCATGGACTGGGTGCTTTATTAACAACAGAAATTTACTTTCCATGGTTCTGCAGGCTGGGAGTCTGAGACCAAAGCGCGGGCAGATTCAGTCTGGTGCAGGCCAGCTCCCTGGTTCAGATAGCAGTCCTCTCGCTGTGCCCCCACCTAGCCACAGGGGTGAAGGAGCTCTCTGAGGCCTCTTTTATAAGAGTTCTGCTGTCCTGACTGAACCACCTCCCAAAGGCCTCACCTCTAAATAGCATCACATTAGGGGTTAGAATGTCAACATCTAACTTTTGGGAGAAACACTAATTATATTCAGTCTAGGAGGTGCCAATATGGAATTCCTGTCTTTAAAGTAGGTAAAAGTAACACTCAGAAAGGTGTTGATTGAAACCCATAGGGCTTTCACATCACTTCCCCAAAACGGGAAAAGATAGAGACAGACCTATCGGGTTTTCAGAAAAGTCATGACGCATTTTTGCAACAGAAAACATAGAAAAAATATGTCATGACTTTTCCGACAACCCAATAGTTTACTGGTAAAGTGCTTAGAGCTTGGAAGCTGAAAGGTTTCAGTATGCAGCCTGGGTCCTCCACCAAGTCTCAGCCCTACCATTTCAGAGGCCCCCATAGCCCATGGGCAATAACTCTATATTAAGACTTTAATCAAGCAATGAAGGTGTTAAATAAAATATGTTCTCTCCTCGCACCCTGACAGACAAATCTTCATAACAGTGTGGAAGGTTAGGGTCAGCATGAGACTCCTCAATCGCTGGCCTAACAGGCCTTCTTCCAGCTCTATGCTGTGGCCTGAGGAGCCATGTGATGAGACCTAGACATCCCCACTTCGCACCCAAGCCGAGTCCCTGAGCAGCCAGTCCCTTGCGGATGTGGGGTGAAAATCCTGAGTGGCTTGGTCTCCCCTCGGGGGGAGAAAGGAGCCATATTGGCTATGGAAGTGAGCTGTGACCATCTGTGCAGGAAATTCTGGAGTTCCAAGGCCCCTGAACATGGTCTACAGAGAGTAGAAGTGCAGGTGGGCAGTTCCTTTGCTGCCCAGGGCTCTGCACGTGTGCACCCTGATGTGGTCAGAGAGGAAGCACAGTGGGGCCCTTGGAAGCACAGGCTCCTTTTTTTTTAAATCTCCAAGCACAGAATTCTTCTACCAAACTACCTGTGTGAGATTGGCAAGCCTTGTTATCCTCAGGTGTAGGATGGAGATACTACTTACATCATTGAAATATGAGAATTAAAGGAAATCAGAGATTAAAGAAAAAATGTTCTATATTGCCTGATACATGGAATAATAAGAGTTACCTTTCTCTCTTTCTCCTTTCATAATTTTTACCTTACTTTCTCCTGGAATCTTAGATTATTCATTTCTAATAAGACCAACATTAATGCTTAATTCTCAGGATTGATATAATGATTACATGGCGTACAGTGTGAAAAGGAAACAATGAGAAGCCAATTAGTGCCATAAGTGACAGTCAATGCAGAAGTCACTGAAATGAAGAAGAAAATCCCCCTGTGGGAAGACGTAAGTGGAATTCCTAACTATTATACTTGGGAGCTTCCAGTAGGACCACCGTGATCCATTAGGTCACCCAGTAATTCATTCCTGACTGAATGGTAACCAAGCCTGATATTATACAAACCCAACTTGGAAATCTCACCAGATGTTTATCTTATAATCTCCAGTAATATCTGTCAGGGAGGTTTCTGTTGGTGCCAGTCCTCAGATGTTCTGTGCTTCTCGTAGCCAGCATAAGCAGATGGAATTTGCATTAAAGTTGGCGAGGAGACGCATTTGGAGGAAAAACTCTATGTACATGTCACTTGAAAGTTACCTGGATCATGATAAAACAGGAGTCATGGTGGGATTTTGAAGCTTTATAAAGGTCACCAAAAGAGTGACATACTGTCCTTAGGTGAGTCCTGAGTAATCGCTCTTTAGTCACGGTACCCTACCGATGTGCATGTGAAACTAGGAAACCCTCTGCTTTTGGTTTTTGTTTACAGCATCTTTATTCAACCACCACTTCTGCTGCTGTACTGACCACGCACCCCCATCAGCATCAATAAAAGGACACATTTGTCACCAGGCAGTAGACCCTCCGGAATAGTCCAGGAAGCTTAGTCAAGTCTGAGTCACGGAAACCTCGTCTATAGTCTATACTGGTGTTTTAACTGACATTTGGCATAAAGTAATGTGGGGAGCAGGCTGTGAGCTGACAGGGTCCTCACATCCTGTGGAGCAGTTCAGGGAACATCCCACCCCCACTGATCCGTGAAGAGAAAAGAACAGCTGAAGCCGCAGGCGCCTCTGAGAAGCGCATAACAGGATATAACCTAACCCGATAAACAGACCCCTCCCTCCAGCTCCTTACTGCTATATAAGCATTGTGCAAAAAATAAACGAGGCCACTGCACCACCATCAGTGGTCGGTGGTCCTCCAGACCCCAGCTTTCGACTCTGTGTTTTTCTTCATTTCCCCCCAATCCACTCAGACAACCCTGGTTGACGAGCGGGTCTCGTCAAAGTAAAACAGAGTTACTGTACTTTACATTGTTATTTTGAGAAGGTGTCATATTAGATTTTGGAAAAGTCAATACATCTGATATAAAACTCGGTTAGTTGTATCAATAAATTTTAGTTAAAATCTTTGTGGTACAGATAGGAAAGGAATAAATTTTAACAAAAATTTCAATTTGTCAGCAGGACAGCTTTCTCCAACCAACACACTTTTTGTCCTGATTCCTTTCAATGAGAAAGGTTAACTTCCACCCTCTCCCATCAAGCTTCCTGTATCAGGAGAATATATTATAAAGTAAGGACATGTGGCCATTGCTTACCTACTTTAAAAGAAACATGACTAACATGTAAGCCATTATTTTGATTTGGTGAAGAGAAATTCTACTGAGAGATAATGCAGTATATGATTATGTTTTATTTTTGAGAAGAATAATCACTTAAAATTGTAGCCTAATGTTAAATTTAATAGACAAATCTACTGTGCTCTATGTGAAAAAGTTTTTGTATTTTTTTCTGTATTATATTCTTAAGAAACACATAAAAAAGAAAACTATAAAATAATTAAAAGCATTCCATTATATCTACGAAGTTCAAATTAAAAAATATATTTAAAAAATAAAGCCCAACTTAAAGAAGTAAGGTGTAAGTATACAATTACATGATATGCTTAGCTGTATTTTTTTCCTCCATACTATATAAGCAGAAACTTTAAAATATTCCTCAAATAGGATTAGGCTAATGTGTTTCCTATTATTATATATATTTTTTGTTACACCCATATATAAATATGGCATATATATATATATATATATATATATATATGACACTTAAAGCTTTAAAGAGAGGTAAGGGCTGTCAAATATGAAAGGTATTATGTAGACTACCATTGAAAGAGTGACCATGCCTTGAAACTTCAGTGTTCTTCTCATTTTAATAAATTACTAGATATATCAGCAGATGTACATTGAGACACAGAAATCCAAGACGGGACTGGAGAGCAAAGGGAAGCTCAAAAAAAAAGGCAAGAAAAGCTGGTATCTAGGCTAAAGCAGAGTGGGATCGCCCGCATTTCAGAATGGAAATGGAAGCTATGTAAAAAGAAGTCCTCACATTTTTTTCCCAGTAGATCGCAAGCTCTACTGACTGGAACGTCCTGATCTTATCCTCAAATCATCTTGGAGCCAAGGTTGAAGGGAATATTACTAAAGAAAGAACAAACATCAGCCCCAGCCTATGTTGGCTCATGCCACCAGGCTGGCACCCTGGCAGCAGGCGGTGTGTGTGTCCTTTGGGGGACTTAATATCATTCACTGTAGCCTCTACTTTTCTTCAACACATGCTGTCCAGCTTGAAATAATTAGGAGACACCCAAAGAAGCAACAAAATATAATCCATTGTCCAGAAAGGAAATTGTCAATAGTGGCAGACATAGAAATAGGTTACATTTTAGAATTGTTAGACAGCTTATTTAAAGTATCCTGTCTTTAAAATACCATTAAGATATCCGTGGTACATATGTTAAAGCATCCAGTGAAAAGATAGACAAAAGGTATGAAGAACTGGGTAGTTTCAACAGAGAGATGGAAGCTAGAAAGAAGAAACCAATGGAGATGATATACACAAAAAATGTACCATCAGAGATGGACACAGCACCGGAAACAGACAATAAAAATGAAGTCAAGTTATGGAAATAATCCTAGATGAAACACAGAAAAAAAATGAAAAAGAACAGCATTTGAAATCTGTCGAACAGGATCGAATTGTCTAGTATACTTGTAGATAGAGTTTCAGATGCAGAGAAGAAGAGGGCAAGATGAACATGTAAAGAAACAGTATCCAATATCCTAAAAACAAAGGAAAACTAAGTAGAGTGAATGCCTAGCAAGAAAAATGCAAAGCAAACCACAGCGAGATATAAAACAGTCAAACTACTGCAACAAAAATATAGAGAAAATCACAAAACCTTCCAGTGGGGTGAGAAATACACAAACTATCGGGGATTAACTATGAGAAGGATAACTGACTTCACATCAGAAGCTATGACTTCCAGAAGAAAAAGTAAAAACAACAAAAACTGTAAAGTGATCAGAGAAAGAAAAACACCATTCTTGCTTCTAGTTCCTGAATTCACCCCAGTGTTGAATTCACAAGGAGTGTTGAATTAGACATGCTGGGTACCTGATACCGAGTCCACAAACTACCAGAGAGCCTGACACACTTTTTCCTTGCTTTTAAGTGACCTTCACCCTTCCTGTGTTAAGAATTCCCAGTTAGAGCTTAGGAAGAGAAGGCATGGAGGAAGCTAGTAGATAATTGCATCAGCTTTTCTATTTCAAGCTGTCACAGCTGCTAAATCGTTCAGTGGAACTCCATGGGGACTGCTACCCAGATATGCAAATGAATCCCGAATGTGACATTAGCCAGCATGGGGGTGGCGGATGTGAGGGCTGAGGGACTGTCACCCGCCCCGCTGATGGATTGACTTGCTTCACCGAGGAGTCAGCTGCCACTGATTTCTCATCACACTGACCTTCTCCCTGAAGGAAGAAAAGGGGGGGAGAAGAATAGAACAAAAGAGAGGTACAGAGAAGAGAGAAAATTACGGCTTGTCTTTCTTTCTTTATGCCTCCTCCTCCCAAGCCCTTCCATCACGTGGAAGGAATTATCATTCCTGCTCCCCAGGCCACTCCCTGGACCCCACTTCACTCCTTCCATAGCCAGATTAATAACTAGTCGTCATATCTCCACTGTCCTTATCATGTGACTTGGGTTGGTGTTGTGTAATTAGTATTTGTGTCATATGCTCTCGAATTTACTAATTAAAGAGTAGAGATAATGTAGAGGTTTTCCAGTATGATATAAATTCTAAACCTGTACGCAGAAGATATAAAGTGTTGTCAGCACTCTCTCAGAAACTTTGTTGTGCTGTTTTGTTTTACTAGAGACTCTTGATTTAGTTAAATAATCCCCTAATCCTGCATGCAACCCTCTTGGTGGATGGGAGGCTACAGGAGAGAGGGAGAGGTAAAAAATGAGCAATGTCCCCCAAAAAAATAGAATTAAGAAAATAAAAATGTCCCAAACAGGTTCATGGATTTGCAGTCTAAAAATGTATTTCTTTCTAAGTGTTTTTGCTCTCTTAATCTTCTCTGTCTGAAACAGTCTAGTTCGCCCTCCTTTCTGGAAGCAGATTTTTCATGGAGAAGAATCGTACCCTCTATTTAAGACATTAAGGGCTATCCCTTGTTTAAACAGTTGGAGGAAAGGTGATAATGGGAAAATGGGAAAACAAGAGCAGCTCAGATGCACAAATAAATTTCTGTTAACCTTCTCTGGGGATTCACACCCCAATGCCCACAACCTCTTTGAAGTTTTCAACTGAGTTTATTTAAAAATTTCTTTCTTCAGTTGTGCCAGGTTTGTAAGCAGAATTTAGTGGCAATATAGAAAACTCAGGATGTAATGGTTAGAGAATTAAAAGATAAAGAAGATTTTCATCCTTAGAAGAGTCTGTAAGCAATTGGGGAAAAAAAAATCAGAGTGTAAATGAGATCAGGATGTGGCTATAAGACCCACTTTTAGACTCAGAAAGATTTGAGGTGGTGGATAGTAGATTCAGCTAGAACGCACAAATGAGCTTCTAAGAATCATCGGTGCATTGTGCCATAACCACCATACAAAAGGAACAAAGCACAAAAGGACCGATCTCAAAAAGATGTATGAATGGGGCGTTTGGAGCATGGTCTGAATCCCAGTTATATTCATAGGAAACCCATAAAGGTTTTAAGAATATCATATGAAAGGAAACTCCACAACTAGCTTGGACTACAAGGGCTGGAAACAATTTATAATAAGAGGAGGGCTCTGAGCTTACACATTTCTATAATGGAGAAGCAGAATGATAGTCATGAGCAAATTTAAATTATATTGTTCCAGTTCTATTTTTTAATCAATTATATTAAGGCTTTATATATATTTGTACATATATAAAAATGCAGTTCCTTGAGTTTTGATAAATGTGTATGTGTACCCATCTAACTGCAACCATAATCAAGTTATAAAACATTTGTATTTTCCTAAAAAGTTTATATCACCAGTTTATCTCCATCCATTCCTGCACTCCCTTTAATTACTGTTTCTTTCATATCACTACTGATGAAATTTAGCTTTTCTAGAGTTCCATATGAATGAAAACTATGAATTTTAAATGATAAATCATAATTGTATTGAAATTTTCACCTAAACAGAATCAAACAGTAATAACTTTTTTGCCTAGATTTTTAAAAAAATCTCTATAATGGTTTGAGCTGTATCATGGTTTGGATATATCAGTTTTATCTATATATTGTATATCAACATTGCTGAATAGAATTCTATTCTATAGATTTTTCAGAAATTGAATTGTGCACTCATCTGTTAGTTTATATTTGGTTTGTTTCCAATTTGGCATTATTATGAATTAAAGCAGCTATGTACATTAATGTATATATCTTTTAGTGGACATGATTTTCTATCTCTTGGATAAATACACCTTATAGTTGAATCCCTTGGTCATATCATTAACTTCAAAAGACAATATCAAAGTGTTTGCAAAATTTTACATTCTGACCAGAAATGTATGAAGTTTCTAGTTGCTGCATACACCTCCATTTGCTGTTGTCAGTGCTTATAATATAATTTCTATAATCATGTTAGCTAACGGTACTTTTAATTTGAATTTTCTTAATGACATAAAATTGAAAAACTTTTCACATGTTATTTGTTATGTTATTAAATTCTCATTATTTACACATTTTTGGATACACATTCTTTTTCATATATATGCAGGGTCAATGTTTTCTTCTACTTTGTCTCTCATTTTCATTTCCTTAATAATGCCTTTCAAACAGCAAACGTTTTTAATTTTGAAGAATACCAATTTAACAAATGATCATTTTATGCATTATAAAGGAAACTTGACTACACCAATGATGAAAATGTGTATTCTATGCTTATTCTAAGTATTTTATGATTTTATTGCATGATATATAATAAGTATTAAGTTCCCTTTTTTAATATACCAATAACCAGTTTTTCAAAGACCATTTAGTGAAAAGACTCTCCCCCCCCCCCAATAAATTACCCTGGCTCCTTTCCTCATTAATTCTCCTTAGGTGAAAAAAACTTTACCTTCTATATTTAGGTACAATTCTGGATAATTTTTTTCCAAAATTAATTAACCCTTTACATTTAGGTCTATTTATGGACTCAATACTTTCTTACATTGAACTGTTTGTCTATTCATATGTCAATATGGCACTGTCTTGATTACAATAGCTTTAAAACACTGTTTGAAAATCAATTACTGTAAGTTGTCAAATTTTGTTATTCTTTTTCAAGATTGTTTTGTTCGTTTCACATGAATTTTGTAGTCAGCTTGATAATTCCTGCTAAACAATTGCTTGTTAGGATTTTGGTTAAAATTACATTGAATCTTTAGATCAATTTGAGGATAAATTACATTATAACAATTTTAAATCTTCCAGTACATGATGTATCTATCTTTCATGTACTAAGTTCTTTTAAAATTTCTCCTAACAATGTTTTAAATTTCCAGTGTATAAGACTAATAATAATTTGTTAAATGTATCTTTGTATTTAATTTTGATGATATAATAAATTACCTTTAATTCAACTCTCCACTGTTCATTGCCAGCATACAGAAATATATTTGATTTTTGTACATTGATCTTGTAACATCTCATTCTACTAGATATATATTTTAATTCAGGTAGCTGTTTTGTAGATTTTTTAGGATATTCTGCACCTATGTACATGTTATCAGTGAATAAAGCACGCTGACTTCTTCCTTTCTATTTGGTAACTCTAGGCATTTTTCTTTCCTTGTTACACTAATTAAGAACTCACTTATATAATGCAATGTTGAATAGAAGTAGTGAACATAAACATCTTGCCTTGTCTTAATATAGAAGAAAAACATTGGGACTTTTTTTCATATGTATGATGCTACCTGCCAGTTTTTGTAAATGACTTTTCAAAGGACATAGATAACTTTTAAGAATGTTCCTTTATATTACTACCTAATTGAGAATTTTTATGATGAATCATGTTAAATATTGTCAGATATGTTCTCTTAATCTATTCACACATATAGTTTCTTCTGTGTGCTGTTAATTTGGTGAATTACCTTTATTGAGGTTTGTTTGTTTGTTTTTAATATTGAATAAACCTTTCATTCATATGATAAACTCCCTTAACTATAACATATCCATTTATTATATCATTAACTTCAATTTGTTAATAGTTTAATAAGAAGTTTTGCTTGTATAGTAATGAGTAATCTTGGCTTAAATTTTCTTGCAATACCTTTACGGGGCTTTGGAAACAGGATAACGGATTTCTCACAAAAGGGGTTGAGAAGTATACCCTTATTTTCTAGTTTCTGAAAAAAAAGAAGGTTGCATAGGTTGATATTTTTTCTTCCTTAAGTGTTTGATATAATTCACCAACACCATCATCTCAGCCTGAAGTTTATTTTGTAGAAAAAAAGTTTAACTTACCCAATTTTAATAGGTATAGGGCTACTAATTAATAGATATCAAGAGTAAATGGACTATTTGAAAGTTTATGTTTATCAGAAAATTGTCAATTTTATCTAAGTTGTTGATTGCATTGTCCTAAAGTTTTTTCATAATATTTTCTATTTTATTTATAATATTTTAAGGTCTATAGTGATGTCTCCACTTTAGTTTCTGATTTTGGTCCTTTTAATTTTTACTATTATTTTTCTGATAAATGTGGATAGAAATTTGTTTATTTTATTGGTCTTTACAGAGATATATCAAACTTTGTGCTTCAATTTTTTCCTCTTAATTTTTAGTTTTTAATTTCTTTGACTTCTATTTAAAATTTTTATACTAGTATTTGTATCTCTTTTGAATTTAAATTTCTCTTCATTTTCTAGTCATAAGGTTAAATTATTATTTTGAAATCTTTATAGTTTTACATTGCTATGATCAATACAGAGTTGATTTTGTTATATGTGATAAAACTAATCTCTGCTTTTTAATTTTTCTATAAAAAAGGATACATTTGGGGACACTGGACATTTCAATTGTAGGGAACACTTCTTAATGAGACCTTTATGTTTTATGTTTTCCAAATGTAAAATTATTTTATCACAAATAATTTTTGCATGACTTTTCAAACACTAAATAATTATTTCATCATTAGGAATTGTAAATAAAATAATGAAAGCCTTAATTGTGTTTTTAGAATCTGTAAGGATAGGCCAGGTTAAGTTTCTGTAATAAAGCCAACAAAACTCAGTGAGTAATTGGAGAATTTACTTCTCACTAACAGAGTCTGTGCAGGTTAGGCTACTCTCAGGCCACGTGTTGGCTCAGCACTGCAGACTGCTTCAATCTATGACACCTGAGTACCAACACAGGATCCACATGGCAAAGGTAAGAGCACACTGGAGAGTCCAGAACTATCAATTCAGTGACACATCAGTTTTTCCCACTTTGAGAGGCCAGTACAAGTCAGTAGGCCATGCTAATATTGAGATGGTAGGAAACTACAGCAACCTGAGGTCTGGAGAGAGTAGAACAGGAAATATTGGTGAGCAACCTTAACCTCATATATATATACTTTTTTTTCCATGTTTAATCAATAATTATTTTAATTTGCTAAAATGGGCTATGTTATGCCAGGAACAAGTAAAGTTTCCTCCAAAATGAAAACTTTATGAAAACCTTGAAAAATTGTTCAAGGGTCTGAAAATTAAGAAATTAAATATTTAACGAAGTCCTAGCCACAGCAATAAGACAATAAAAAGAAATAAAAGGCATCCAACTTGGAATGGAAGAAGTATAACTGTCATTATTTACAGATAACATGATACTATATAAAATGAACCCTAAAGAGCTCAACAAAAAACTATTAGAATTGATAAATGAATTCAGTAAAGGTACAGGATACAATATTAATATTCAGAATTCATTGCATTTTTATACATTAATAATGAACTATTAAAAGAGAAATTAAGAAAACAAACCCATTTACAATTACATCAATCAATCAATCAATAAAGTCCAGGAATAGACTTAACCAAGGAGATAAAGGACTTACAAAATTATAAGACATTGAAGAAGATACAAATAAATAAAAGCATATATCATGCTCATGGATAGGAATAATTAACATCATTAAAATAGCCACACTACCCAAAGCAATCTATAGATTCAATGCAATCCCTATCAAAATACCAACAGCATTTTTTCACCAAATTAGAACAAATAATTCTAAAACTTACATGGAACCACAAAAGACCCTAAATAGCCACAATAATCTTGAGAAATAACAATAAAGTTGGAGGTATAATGTTACCTGATATTAAACTATACTACAAGTCTATAGTAATCAAAACAGCATGGTACTGGCATAAAAAAAGACACATAGATCAATGGAATAGAATAGAGGCCCAGAAGTAAATCCAGGCCTATATCGTCAGTTAACCTATGAAAAAAGAGGTAAAGAAAGTATATTTAATAAATTTTGTTGGGAAAACTGGACAGGTACATGAAAAAAAAAAGAAACTAGATGACCTTTTTATGCCATATACAAGAATAAACTCAAAATGGATTAAATTCTTAAACATAAGATCTAAAATCATAAAACTCCTAGAAGAAAACACTGGCAGTAAACTTTCTGACATTGCTATTAGTAATATTTTTATCTGCTATATCTTCATGGGCTAGGTAAACAAAAGAAAAAAAATAAGCAAATGGGATTACATCAAACTAAAAAGTTTTTGCACGGCAAAGAAAACCACCAACAAAAGGAAAAAACAACCTACTGAATGGAAGGAGATATTTGCAAATGATACAACCAATAAAAGCTAATATTCAAAATTTCTAAAGAACTCATACAACATAACACCAAAAAACCCTCAAACAATCCAATTTAAAAAATGATCAGAGGACTTGAATAGACATCTCTCCAAAGAGGACATACCAGTAAACATATGAAAATATGCTCAGCATAATTAATCATCAGAGAAATGCAAATTAAAACCACAAAGAGATGACTGGAGATCCTAAACGGTGGAGTAGATCAACGCTGTGCTTGCCTCATCCTGTGAACACATTAAAATTACAACTAAAATATGGAACAATCAACCTAGAGAACCATCTGAAGTCTAGCTGAAGTTTAATAATTAGGAATATAAAGAGGAAACCACATGGAGACTGGTACAAGGGTCTGAGGCATGGAATGGGCTGGCCCCAAACCTACCTGTGGCATTTGAAAACCAGGGGGGTTATCTCAGCCATGGAGGTACCCCTGGAGGAGCTAGGAAAACCCAGTCCCACGTGAGGCTCCTCAGCCTGGAGTACTGGTACCAGGAAGAGGAGCCTCCACAACATCTGGCTGTGAAAAACAGTGGGGACTCTGACCATCCAGGTGAGACAGAAGGCTGCAGGAAACCTAGACATTTTTTTAAAGAGCCTGCATACAGACTCACTCACTCGCAGTCACTCACCCCGGGCACTAGCAAAGGGACAGTGACTTGGGAGGCATCAGAGACAAGTGGGGAGAGACTGAGTTGTGTGGCTACTGGGCGAGGACTGAAGGGATACTGTCCATTTTTCCTGTATGGGGTCCTACTCCCATGCAACCAGCAGGCAGTTGGCATCTTTCTGTGTTAAGCCCTTCCCCCAAACCCATGGCCAAATCTCAATCTGATTGGTCTGGTGAGCTCCACTGCTCCACCCTCCTGACTCACTGAAACCCTGTCTCATCCAACTTGCATACTGGAGGAGGCTGTATCAGTGGCTGAATCTTATGGGAGCTGGCAGGTGGCAGCAGGCCTCAGAGTGTCCTCGATTTTTGCAGAGCAACCTCAGGCCTGGTAGTAGTGGCAGTGTTCCTTGGTTTGCAGCATGGCTTCTCCCATGTACCTCCAGGTCCAGCACAGGCAGTGACCAACAATGGATTGCTCTATAGCTCCTAGCAGGTAGTCCCCGGCTTGTCACAGGCAATGCGTGGCCTAGGCTGGCAGAAGAGTTCTTCCCACGAGGCCCCAGAAACAACACACTTGGAGGTTGGCTTCAGACCACAGCAGTGCACCAATCAATTAACCCTACAATTGGCACGACCAAAGGGAGATCTTAAGAGACACCAGAGCCTGCTGGGGTGAATCCTGCTTCATCAGGTAAGCCCCCTGCACAGCAGCCTGCAAGCTGCGGACATGGCCAAAGCCCACAGCCAATCCCACGCATTGGTTTGCCAATAGCAATCAAGGCTCAACTATAAGAGGAGGGCACACACAACCCATACAAGGGACACTCTTGGAGCACCTGGAACAGGTGACCAGGGAGATTGTGCCACTGGGCCCTACAAGTCACTTACTACATAAAGCCACCCAGGCAAGACTGGGAGACATATCAGATCTACCTAATACATAGAAATAAACACAGAGAGGCAGCCAAAATAAAGAAACAAAGAAATATGTCCCAAATGAAAGAACATGAGAAAATTCCAGCAAAAGAACTAAACAAAATGGAAGCAAGCAACCTACCAGGGACAGAGTTCAAAACAATGATTATAAGGATGCAGCAGGAACTAAGTGAGAATTTCAACAGAGATAGCAAGCATAAACAAAGGACATAGAAAAGAACCTGTCAGAAGTAAAGAAAATAATAACTGAAATGAAGAATGCACTAGAAGGAATCACCAGCAGGCTAGATAAACCAGAGGATTGAATCAGTGATTTGGAAGACATGGTAGCAGAAAACATCCAATCAGAACAGGAGAAAAAAAGAAAAGAAAAAGAAAGAAAGAAAGGTAAAAGAAAACAAGAAAAATCCAATAAATGAGGAGAGTTTAAAAGACCTCTAGGACAACATCAAGTGTACCAGCATTCACATCATAGGGGTACCAGAAGTAGAAGAGAGAGTGCAAGAAATGTAAAGCCTATATGAAGAAATAATAATGGAAAACTTTCCTAACCTGGCAAAGGAAATAGACATACAAACCCAGGAAGCACAGGGAGTCCCAATCAAGATGAACCCAAACAGGCTCACACCAAGGCACATTATAATTAAAAAGACAAAGGTTAAAGACAAAGAGAATCCAAAAAGCAGTAAGAGAAAAACATTTAGTTACCAATAAGGGGGCTTTCATAAAATTATCAGCTAATTTCTCAACAGAAGTTTTGCAGGCCAGAAGGGATTAGCAAGAAATATTCAAAGTGATAAAAAGCAAGGACATACAACCAAGATTATTCTACTCAGCAAGGTTATCATTTAGAATCAAAGGAGAGATAAAGGGCTTCTCAGACAAGAAAAAGTTAAAGGAGTTCATCATCATCAAACCAGAATTACAAGGAATCTTAGAGGGACTTCTTTAAGATTAAACAACAACCAAAAAAAAAATCAAACTATGAATAATAAAATGGCAATAACTACATATCTCTCACATTTACTTTAAATATAAATGGATTAAATGCTTCAATCAAAAGATAAGGTGGCTGAATGGGTAAAAAAAAGACCCTGACATATGCTGCCTACAAGAGACTCACAGCAGAGCAAAAGACACACACAGACTGAAAGTAAAGGGATGAAAAAAGATATTCCATGAAAATGGAAACAAACAAACAAACAAAAAAGCTGGGTAACAATACTTATACCAGACAAAATAGACTTTAAAACAAAAGCTATAACAAGAGACAAAGAAAGGCTCAGTAATCCCACTTCTGGGTATTTATCTGAAAAAACTCAAAATGCTACTTTGAGGGGACATGTACATCTATATGTTCATTGCAGCATTGTTTACAATGGCCCAGATGTGGAGGCAGCCTGAGGGTCCGTTGATGGATGAATGGATAAAGAGGAGGTGGTGCATATATACTATGAATTTTGCTTGGCCATGGATGGAAGGGGGTTATTGTCATCTGTGGTGGCAGCATGGATGGACCTGGAGGGTACTGTGCTGAGTGGAGTGTCAGACAGAGAAAGACAGATGCAATGTGATTTCACTTATATATGGAATCTAAGAACAAAATAAACAAAGAAAACAGAAACAAACTCATAGATACAGAAAACATTTTGATGGTTGCCAGATGGGAGGGTATTGGAGATGTAGGGTGAAAAAGGGGAGGG
>NW_017732739.1:181217-182429 GCF_001890085.2 Hipposideros armiger
ATATATACCAACTGTCTCAAACTGCTAATGTGATGGGAAAAAATATTTAGCGTTTATTAAATAATTTACTCACATTTTACATGCATGCAATATTGGGAAATATTGTTCTATTTAAAAACACAATATAAATGAAAATATAATAATAATAAATCACAGTATGTACCACTTCAGGTAATAATTCACCATTTCTTACTTTTAACTATACTAAAATAATTGATATGTTTTAAAATACTGTAAGAAACTTAGACAGGCATACTAAAATATTAGAAATCTTTAACTTTAGATAAATGTCTTTGAAATATAGAATACATTTAATTTGATTATAGTTTAAACTAAACTATTCATTTCAATAAATTTAATGAAGGGTCATTACCGGCTTAAATGAGAGGTTGTTCTCCATTTTTAGCTTATTAGAGAATTTTTAAAAGCAAACCTTGTTCTAAAAATTGGGAGAAAATATTTGCAATACATATTTCTGTTAAAGGATTTGCATTTAGAATCTATCTATCTATCCATCTATCTATCTATCTATCCACTATTACTTAGTAATGGAAAGACATATTTCATTCAAAAGGCAACAGACTTAAATACAAACTTCACAAAGTTGATATAGGGATGACCCACAAGCATATGAAAAGGTGTTTCAACATCACTAGTCATCTGAGAAATACAAAATAAATTCCCATGAGATGCCACTCGTATCCAAAAGAATGCAAAATTAAAGTTAAGGTCTAAACTAAGTGACGGCAAGCATGTGGAATAACCATGCTTCTATACGTCACTGGTGAGACTGCAAAATGATATGACCTGCAAAATTGTTACAAAGCTAAACATGCATCACTTTATAACCCAACAATTTTACTCTTCAGTGTTTATCCAAGAGAAAAGAAAATATGCTTCAATGAGGAGTCATGCAAGATTATCCATAACACTACTTACAGTAATGCCACTGAAAACAAACTAAATTTTTATCAACAGGAAATTATTGTAAAAAAACAAAACAAAACACATAAAACAAAAAACAAACAAAAGAAACAACTGGCATATGCAAATACATGGTTGAATCTCAAAAAAAGAAAAAAAGATGTTAAGTAAAAAAAGTATGAAGTTAGAGAACAAACAAGATTAATTGTATGGCAGTAACAACCTGAATAGTGAATAGAGAATTTAGGAAGAGGAGCACACAGAAAACCTCTGAGGAGATGGAAATAT
>NW_017732739.1:187924-194374 GCF_001890085.2 Hipposideros armiger
GAGTTGCCAAGTACCTGGATTTCGCACCAAAAAGGGCCCACTTTCCAACAACAATAATGCAGGGTGTAGCTGAGTTTTCTGTCCTTGTTTCATTCAAGCCTCATCGGACCCTCCACATCATAATTTTGTGACTCCAGTGTCTATAATAATCTCTGCTGTTAAAAGGCTATGAAAATCCAATAATGACAGAGCAGGACCTCAATAGATTAAAATGCTCACTCTGTCTCACGCTCTGAGTCTTTTGAGAAACAGGGTTAATGAAAATAGCGTTTTCTCCTTTTTTTCCCTCCACAATGGTAAATATATCATGATTGCTTTCCCCCATTACTTTAGCATATTTAAATATGAAATAAAAAACGAATTTCTCAATTAGTCTTGGTGTAGTCCTATGCTCAGGGGCTTTCCTCAATATCACAGGTATAAAACTCATCAGAATGATTTTTGTGACTGTTCATTTAGATAAAGAGCTAACAGACTGAAAATCAAGGCAAAATGCATGTGAGGGATGGCATACAGACTGGTACCCATGCCATTCTCATACTGTCCCCGTATTCAGTTAAACCTGCTGACAACCGAGTGAAGAAGGAGAATGTACTTAACCTAAAGGTGTGTATATTTCAGGATCAAGGGCATAGTTCCAGGACACAGCCCATCCCTGTCCAGATGGAGGTTTGTTCAATTTTTCAGTTGAAAAACCGTAATCATTTCTTCAATGAGAGACAGGGACCAACTAGCATGGAAAAGATTAAGTACGTTCATCTATAAAAGGGTACTTTTTAGTTCCACTATAGGCCCTGTGCCAATTCAAATAGACTTTATTTAAATGTTTATATTTGTTCAATGATTTTAATAGTTTGTTTCTACTTCTAAATTCTATTTCTGACATAAAAAANCTCAATATCACAGGTATAAAACTCATCAGAATGATTTTTGTGACTGTTCATTTAGATAAAGAGCTAACAGACTGAAAATCAAGGCAAAATGCATGTGAGGGATGGCATACAGACTGGTACCCATGCCATTCTCATACTGTCCCCGTATTCAGTTAAACCTGCTGACAACCGAGTGAAGAAGGAGAATGTACTTAACCTAAAGGTGTGTATATTTCAGGATCAAGGGCATAGTTCCAGGACACAGCCCATCCCTGTCCAGATGGAGGTTTGTTCAATTTTTCAGTTGAAAAACCGTAATCATTTCTTCAATGAGAGACAGGGACCAACTAGCATGGAAAAGATTAAGTACGTTCATCTATAAAAGGGTACTTTTTAGTTCCACTATAGGCCCTGTGCCAATTCAAATAGACTTTATTTAAATGTTTATATTTGTTCAATGATTTTAATAGTTTGTTTCTACTTCTAAATTCTATTTCTGACATAAAAAAAGCAATAGCTTCTTTTTTTTTTTACATTTAAATCAGAAATTCATCTTGAGGGTCTTCTGCTGTAAAATTGCAACATGAAGTCACTTCATTTAACTTCCATATTTTCAAGAAACAAGAATTTCTCTCCTTTCCTGGACTGGACTGGGAACCTTTATTATAAGTAGCCTGCCTATATCCTTGCAGAAGCAGGTCACAAACCACCTTAGTCATGAACTGTATGCATCAGGGTTTAGTTTGTAAGGAATAAGTGAAGAGTCACGTGATCATAAAGCTGCGTTGCTTTTACTAATCCTTCCTTCCAGATTAGAGAACGTCATTTAAAATGCAGAAATACCCTTTTTGGATGAATCATTTCCAGTGTGGTGCTATGGTCCATGTCTTAGGATTCCATTGACTTTTAACATACTGCTGACGAGGAGATGAAAATCACAGGACTTCTTTCAATTCGTAGCTGGGAGTTTTCCTAACTCAATAGGAAGAGGCGGGAGGCCACGTTCACATGCAGTTTCGTGCGTGCCCACAAATAGCACAGCCGCGTGGTTCTGATGGCCCGGAGCACGGAGCACGGAGCTTTCATTTCATTTTCATGCATCATTTACAAGTGGTCGTAGTGATTCCACAAAGTCAGCACTTCTCACCAAGTTGACACAAAGTGAATTCAAAGGGAAGAAACAGGTTCCGTGGGACACAGGCATGTTTACTCTGTCCATCGACTGCACTTAAAGCACAAGTCACTCAGGGAGAGAGATTAACACTTTGGGCAGGTGTTAGAAAGTGCGCAGGTCTCACATTAAGGGGACAGATCACTGAGCTCATGTTACAGCCATGAGGTGAGAGCACCCAGCACTGGGTTCTGAATTTGGACAACCAGGACGCAGACTTCACATTCATCACATAAATGCATGTGAGTAAAACCACAGCCATGATTCTTGTTGCTCTGTAGTACAAGCTGAAGTCAGGGAGTGTGATGCCGCCAGCACAGGGCAACAATAATCGAAACAGTGTGATATTAGCAGAAAAACAGACACAGAGACCAGTGGTACAGAATTGAGAATCCAGAAATAAACCCACATAAACATGGACAGATGATTTTCAACATAGAAGCCAAAAACATACAATGGGGAAAATGTAGCTTCTTCAATAAATGGTCCTGGGAGATTTGGAAAGCCACGTGCAAAACAATGAAACTAGACTGCTACCTGTCACCATGCCCCAAAATCAACTCAAAATTGATCAAAGACATAAACATAAGACCTGAAACAATAATCTGCATAAAAGCACATAGATACTAAATTTATGGACCTTGCATTCAAAGAGCATTTTATGAGTTTGACCTCAAAGGCAAGGGAAGTAAAAGCTAAAATAAATGAATGGGACTATATCAAACCAAAAAGCTTCTGCACAGCAAAAGAAACCATCAACAAAACAAAGAAGCAGCCAACCAAATGGGATAAGATATTTGCAAACAATGCCTCTGATAAGGGGCTAATATCCAAAATACATAAGGAACTCATACAATTCAACAACAAAAAAACCAAACAATCCAATTAAAAAATGGGCAGAGGACCTGAATAGACATTTCTCCAAAGAGGACATACAGATGGCCAATAGACATATGAAAATGCTCAATATCACTAATCATCAGAGAAATGCAAATAAAAACCACAATGAGGTATCACCTCAAACCTGTCAGAATGGCTATCATCAACAAGACAAATAATAACAAGTGTTGGCGAGGCTGTGGAGGAAAAGGAACCCTCATACACTGTTGGTGGGAATGCAGATTGGTGCAGCCGCTATGGAAGGCAGTGTGGAGGTTCCTCAAAAAATTAANGTGCCAAAAAATGTATACCTATTTTAAGAAAGGAAAATACTATTAAAATTGTAGTACTCAATATACACCAATAACAAAAGATGAATGAATACAAGTCACGTTTGACTTCAGCAACCACAAGAGGTGCTCAAAGTGGTCACCATCAGCGTCCAGACACTTCTGATTATGGCGACCTACTGCTTAAGCAAGGCTGACCACCCCTTAAAATGTGTGTACATTTTTTGGCACCCCCGGTTTATTTATATCCTGACTAATACAATTTCCTCTAGCAGCCAACCATAATTTGCCAACTGTTGTTTGTCCCAATCTTTTCTCTCTCTCTCTGTTGCTATTGGATCCTGTTAGATGAGTTGCCAGTTTTTCTTGGTGGCTCACAGGGCTCATGGCTGTTTGCTGGACTGAGTGGATGTCTCATAAGTGGTGAGTGGCGATTGGAAGTCCCCTTGTAGCGTGAAAGAGTGAAAGGGTCTGGCTGACAAGTCCTGCTGAGGCACCTGAAGAGGTCTGCCTCATCCCCTCTCCTTGTCTTCTCTGATAATGTCCAGCCCAGCTGATCAGAAACCCTGGACTTCTTGGTCTGATTCAGGTGGTACCAACACAGACTCTGCACAGAGGTTGGCATATGTCTGTGGATCAAGGTCTTTCCAGAATCTTTGGTTTTGCACTCCACGTCCAAGTTTGCCTTTGGTGTTATCCACGTTCCACAGATCCTAACGTTCCTTAGAATCAGGATAAATATGAATCAGGATAAAAAAATAATACTTGGGAATGATCAGAGTATTTTTAACAGAGCTACATATGTCTAATATATTAATCATCAAATATACCACTCAGTGAGGGTGAAATACTGAGCTATAACCTAGAGAGTGAGGGCCTAGAGAGCTGTGTTTGCTAAATTTCCTAAGCAAGTGGGGTAGAAAGAATTGGAACTGTATGGGAATTGACCCGAAAATGCATTAACTCCAGGAGGTGGAGGTAGAAACAAGAAAGGCTTAATACTTCACTGGAGAGAAGCTTTCTAATTATGTGAAATGTTTCTGTGGAAAATTTATTCCTTAAGGAAGTAAGATTGGGTTCTGAAATGTCTTCCTGACGCAGCCAAGTGAGTTTCTATCAAAGCTTCTATAACTAAAAGGGGAACAAGTATCCTGGGAAACTTTATACCAACTAAGAATCTGTGCTACAGTAAGTAGTATATTTAAGTAGATAGTCTTGTAGTTGGGCTATCTAAGGCAGAAATGACAGAGAGGTGTGGGTGCAGGACATATCTTTATCCACCAGGGTGGCACAGACTTNTGGCAGAGTGTGTCCCTAAGCGGGTTGGTGGTTGCAATTCTGTCCTTGTCTTATATGAATACTCTGAAAACTGTTCATATTAGTGCCTCCTTCTAAATTAGGCCACAGGGAATTATAAGGAAGATGTTTCTTTCTGTCCATTCACAAAGGAAAGTTTTGCAGAGTCAAATTGTATTTCATTTTCAGTTTTTCTCAATTTAGTTGATTGCAAAATGATACCTTTGTAAATTAGCATACTAGACACCAGGATGTAAATGGCTTAGCATAATTTTTGTCATAATTCTAAATTTACCTAATTTTTAAGTAACCATAAAAATATAGTCAAATGCACAAAAATAAAGAGATATTTTCTTCCAAGGGGATAGTTATGAATGTATCATATCTTAAATATTTTATTTTTTGGGTATAATACATTATGAATAAGATATGTCTCTAAATACTCATTACTTTGACTTTTTTTTTTTTTTTGAGGGCAGCGTCACTGGCCCTCACATGTGGGATCCGAACCGGGGCCCTCTGGCATCCTAAGCCAGTTCTTAACCTTTGCGCCACTCGGCCGGCCCTACTTTGACTTTCATTGGTGGTAAAGATGGAAGTGAGGAATCTAAATTTAAAAAAATGTCGCCAAAGTAGTTTACTTACATCTTTTTTTTTTCACTTTCAATAGATGATTGGATAAAGTTTCTTTATATCTTGATGGTGCTTATAACTTACCACACACTAAAAACTACCTTATTCATTTCTATTTGTTCTTCAATCTTATCTTAGAATTTTTCTAATTCTTTTAGTATCCATTTTTTCCCCCCTCAGGTCATCTTCCCACAATAAAAAAAACTAGGTTTTAAAATCCAATATTATATGGAGGAGGGAGTGTTACCACTAATGACCTGATCAGCTAGCAAAACTATGTCAGTTTTGCCCTCGGGCGAGAGCTTTTTAAATTTCTTTTTAATTAAACAAATATTGTTATTAAATTGGGATGACACTGATTAATAAAATTACATAGGTTTCAAGGGTACAATTCTATAATACATCATCTGTATATTAGATTGTGTGTTCACCACTCAAAGTCAAATCTCCTTCAGTCACCATTTAGTATTTGACCCCCTTTACCCTTTTCTNGTAAACTGAATGCCAAACCCATTCTGGGCCCAGACAACTGAGGCCACCTGAGTAACAGGCTGAATGGTAATAGGCTTCATGAGAGCTAACAGGTTTATTAATTAAAATCTATTTTTCCTCATTCAGGGACTTTGGGGATACAGAGGGCACCCCAACATGATTGCTGGTCACAACCAAAGAAGCCAACGCAGTCTTCCAGGCAGAGCTCGAGACCTCTTCCTTCCATCTGAGATCAGCTGGGGCGACAGTTCTGTGAACCCCCCAATAGGCAGGGACAGCTCTACGCCCCTGCCCAGCAGGAAGCAGATAGAGAAGAAGAGACCTCCTGTCCCTCAGCTTCCCGTAGAGATTTTATAGGGATCATGTCTCTCACGGGGAAAACAAGGCAGGCAGTTAGAGGCAGGCATTGGGTCTCTGCATTCCTGCACGTCCCACACAGTGCACTGCTCAATGACCTCCCTTCTCCACCCAAAACGCCCCATTGTATTGCAATTACCTACTCCTGTGGGAAAACAAATGGGTACAACTAGATCAAACCAGTCACTCGCACCTGCACAGTACATCCTGTCAATCACAGGTGCCAATCAAGTGGTCCCATGCCCTTAGGGGAACAGCCCATTCTAGAGAAGGGACAAAACCCCCAAGTCCTGGAAAGTCCCAGCCTTTTTCCCTTGTTCCCTTTTTGGATGCCCTGCTCTCTTGACCGCTTATTCCTTTTGGAGCCCTTTGAGCCTCGCCTTTGCGCGTGGCCTGCTCCAAACTCTTTGGAATGTAATTTCTTTTCTAATAATGGGCCCTTGAGCTATTCACTACAGCT
>NW_017732739.1:197729-198998 GCF_001890085.2 Hipposideros armiger
AGAACTGACTCTGGGTGCTGAACACACAATGTGATATATTGGTGATGTATTACAGAATTTTAATCTGAAATCTATGTAAGTTTGTTAACGATTGTCACAGCAATAAACTTTAATTAATAAAAAACAAACAGCCATGAAACAATTACGTATAAAGAACTTTCACAGTTAAATATTAAGAAAACAAGGGGAAAGGTATTAAAATGGTCAAAGAATTTGAACAAACACTTCATGAATGAAAAGAAACAAACGGCAAAGTACTCCATGAAAAGTTTGTATATATCATTAGTCATTAGGCAAATGCAAATTTAAAATTACACTTACTGGAAAGTAAAATAAACTGACAATACCAGTGACTGGAGAAGAGGGGAGCATTTTGTGTGGGGACGCAAAATAATACAGGCACTTTGGGAAACAGTTTGGCAGTTTCTTTCAAAGTTGAACATGTGCTTAATGACTCACTCTTTGTATTTACCCCAAGATAAATATAAGCACAAATCCACACAAAGACCACGTGCAAATCCTTATAAAATCTTTATCCATAGTCACCATAAAGTGTAAACCATCCAAATTTGCACGGTGAAGGAATGAACAGGTAAACAAATTACAATATATTTATACAATGGGATGTTACTCAGCAATAAAATGGAGAAAAATCACTGATACATGCCACATAAATAAATCTGAAAAACGTTATGCAAAGTGAGAAAGCACTATACAAGAAAGAAAGAAAGAAAAAAGGCTGCGTATTCAATGTCAATTTATGTGGGACATTTTAGAAAAGCAAAAGAAGCAAGAAGCAGATTGGTCATTGCCAGAGGCTGGGCTAGAGCAGGTGATTGACTACAAAGGTGCATGAGAAACTTTAGTACAAGAAGGAAATATGCTGTTTCTTTAATATATTGGTGGTTATCTGACTGTATTTCATCCAACTGTAAACCTAAGAAGGGTAATTTTCATTATATGTTAAATATACCTCAATAAATCTGATGTAAAATTTATATGTATATTTATATTTACATTTACATTTATATTTGTAGACTAGGTCAGTGTTTTTCAAATGTGCATACAAACCTCTGGGGTATCTTATAAAAATACAGATTCTGATACAGTAGGTCTGGGTGTGGCCTGAGATTCAGCATTTCTAAAAAGTTCCTGGGTGATGTCCATGAGGCTACACATGGGCCATTCTTCGAGTTGCAAAGGTTAGGCTACACCTGGCACAAATCAGACTGGAGCATATCTGTGGAGTTAAAACCAATGCAAAGAGAG